>NW_023596545.1:3738683-3870576 GCF_011947565.3 Pollicipes pollicipes
CTGCGCTTTTTGTCGTGCGCTGCAGCTGTCATCAAGCTGCAGACAGACAGGCTGCAGTTAGCAGTGCTCCGTCAAGGTGTTGTTCGAATATACTCACTGCTGTGAACGAAGCCCAGAATGTCCCTCGGCCGTTGAGCGAGACCCGGACACAGCTTCCTGCTACTGACTCAATACTGGGCGAATTGAGGGGACTCAACAGCAATAACGCTGAAACTGCAGAGCAAAACAGCACTCCGTTCCGGTAGTGGATGAGGCGGGGTGACACAAACATCCTCACTGTAAGCGAATCATACCACTCCGCATACTGTAAAATTACTGACATTACGCGTGTTGCGTGCTGGGCAACGGTCGGGGACGGACTCGTTGTTTTTTCCGTGAGCCCGGAAAAGTGTTTTACTCTGGAGCATAGCTTGTTGCTATTTGTCAAACTTACATCTGCATGTCATGGGTAAATCCTGCAACTTCATTTATGATTATAAGTGCTTTATTGGAAAAGGTAAGGTTTATCCTTTGCTCAGATTCAGATTCATGACATTGCAGTATCACGTGGGAAGAATCTGTCCTCTCGTGCATCCGATAGAATATTTGTTACTGAATTCCAGCCAAGTTTTGCCATTCCCAATGAAGAGGACTCTGGGGTAGATGCTGATTCTGAAGTTAATAAAGCACAGGTTCGTTACCTGCCAGTCACTGAGTAAGCATGCCTTCTAGTGAATAACTTGATTCTGGATGGTTTGAACTGAAATACGGCAGCCCGGCGTTTGCTTCACGAATAGCGTCACGATGAGCCCTATAAATGCAATTATTAGAGGTCGTTTATCACACTGGGACAGAAAGGTCAAGACGACACACTCTGAAATCATATCGGAAGCCCCGAATCCATCTTCAAGGTACGTGCCTCTGCTTTGGGCATCTAGAAGCCCCTAGTACGTTCTAAACGCATCACAATTACCATGGTAGTACAAAACCGTGCGGGTGGCTTCACGGTCCTCCGTGAGCTATCGCGGACCAAAAGGCCCTCTTCCATCGGTCCAGCAGCAGTCTGCTCTACCTACTACAGTCTACCTCTAGTCTACTATAGACGAACAAAGTGTGGCAATGCCAGTAGCCTGTCCTCACATCAATTTCAGTTTTAATTTCCGTGGGCTTATTTGCCCGTCAACTCGACTAATGATGAAGGCAAAGTCAGACAGACACCGCGACTCCCACGCCAATGATTGTTGATTCCCTAGCCCACGCCACAAAGCCCATGCACTGGCACTGAATAATATACCACGGGCCGCGAGGCGGACAGCGCGGCGTGACTGCCCACGGGTCGCCGGTGCGTCTGGCTGGCTGGCCTGCTGCGCACCGGCGCTCCGTCGGCGCCGTCGGCCGTCGGCCGTCGGAGCCGACAGCGCGGCAGACGGCGGCCGACGGCGGGGCGACGAGGGCGCGCGGCGAGCGTGGCCGGCACCGACGCAACAGGCTGACGCGCTGAGCCGGCCGGCGGGTGACATCAGCGTTATCGCGGCCGCGGGACCCCGCTACCCCAGCCCAGCCGCGGGTGCGTGCAGCCAGCTCGCTCGGCAGCTTCCAGTGCCGGGCCTTGGGGCAGAACGCTGACCGGCCACGCGCCGCCGGTGCCCCGGAGCCGCGGCGGTGAGCGCGACGCCATGGCGCTCAACGGCACAGCGGAAGCCACCACGGCCGCGCTGCCAGCGCCCGACGACGCCGGCAACGCCAGCAACGTGACGTTCGTGATGTACTCGTGGGGAGACGCTATTCATCCCAGCGGCTATTCGACGCCGCGCATCGTGCTGACTGCGATTGCAGTGACGCTCATCATGGTGGTGGTGGTGGTGGGCAACATGCTGGTCATCATCGCCATCGCCACTGAGAAGGCGCTGAAGGGTATCCAGAACTGGTTCATCGCCTCGCTGGCCGTGGCGGACTTTCTGGTAGGCCTGGTCATTATGCCGTTTTCGCTGGCCAAGGAGCTGATGGGCTACTGGATCTTCGGCGAGCTCTGGTGCAGCCTGCACGCTGCCATCGACGTGCTGGTCTGCACCAGCTCCATCAACAACATCTGCCTCATCAGCCTGGACCGGTACTGGTCCATCACGCAGGCGGTCGACTACCTGAAGAGCCGCACGCCGCGGCGCGCCGCGCTCATGATCGCCTTCGTCTGGCTCTTCAGCGCCCTCATCTGCATCCCGCCTCTGCTCGGTTGGAAGAAGACGCGGCCGCGCGCCCAGTTCCCGCAGTGTGAGGTCAGTGCTCCCGTCCCCCCGTGCTCACACGGTCGAGGTCACCAGTCCTAGGACCAGTTCCCGCAGTGGGAGGTCAGTGCTCCCGTGCTCCCGTGCTCCGCGGTCGAGGTCACCAGTCCTAGGACCGAGGTCTGTTGTGGGGCAGCTGCTCGCCGGGTAGGTTGGCACTGCACGTCGTCTGGCGACGCGCGCCTGTGACCCAGGCACCTCTCGGCCGAGGGTCAGTCTGTTAGTCTGTAGGTCAGTCCGAGGGCCGAGGGTCAGTCTGCGGGACTCAACTTCACAATGCAACTAATTTTCCGCAGTAATTATGTCTACCCAAGTCGATGGTGCACCTTTCTTCCTGAGGGCATGTGTTCTTCAGTCAATAATTAATTTGGCCATCTAATTAATTTGGTCATCGGAAGTTTTTGGGAAGCAAAGCAAATGGGTAAAGTCCGACAGAATGTTGCATTGGCGTGATCCCGTCCGGTCAGTCGGCTTTTCCCTGCTGTTCCAACAGCAATGTGTGACACATACCATGGGATGCACATACATGACACACACATACATGGGATGCTTTCAGGGGACGGCCTGCTCAACCGTTGTTGAATTCGATGGCAGGCAACTAAAGGCTGACGATAGAGGAGAAGGCGTAATGCGTAATCTTACTTCGCGAGTACATGCCAGGGAATTGTTCACTTCTACGCGGTTACAACTGTGAATTTAAGTGCACTTCAGTAGCTGTGAATTGCGTGCTTATGGAGCGCGGCCAACTTCCGTACATCATTCAGTACTTTGAGTTTTAATGCGCAGCAGTGAACAGTCCCTTGAACCTATTTTTATTTTATATTTACCCCAAGCCTTTCAAGTGAATAGGTATTTGAAATCAGAACCTAATCTAAGCAGTATTTGTTTGAGCTCTGACTCGGCCATTCGCTCGCGACATTCTACGTAAACGGCAGGATTTTGTGCCGGAGATCATCGTACCGGAATATTCGACATGGTCCTTCCTGCACTCTGACGTCTCCTGACCCACAGCGTGGCCGTTTATATTCTGCCAGCCCCCCAGGGCGGAAATTTTGGTTGTCAGCAATCGTATTACGCCATCCCTCCCCAGTTTCCAAAGTTCAGCACCAAATATCGACGTTCATGATGAGGTCAGCACGACCAGGGGCTCCCTCCGGCGCTTTAGCACTTTCGCAATTGATTGGTGTGCCGCGAGCCAGCCGCGGGGCGCTAAATGTAAACAAACCCGGACAGGCACTGCAACTTCCATTGTCGGAGGGGTCCACGCGAAAAGTGCCACCTTTGTTTATGTTTGCGAGCATGAATGGCTTGAAGCGCATCCATAATTTCAGCATACTTCTTTGAAAGAGCCGGTCACCGAAAGAATCCATGTCATTGAACATTTTTGTAGCATTTTACGTTGCATGCAAATATATCGTCTTACTTTAAAGGTATACAGACAGAGCGAAACGCATTCCCCATGCCCATGACTTTTTGCTGGGCTCTGTAGCAACGATGCAGCCTTCTGTGTTGCCCATTCGACTTGTTCTTGGAAGTGGTCTACTTGTCTTATTACGAGATCTGACCGTTTGTGGTCACGATCGATTCTGATTAATTTCCAGCGATGTGAATGACATTCCTCTTGCCGAACGCTAGTAACAATAGCCTCCGTCAAGATGAAAACGTCATAAAGTATGCCATCATCATGGCGAGCAAGCACTTGTGCGTGATACACGCATCAAGGGGTCCCGATCTGCTCCCATATCCCCAGCGAGTGTTTCATTCCATCCCCGTGGCGCACTCCATCCAATTCTCTGTATACTACCTGTTGTACCAATGGCAAGAGGGGATTCGCACGCTATTCTTGTCGCAAGGCGCTTACCAGAAGCAGGAGGAGCGTAATGATTCACCTCGCAGACCTAACATCCAGCTATGGTGTAATATGCTGCTGACGAGGAGCGCAAGCCTTTGCCATGCCCCCGCGCCACGAGATCGCCGCGGTACGGCGCGATAAGCACGCTATAGATCACGCGACATCATTGGAATAACCCGCCGTGCAAATTATACACCATTAGGACCACTTGGGCGCCGGTGTCAGTGGCCAAATGCCTGCACAACAAACGATGCGCTGCAAACACACTCTATTCTCAGCATCACTTCAGTAACGCGGTCCGTGACGCTGAATCAACAGCATGATGTTATGCAAACCGCACGGCAAGACCTAGATTACTGCTGGGTGGGGGCGGGCCGCGTGGCCTTGTCCCGTGGGAACGGCGACGCATCAGCTATCGACACGCCCTCGTAGTGATACGGGCGATGACGCCAATGCTGACGATACGCCCTCGTGTTTACTGACGAGCGGCCTGACCAGCTCACAAGCTTGCACCCAATGGCTGCGAAGGCATGATAAGGGCCATGACGCTAATATACCTTGATTGGAAAAAGCGTGCTTGTTCAAGTCTGATGTCTGGTGTACGCTGTCGTGTGGTAGTACTACAACGCAGCTAATTTTCTCACTTCCAATTGGGGCCGATGGCGTCTGGTGACGCACAGTTTCACCCACCACTAGGTTTATCACATTCGTAACAGGGCGATGTATTACGGTTTCGTGCGTCAGCCTCCGTCGCATGTGAATGGAATAAAACAAACATTCGATTGCCTAGCATCCGTTTTGTGTCGTTTGAATCCTTCATCCCGCTGCTCTCGCTGACGTCTTAGCTGTCGTGCGCATGGTCTGGCTCAGCTAACTCCATGGACCGGCTGGACACCCTCCACACGAATCCGTCATTAAATCTAACATGAGCACTGGATCTGGGCATGAGAGATATACTTGTTTTTCCGATCATTTTCTGATATGAGCGTAGACTATTTACTTCACTTCGTATTCATTTAAGTTATGCTAAAAAGCGACGACGCTAAAAAGCGACGAAGTGGAGAGCGAAGAAGAAAGACCACAAAGAGTTTTTCTTCTGGTATCGCTGCATTGACTAAGTACATAAGTACATACATAAGTATATACAAAGTACTTAGGTACATAAGTACTAAAAAAGTAACTACAGGGGTAAAGGCGATCTACATGCTTCTTTTACTTCAGCGTCTAGGTCAGGTAGCATGTAAAACGTTGCATATTCATCCTGTGAAAATGTTCAGGGCATCTATGACATTCCAACATATTTTTTTAAAATCCAAAATGTATCTTAATTCTTTTAATTGTTATATCAACACCCTCTTTAACCTGCAATTGGCTGGGGAGTTACAAGCGGCATCCCCCGAGATTCTGAAAGACAGTACGTACAATTCCAGCCTGGTCTATTGAATTTTTAATGCTTATCAGGTTATCAAGCGTGTCACATTCTGGCGAAAAAACCGATGCTGATTTAATCTTGGCATCATAAGCTCTGGCGCCATAGCGTCATGAGGAATGATGCCATCATAAGGGAAGATAAGCGCGACTTTTGTTTTTCTGCACGCAGCAAATCGCAGCTTCCTGTCTCGTTTTGGATTGTTTGCTGTACTTCGACTGATATGACCGCGTGCCGGCCTGGGTCAGCATACCATAAGGGGTCCTACATGGCCACAAATGGGAGTCGTGTGAGCTCAGAATGTAATCATAATACAGGATCTAGTGTAAAAGGCTTTTGTACGCCTTCAAAGGAGAACTTGCTGCGCATAAAAACTACAGTTCTTTAAGAATTAGGTGGACATTTTGGCCGACACGGTTAGGGACACAAACTATCGTGGTGCCTGTAAATAAACAGAAAGCCACGCTGAATCGATAACGCATGATTAACTGAAATTAATCGGGCATGTTTCCTAGTTTCCATCATTCTAATCAATCACTTTAAATGCTATCAACTCTGTCGGAAAGATATTCCTAAATTGTATTGCCCAATAAACGAGAAGGTTACCTACATCAACGCAATATGAGTCCAAAATTGGGCGGATTTTAACACCTTAGACCGGCGCACCATTATCGTGTGGTCACCAAACTAGTACACCGATGCTGTTCCTCCTGCTTTTTTAAACAAAATATTTTCGTTTCATGCTTGAGCAATATAACGACACACACACACACACACACACACACACACACACACACACACACACACACACACACACACACACACACACACACACACACACACACACACACAAATACACACGCATACACACATACACAATCACACACTCACACAAACACACGCACACACACGCACACACAACACACGCACACTCACTCACTCACGCATATATATATATATATATATATATATATATATATATATATATATATATATACATGTGTATGTGAGGGTCCCTGCCCCTGCCGTTGTAAAGCAAACCGTGCAGTGTTTAAAATATATAGAGAAGCTTCGAACCTGTATCACGTCACGCGAGATATGCATGGCATATGCAGAGTAGTCATGAAACATGGGGAAAAGAGATCAAGGACAGTCGGAACGGGGTGGCTGGAGAGTCGGTGGAGTCGCGATCGGGTCAGTTTTTATGTTTAGGATAATTTCGCGATGATGCACGCAAATAGTTGTTTAAATGGAGTTGACCCTACCATTTCGGGCTTTCGTTCGCCTCTAATGACGTACTTCTCTCTGCCGAACTCCAACGAAAGACTGCTGATCTTTTACAGCTCGGACACCGGCGATGGGGTTTTCAAACCACTTAGGCTTCTCGTCAACTTCTCGGGCAAGCTGATGGACGTCCTCCTTTAACGCAATATGGACGCTGCATTATGGCCATTAAGCGCCTGGGTCGCGCCGGCGGCTGTGCGCTGATGGCAAATCGAACGATCACTGTCTTATCACCAACTGCTGAAATTGCCTAGACCGGCAAGCCGTGCCGGCTCGACATGTCAGCGATCAAGCCCCACAAGCATTTCGTGACGTCGCCAAACGCTTCAGCCGCCGCGCCCGAACGGCCGTGTTAATGAGGTACAACCCCGCCAAACGGCGCCGACGCCCGGTTCTGCTGCCGGCGACAGCTGACTAACGCTGACGTCACGACCCCTGCACGCATGAGCGCGTCGCCTGGCGGCCTAACAAGCTGGCACCGGCGGGGGGCTGCCCCGGCCTGTGACAATCGGCCATCAGAATGGGAATCAACAGGTGGCCTGGGGCGGGGCACGACTGCTGGCGACGCAAACTTTCGAGACGCTCCGGCGGTCAGCTATTCGCCGTCCTCGCGGAGCCGTCGCCGGGCGCCGGCAGGGTCAAGGTCGAGCCGGTCGTGTTGTCGCGGACGTTGACAAGAGGAAGGCTCTAATCTTGTGAATGTCTGTGTACTGTGAAGAACAAGATATGGAGGCTTGTGCGGCAATGTCTGAACAAGGCACGCTGTCGCAGAGGGCTTGCCCACATACCAGAGGTATGATGGGAAACGGACGAGAAATGGGACCTTTGTCTTGTGCACGCAAAATGTAAATGGATTACACTCTTCCTATGAGATACTCAAATATGTTCTCGCTATTTGATGCTAGTTTACGCTGAAAAACACGACTAACCAGACTGTGTACAGCATTTGGGGCTGGCGATTCGATAAGCATCCTGCCCGATGCACAGGCGCCGACCGGTTTGCATTACGCCCTGGCGCCGCATCATTCCGCGCTTATTTTTTCACCGTGGCTCAAACCGAAGAAGGCGTGGCATAGCTGGCGTGCCGCCGGCATGCGCGGCTCGGCTAAATACAAGACCGGCTGAAGGCCACAGCCCGTCCTGTCGTCGCTACACGCACCGGCGGGTCGCCCGCTGGCGCGGTTGGCGCACATGGAGGGACATTCCCCTGGCTTGGGGAAGGACGGCCGGGACCGGCGTACCGGCCCGTCGGTCCCGGTGGCTGCGCTCGTCTGAGCGGTACGCCTGCGGGCGTGACGCAGCAGTCGCAGGGGATGCCGTGGCGCACCACGCGGCGACGACGCGTCCGCACGCTCTGTCTCAGCGCGCGTGACGCAGCTGTCGCAGGGGATGCCGCGGCGCACCACGCGCCGACGACGCGTCCGCACGGTGTAACTCAGCGCGTGGGGTAAAATACGGGATGGATGGTATTCCCGGAACAATACCTGGCAGCGCATGAGCACGCTAAGAGCGTTCATTTGGGGCGCAGTAATCCTCTCCGCGCGAAGTAAATTACGATGAAATAATAACCTCAACAGAGGATAGTCGCCGCCCCGTGGCCGCGGAAGCCGTAAGGTTCTGATGAAATATAAGAAACACAAACACACGCAGGCTCATCAGCAAAGTGACGCGGGAGGGTCGGTATCACCCACCCCCGCAGCCCACTTGACGGACTCGATGATGAAATATGCAGCACGTTTGCACGCCACGCAACGCTGCCACTCAGAATGGTGTACAGTTCGACCGGGCTGGGCTTACGGGCCGATGCTGACCTGGTTTCCACGTGCTGCTGCGTGTCACGCGTGACCGACGCACCGACGACGGTTGGTCCCAGGGCTTATTATGAAAACGAATGCGGCAGTCTTGCCGTTTATGGCTGTACTTAATGTGTGGGTTGATGCAGCAGCAGATTCATGTAGAAGTTTTGAAAGAATACGAAATACAAAGGAATGTCTTAGTTTTGCATTTAAAGAGTCCTGGTGTGATTGAAGAACAATGGGTTGAAGTGTGGAAGAGCAAAATGTCACTATGGGGGAATTCCTGGCCTTTTTAAAGAAGTGGATTCTAAGCTTAAAGCCGGGAGCTTTGTATTTCACTGTTCACGTAGTTCACTTTTTGAATAAGGGGTGAGACTCAGCATTGTTGGATGTGTGGAATGCTCGGGGTGCTTCGACAGACAATGGCGCCTTTGAGAAACTGGATAATATAAATTAACACGCGAAAGGTAGATTACATTGTCGAAGGGAGCCTTCATGTCCATACTATTGACGCACATCATTCCTGTCGGAAACCGTCGCTATATAATAGCATTATTGATACGGTTTGGCAGAGACTTGCTCAGCTTTACTGACCTTTTTACTTCCAGCCGATACGCACCCTTATTTAATCATCCTTGTTAGCTCAGCCTTCACTCAGTCTTATATACTGAGCCTAACAGACTGAGCTGAAGTTTAGGTGGGCCGTCCCATGGACTTATTTTGGGAAACAATGTATATAAGTGCCTGACTTAAACGGGAAAATTAAGACCATACCGTGTATCTTCACTAAAAAACTTCGCGAAACATAATTCCATAAAATAAATCGGTACATGGAAACGACAGTCGATAAAAAACAACGAAGCTTGCTTACCTGATATAGTTTGACAAAGCCATACCGCAGTAGACAGGGTTCCAAAGAAATCCGCAGCAGGCGTTGGGAAAACATACTAATGCCGAGTCAGCACGATTCATGAACGGTAGGCCACACGCTATGTCAATGATAGCTACCATGGCTTGCATTTGTTTGGTCTAGAGCGTAGCGTCCATGTAATTACAACTCTGAAACATAAAAATGATAAAAATTTAATAATTGGTGTAACACACCACACAATTTTTGATAAACACGTGAGACAGCTGCTGCGCCAACCCCGCCCGATATTGCCAGCCCCACCGCATTCGTCAATCCATGATTGGCACGCGGCAGGCCATCCTTCCCAGTTCCACACTCAAGCTGTCACAAAGGAAAACAAGGGTGGTCCATGTGACAGCCCTGAAAAGAGCGCGCGTATAACGTGGGTCACAACGTAAATACTTTATATCTTTACGCGAGGTATTTCATCTACTTTGTTATTGATTTGTTCACATGGATAAACCATCCTGATGTGGCGGGAGTCCGCGGGGGATATTCCTGATCTCGAATGATATTGTCGGGCCAGGACTAGGGACAGGAGGTTGATGATATGCGTACAATACCTACACCCTCACATGTTTATCAGGAGTCTGTCAGGCAGCACGAAATACAGCGAACACACCGCGGTGCGTAAGGCCGAACGTGTTTACGACAGGGCATATCCGATAAAACGGCACCTCAAACAGCTCTCGAACTGAGATAGACATGCTGCACGCGCTCATAGCATGTTGCGTGCACTGTTCTGCTTCCCGGGAAAAAAACTGATGTTTGCTGACCGAGAACCCCCAAACTCGAGGCAGGGAAAGCGTATGGTCCTGACGAGTGCTTCCTTAACGGCCACGCTGTTCGCAACCCGATGAAAGTAGCGAAGCGAAAACATTCTCGTCACGAGCCTTACGCCGTTATGTCCATGTCTGGTGCATGAACATGCCACCAGATGTCGGCCAATTGAGGCTTTCTCGCACGACCGCACTGGGAGTAAACTTTATCTTTCCAGAAATGATTCGGGACGGAAAATTGGTTATTCTCAGTACAAAAAAATATTATTTGCGAAAAGGCTAGATAGAGGAGTTAACTTATATTATGTACGATTTTATGATTATGTATTACATCATTTATGAAATTATTAATTCTGGGTATGAAAAGGATGTTCTTTGCTTAAGCGTTATCAAACATATTGAAGGAGAAACAAAGTTTCGAAACAAAGCAGAACCATTTGTGCCAATGTACCTGTACAGAGCGGGCGCAAAACTTGGCGGGGCATTTGGGGAGTATGCTGGCAAAGTTGTGGGAGTTGGTGAACTTAAAAAAGCTCAAGATTCACAAAAGAAGCATTATTTCATGCCCTTAAAGATATGCTATAGTTTCAGTTTTTAATCGCAAATTCAATTTTACTAGCTAAAATTAATAAGGCCTGACAAGCACTCAGTTTTTAGGTGATTAATTGAGCTGTGGGATCTGCACATGATGATTATCACTATTCGAAGTGTTATCATCTTAATGAAATCAGTGCTTTCCACCTTTCTGCGTGTTTGCAAACACGAAAGCTTGGCTGGTCTTTGCATGGTTGTAGTATGAGGATTTGAAAATACGAGCCATTTTATGATTCTGTGGTATCGTCTGGCAAGACGCCACTGAGACACATATGACTTGGATCGAGCGCGCCAAACACAGCTTCCTTATTTGGCTGTGTTGTCCGTGTCATGTGACTGGTTGGAATATGGCATTTACTGTACCGCATGTTTTTCCTTTCCTTCATCATGATGAGGAACTGCAGTTTATCAAATACATTGTATATGAATACAAGCCTCAGCTGACGTGGACGCCTCTCTGTCCTCAAATGGCCAGTGTAGCCAAAGCGCTGGTCAAAAATCCGAATTGTTAGCAGCACCGTTCTTGGAACACTCACCTCACTTAGGTAGTTATGTCACGCGGGCAGGTCAATTTCTATTTTTCTGGCGGCCCTGCCCCATCTCCACTAAATACTAGCTCGTGCTCCCAATACTGGTTGAGCCCGAAATATGTTTGGTAGGCTTCAGTAAAAATTGAGGAAAGGGTTCTATACCAAATGTAAACAAGAAATGTCTTCAGCTGCTGGTGTTTCAACGATTTAATTTGGACAACAGCCGACCTTCATGATGCACGGAGGCACTAGCTAAATGACGTTACCAAGGAAACATTAGCTGCATGGACAAAATACGATATTTCAAACTGTTTTCATGGTAACGAGCGTCGTCACCACGACCACAGCCTGAAATATCGAGATTGCCAGCGTAGCCAATGTTTCCTTGACATCGGCGTTTAGCTAGTACCTCCTGGTCTAAGATCGATAATTGTCAGAATAGGAGCTCACAATCACGTTCTATATGACACACAACTTGTCTTCTTTGGGAAGCAGCTGATCGCTGGGAGCATGACTACTTTCCTGAGAGAAAAACAGAGTATTTGATGAATGAAACAAAAATAAGCTTGCCTTTCATCAAAAACCAATTAGGCCAAAATCGTTGGAAACAGTGTGTAAAAACGGAAAATCAACACATTTTCAGGAGTTGACTCCATGGAGTCCTGAGCACAGACGACGTACCTTATTTTAAACCTTAATATCTTCAGAACCACTGGGAAAACGATACATCATGCACACAAAGCTAAAAAGTCGTTGCAGAACATCGTTTGGGCGTTTTGTCACAATGTGGATATTGAAAAACGGGGCCTTTGCCAATTATATGGCATAGCATGAATTGGACACATACAAGCTCCGGTGGAAGGGCGGTGCATTCCCTTCCTCCCCTACCAAAGAGCATGCTAAGCTCTGACGCGCAAATCTGTGGGTAATACCTCGTATTTCCCTGCCGTCATCAGAGCTTTTGAACACTTATGACTTAACGCTTGTTTTTAATCACATATTAATACATGTACCGAATTTAGGGTGACTTAAGAATTGCTTATAATTCAACATTTTACAAGGCTAAGACTAAGTTGTGATATCCTGCGAGTGTATTAAATTTGTACAAGCAGTTAACACATATATGTGGTTTTCTTGACCTTCGACCATATATCTATGAAGGTGGTGCCAACCACTCTCGGTGCCTGGATCCCTTTCTGTTATCGAAATGCCACTGCTATCTTGCATCAAGTATCACCTGAATACGTCACTTTAAAGATCCGACTCTTCCCGTCTTGAAACGCGTAATGAATTTCATACTGGCATCGACTTATGGAAATACAGCGAGTTTCTACAGCCTACTCCTTCACCCTCACCCACTCTGGAGAGCTTGTGCAAAAGGATGATCAGGAAATGTCACGAAATTTAAATGCTATCTTAAGCGATTTAGATAGATGGCCCGGAAACCTGAAGAGACGCTTATAACCCCCTGACAGTAATACTGCTAAAATTGTGCATTGCTTGTAAAATACGAGAAACTAGATATAAGGGGTGATAATTACAATACCAGGAACACAAATCATGTGTTTTTTATTTTTGCAGAAAAAGGCCTCCGTCTTGGAAAAACCGGAAGAGGCCACTCGTCAATCCTAATCCGTTTGTGACTGGCTGCTGTATCCAAGGCGGCTTCTGCGCCGGAGCCTTCAGGGTCGGACCTCTTATCTCGCAGAAGTCCTGGGGCATGGCCACAAACTCCCGCTGCGATACAAGGGCTGAAGCGGAAACCTTTTAACAAGTTGGTGACGCGGAGCACCGGCGTCGCGGGGTTACTGACCAACTTGAGCACGATGCCTTGGGAATGGAGCTCAATTTCGGCGGTCAACTTGAGTGGCGAATTGACGCGGACGGCGCTAGGCGGCCATCGGTCGGGAGCCGTCCACGCCTCTCACGTCATGGAGGCGGTCACCGAGGCGGGACTCCGACCCCTCTGGAACTGCCGGAGAGCGGCGTGAAATGCCAGCGGGGTCGATCACCACCTGGGATGGGCCGCCGCGCTCGCGACCGGCCCTGATGATGGGGCGGAGGCGGCTGGGTGGGTCCGTCGCGCAGTACGCGGCTCCGCGGGCGTACCGGACTGGCGGAACCTTACGCGCGAAAAGATCGCGCCAAATTCCGGCCAGCGGTGCGGTGGTCGTCTCCGTGTTCGGCGGAATTGCAATGAATCAGTAAGCATTCTTTACATGTTTCCACATAAGAGGTTTCAACTGGAGCTGCATGGTGCCTGTTAAATTATGCCGGCTAGGTGATGCGATGGAATGCGTAGTATGCATAGCTGCTGTGTGTTGTGTGCGTTGCTCCTGAATATTGTTACCGTGTGCATTGTTACTGAATATTGTTACCGTGTGCATTGCTACTGAATATTGTTACCGTGTGCATTGTTACTGAATGGGTAGCATTTCATTGTTACTTATAATGTTTTGACGATTTTGAGATCCATTGACGCGTTGTAGTCGGCGCTTCAACCTACACCGCCCAATTGGTTTCATATTTTCAGCAGCTCTGGTAATTAAATTAAATCCTTAGAAACACCCCAAACACGGACGGGTCATTGTGGCGCAGGGGAGCGCGTGCTTCGGTTCTCTTGCCAGAATCTGTTAGCCCATACTGATGGGCCGTCAGATTTGGACCCGGCTTGAACCCAGGCTGTCCAGACTGTTTGGAGTTTGAATTTTGTCTCCATGTTATTCGAATAGGTCGAGGGATGGGGGTGATGTGACGATATTGTGGGAAACGTCTGCCTGATCCAGAAGCTTCCGTATCAGTGCACAACACCGCAACGATGCTTACATAATTCTCGTCTATGTTGTTGAAAGCTGCATGGGCTGTAATCAGTGGTTACAAAAGTACCGGCGTTCTGACAGCACGACCGGCTAGACGGGGCCGGGCTGCCGGAGTTGAATTTTACGTAGTTCGGGCAAGGCAGCCTAAGCGAGTAAGCAAAGTGAGGCAACTGGCTTTACTTGAATGAATAAAGTTGAGGCACCTTGGTCTGGAGCCTCACCGGTAACAGTTATGAAGTGATGCAATTCTTGGCAACAAATGTCCATACCTTTCATCTTCTTTCGGTTGTTTTAGAGTAAGCAAGGGCGAGGGTATGCCAGCCATCTCACACAACATAATCTGTCCCGATAGCTCAGTTGGTTAAAACGCCTGCTTTCCGATCCACCCACCGGTGGCGGGATCGGCCGAGTCGCTTTCGGCACTCGCTATAGCCCTGGACATGTATGACCTGCGGCCGGTGGCGGCGGCCGCGCTTAAGGTCAGGTGACGTCAGAAGGCAGGACGAACCGCCACAAGCATTGCGGTATGTTAGACGTTCGTCACCAAATTCTACCGTTAACCTGGAATTACTCGATCGGATGGCAGGGGCCAGGGCTCAAGCAGCAAGCGCTGCTCAGCGTAAGCTCTGATCCCAGGAATCCATCCATTCAAAACGTTCAGATTAAATCTGAAAACGAGGCATAGTTCTCCATTGTCCATCTTACAACAGCACCTCAATGTGCCGAATTGTGACAGCCCACCCATGTTATACGTACTCTGGAGACAGCTTGTTGATAATGAACACCCGTTTTGGACCATTGATAATGCAACTTGATAAGCATGCCTGGATCGAAATGTGGCTTGTTGTGTTCCTTATTGAATATTCTCGTATTAGCGGTCACATCAACCTACCCTCAATGTTGCGTTGCGTTTTGCAACAAAGCAATGATAGCTGGTACACATGATTGTAAATGACTAACGGCTTCACGCCATTAGTGCAAATGGGCAGTCGAAATGCTGGCCACATTGAGTCGTGTAAAGAATTTCGGCGGCGATATTTGCTGGCACATTTTCCAAGCCTGAGCTGCGCCCGCCAAATCGCGCCGCCGTTGAGCAGTGCGTGACGTACGGCGCTGGGCAAGCCGCTGCTTAGGCATGCCAGCCTCATCGGTATTCTTAGCCTATGAATGTTGATCTGATTTCATGCACCCATACCACGTTGGCATTTGGAACCGATGGTATTCGCCAAAAATAACCGCCCAACAATTAAAACGAGCCCCTGAAACAGATGGCCCGGCCCGGCACCGGCTCCGAAGAATGGCGCCAGCTGTTCGTGTCCGTAATCCGGCGCGGCCGTCAGAGCCCGCCCGTGATGAAAATCTGCACTAATGACGCGGCGCGTGCGCCACGCGGCTCTGGCAGTCGCCTGGCTCTGGCAGTCGCTTGGAGGGTCCGCTGGTGTGAAGGCGGCGGTCCGACCGACACAAAGCTCGGTCCACCCCGTGTGACCACTAGGTGGATGACGCCAAGAGGTGTTTTTTTATGAAGCAATGGATTTCGGTATCTGACTCTATGAAAGTCAAGAGCGGTCACTGACAGTGCATAATGGAATGTGTGGTCACTGACACTGACAGTGCATAATGGCTTTCGGTTGTGGTGATGTCAGTTTTTGTCTTCATCATCACTCTTTTCTTCTTGCTTATGCGGTTCAAGGCATGCCATTCACAGTTTTAAGTCGGTTTATACACTCAGGCATGTCAATGGCATCAACTAATCATGCAGCACACGAATGTGTTTTGCACACATCCACTAGTTTTGCTCTTGGCTACACCCCTTCGCTTCCTAACTTTTTCTAATCGTGTAACACAACAGATTCCTGATCTTAATAACTAATGCAGCGTAACTCTCGCTTTTCATCAGCGAGCACGTCGGTCTTCGCACATTTGTCTTCCGCTTATTCCCGGGCTAGTGACCTTTTTATCAACGTCTAGGTGCATTCCGCGGAATACAAAAGGTGGTGGCCTTTTTGCTCGTGCTTCGTTATTTGCTACACATAGTCTGATTTCAGCTCCACGCCGCGTTTTTAAACGTGGATTGTCATAGGAGAGCTGGACACGAATAATTTCAGACCCTGTTTGTCAGCGTCGTGTTCCAAAGACATCGAGTCCTCTGGAGGGGTCATCACGATGCCTCCATGCCTATCAGAAAAGTGTATGTTGTAGACGCTACCAAAGCCTTCAGCTCAATGGTGCCCATCGTTCGGTTTTGGCATCAAAGTTGAGAGCTCAGGCCTGCGCAATGAGGACGCCTGATCGTGCAGAGCATGACAAATGCTCTCCACCAGGCACATTTTTTCCTCCTGATCAATCTTGTTATTGACGAACGCCGTGGAAATAAGCTCGCTTTAACCCCTCAAAGCCTTCTCGGCTACTTCCACATCAATACAGCGGGGCATGCTCAGATCCTCGTAGTTTGTGATGTTGATTGTGCTGCATCTTGGCGCCAGAACATGGCAACTTTTTCCGTATATAGAAGAGACTTGCGTTCACTGGCATTCACCTTAAGCTCACATTTCTCACATCACATGACGTCTCGAGAGAGATAATGCCAAGGGCGAGCAGCTGGGGTCTTGTCGAGAGCATTGCAATGCCGTACGTTATTTGTGCCATCCATTGTGCTTAATGTTGATCGCCTGGTTTGGAGAAGGACAGACTTCCTCACTCGTTATTGCTCTCTCCCTGCCCAGCGCCAGGACGGACTGAAAAGCGCATTGTGCGCTAAAATATTGTCATATTGCCGGCATTATTTCGGGAGTGTCAACCAGCGTTGATGACACTTCTGTACTTTGGTGTCGTTTCCTTGTCCTTGGTCTTCTGTTGCCTTGTCTTTGTTTTGCTTACACAACGTATCATGATGCATTTTGTTGACGTTGAGCCTCGCTGTTCGAAGCGTCGTAAACCCCGCTGTGGTCACACACTGGCCGAGCGCCAACAAGCCGACTCTAGACCGGCCCAACAGAAAGGTCATGGACGTGCGTGACGTCACCACAGCACACACACCATCCCGCAGTTGTCCAATCCCCGGCGTCTGCTCATTAGCTGGCCGTGTTGCCGTACGGCGCGCCCCTGCGGGACGGACACGCCTAACGACCGCGGTAACCGAGGCTGATCCGGGCGCAGCTAACCGATCGGAGCCGCACCATAACGATTGTCGGACCGTCCTCCGGCCGTACTGCCGGCGCTGATGGAAGCCGGTCGGGGCGGTTGCCAGCCCGGCCCCGGGTCGGACGCGGTCGCCGCCTCCACGTGGCGATGGCCGGGCAGCCCGGCGCGGCGTGCGCGCGGCAGGCCGGCCGCTAACGTGCGCGCTTCTTGCAGCGTTGTTGGCAGGGGTGCCACTTGGTACGTATCCGGGGGACTGAGTCATCCCGTCCCCCGATGCTGATTTGAGCCAGCTCGGTTCTCTTCTGAGCCCGCATGTATATGAGCAAAAAAGGGAACGCTGGTCGGATGAAATGCAGCAGGTGTCTGGACCACCGGTCAACTGGGTAGTCTGGCGCGTCGCTATCAACATGATTATCATACAACATCATGGTCACAGTCATATCGGCTTCAAATGTGACGTCGTTCCGCAACATCTGAACGATTTTGGAACCGGCCAAACACTTTTTCGAAACTCAATTTAACGTGGGAGACACAAGTCAAAGGGCCAAACATCCTGAAAGGAATCAGGATTTGGGGGTAGGTTGAGTTAACTGTTCCAGCCGCCACTGCTGCTTCTGGAAGCCACACAACGCAAGCAGGCATATGTAAACGGATGCCTCTGCATTGCTGGACGTCTCGCATGTGGCTGCCACTCGTGTAGCGACGCCTTGTCTCAGCGTCTCGGGTCTCACCATCGCGCATTCTGCACCAGCCTCACGTTAACCCGGTATTAGACTACCGTAGCCCTCGGGGCCACGATCCGAATGGACGACAGCACACAAAACTTCATTGGCTCAGCCCTCTAGCGATTTTAGAAAGCGACGCTCCTGGTTGTTGGTCTCTGATGCCAGCCGCACCTCCATTTCATTCAAGGCAGTGACGTAAGCTCGTCCGTGAGCTCGATATCTCCCTCTCATCAGGCGCCAGTGGGACAGGGGTCCGTCCGCTCACCCCTCAGAACTGCGGGTTACAGGTGAGACGGAACACTCGGCAGCCAGCTGGGGGGTCTGGAGCCGGTCGTAACTCTTAATCCGCGCTACCTCATTATGTTGCGTGGGACTAGCGATGATCTGCGTCCTTACATCTTCCGTCCTGCTCGGCGCGCGCCGCTCCAGGATGCCACGCTCTGCACGGTAGCTCGCCATTCGCTATCATGATTTTGAAACTTCTAACGGAGTCAGGTGTGGGTTGGCCTTCATCTTTCGCCGCGACATCACTTCAAAGGCGAGTCAAAATTCAAACACTGTTTGATCCTGCCGGCCAGGGTTAAGTGTGACAAGAACTTTTAACTCGGCCCTTTGTGATGCTTCTGTCAAAACAAATTTGAGTGCGCTGTTCGCCTGTTTGTATTCCAAATACAGAAATGACGTTTGCATGCAACACACAGTAGTATGTGTCACAACAAAAATACGAGGAGACCACGCAATCGCCATATGTCCACCAGAACAGACCAGCGCGGAGGTCGTTGGGACTTCCAGCGAGTGATTGTTTCGCCTTCAGCGCGGGCTCTGTCTTTCCGCTAGCCCGATGGTGGCGTCCGCACGCCCGTCACGTTTCCGTTGCGCGGAGTGCGGCGGACTCGGGTCTCGGCTTATGGCCGCCGTGCGCTGGAGCAGCCGCCACGTGTGTGATGTGTGCCCGGGCGGTGCATCTCGCGCCCGGGCGGCGTATTTTCGGGCGGACCTTGAACGGAGCGTGTCGTGTTGGCGCGTCCGATGACCTGTCCGCGCCCGGCTGGCGGCGTTAATGGTTCGGGGCCCTGACCAACGGGCGCCACCACTCGATAACTGACTGACGTCAGCTAGTCGGGCTGCTGGCTTCTTTGGCGAATTACAGAGCGGGGAGTATGTGGAAGGCGGCGGCTGCGGCCGGCTGGCGCGGCGCCGGCTCCTAGCCAGTCCGACCGGCGCGAGCTAATGATCTCCCGGAAAGGCGCGCAGCAGCGCAGCAAACGCCGCCAGCCTGTTTGGACGCGCGCGAATCTTCTTCCTTCCCATTTTCTTGTTACCATTTGGCACCGACTCCGACACAAGACAGTGAATTCGACCTTGAGCCAGGATGGGAATGGTGACGCCTGTTTGCGACGGACTGTCGCGGATGGTCCCAGCTAGAGCCCGGCGGAGCGAAAGAGCTGTTGGGGGGGGGGGGGGGGGGGGACGAGCGCCGTGAGGTCTGACGAGGCGCGGTGCTGGCCTTTGGATGACGGTCGTCTGCCTAGGTGGCCACCACACGCGGCTGCAGCTGCGGTGCGGTGCCAGACTGCCGCTGCCGCAGGCCAAGCTGGACGGCACCACAGCTTGTCTGTCGCATTGAAAACGCACAGTTACGGTACGCACCTAAGGCGTGTCGCAACGACACGGGCACCGGCTGCTCTCTTCCTAAGCACATACAGTTTTGTTGTTGGTCGTTTGGGTATGCTTCACTCAGACTGAGCCATTAGCATCGTGCATAGAACCAGCTCGGCAAAACGCGCTGGTAAAATATCGTCTACCATCTAACCGCAGTGCATTAAAAATGGTGTTACATCATTATCGTGCCATATTACGTTTGCGGTAAATTATGATCTCGAATGCGAGTGTAAAATGACGTATAGGTTCATAATGAAAGAAAAGCGTTCCCGTTGCAGAATTTACTGGTTATTTTGAAATTGTTAACGACAATGTGGTTTGCCTTGCTGATCGCAATTTTCGTGCATTTCTGATTTGGGAACAAATTAAGTTCCTATCGGATAGCATTAGCGTAAGAAGGGCTATAAAGGCCAAAGATGCGCATTTCCTGAGTTTAAAGTCTCGACATGACATAACATCATCAACAGTGACACATTTCCTGAGTTTAAAGTCTCGACATGACATAACATCATCAACAGTGACACATTTCCTGAGTTTAAAGTCTCGACATGACATAACATCATCAACAGTGACACATTTCCTGAGTTTAAAGTCTCGACATGACATAACATCATCAACAGTGACACATTTCCTGAGTTTAAAGTCTCGACATGACATAACATCATCAACAGTGACACATTTCCTGAGTTTAAAGTCTCGACATGACATAACATCATCAACAGTGACACATTTCCTGAGTTTAAAGTCTCGACATGACATAACATCATCAACAGTGACACATTTCCTGAGTTTAAAGTCTCGACATGACATAACATCATCAACAGTGACACATTTCCTGAGTTTAAAGTCTCGACATGACATAACATCATCAACAGTGACACATTTCCTGAGTTTAAAGTCTCGACATGACATAACATCATCAACAGTGACACATTTCCTGAGTTTAAAGTCTCGACATGACATAACATCATCAACAGTGACACATTTCCTGAGTTTAAAGTCTCGACATGGGACATAACATCGATCAAACAGTGACGCATTTCCTGAGTTTAAAGTCTCGACATGACATAACATCATCAACCGATGACGCATTTCCTGAGTTTAAAGTCTCGACATGGACATAACATCATCATCAACCAGTGACCACATTTCCTGAGTGGTAAAGTCTCAACATGACATAACATCATCAACAGTGCAGCATTCCTGAGTTAAGTCTCGACATGACATAACATCATCAACAGTGACGACATTTCCTGAGTTTAAAGTCATCGGACATGACAATAACATCATCAACAGTGACACATATTCCTGAGTTTAAAGTCTCGACATGACATAACATCATCAACAGTGACGCCATTTCCTGAGTTTAAAGTCTCGACATGACATAACATCATCAACAGTGACACATTTCCTGAGTTTAAAGTCTCGACATGACATAACATCATCAACAGTGACGCATTTCCTGAGTTTTAAAGTCTCGACATGACATAACATCATCAACAGTGACACATTTCCTGAGTTTAAAGTCTCGACATGACATAACATCATCAACAGTGACATATTTCCTGAGTTTAAAGTCCCGACATGACATAACATCATCAACAGTGACACATTTCCTGAGTTTAAAGTCTCGACATGACATAACATCATCAACAGTGACACATTTCCTGAGTTTAAAGTCTCGACATGACATAACATCATCAACAGTGACACATTTCCTGAGTTTAAAGTCTCGACATAACATAACATCATCAACAGTGACACATTTCCTGAGTTTAAAGTCTCGACATGACATAACATCATCAACAGTGACACATTTCCTGAGTTTAAAGTCTCGACATGACATAACATCATCAACAGTGACACATTTCCTGAGTTTAAAGTCTCGCCATGACATAACATCATCAACAGTGACATATTTCCTGAGTTTAAAGTCTCGACATGACATAACATCATCAACAGTGACACATTTCCTGAGTTTCAAGTCTCGCCATGACATAACCTCATCAACAGTGACACATTTCCTGAGTTTCAAGTCTCGCCATGACATAACATCATCAACAGTGACACATTTCCTGAGTTTAAAGTCTCGACATGACATAACATCATCAACAGTGACGCATTTCCTGAGTTTAAAGTCTCGACATGACATAACATCATCAACAGTGACACATTTCCTGAGTTTAAAGTCTCGACATGACATAACATCATCAACAGTGACACATTTCCTGAGTTTAAAGTCTCGACATGACATAACATCATCAACAGTGACGCATTTCCTGAGTTTAAAGTCTCGACATGACATAACATCATCAACAGTGACACATTTCCTGAGTTTAAAGTCTCGCCATGACATAACATCATCAACAGTGACACATTTCCTGAGTTTAAAGTCTCGACATGACATAACATCATCAACAGTGACTCATTTCCTGAGTTTAAAGTCTCGACATGACATAACATCATCAACAGTGACACATTTCCTGAGTTTAAAGTCTCGACATGACATAACATCATCAACAGTGACGCATTTCCTGAGTTTAAAGTCTCGACATGACATAACATCATCAACAGTGACGCATTTCCTGAGTTTAAAGTCTCGACATGACATAACATCATCAACAGTGACGCATTTCCTGAGTTTAAAGTCTCGACATGACATAACATCATCAACAGTGACGCACGCATGCACCACATGAAATCACTGACAGGGCGTGTGCCTACTAAAAATCAGGTTTTCTGGCTGCACAATCTTTTTTGTCATTTATCATTTATCCCTTGTTATCAGTAATTTATTTTGGTGCCTTTCTTCTTGATTTCCGTTTCTTTTTACATGAGCAGGGATGCTACAACCTTTAATTTTGCACTGCACATATCCCCTCCATGGTTGATGGCATTGATGGTAATCTACCTGTAGTAATCTTATTGACTGGTGCCAAGGCAAGGTACCCTCTGTGATATGCTAGGAGACAACTCACCATTTCTGGAGTGTCAACAGATCTTTTTGTCTCTCAAACACATCAACCTTGAGACCATTTACGCGGCTCATTAGATAGGCAAAACAAAACTCGTTGTGGGCGCCAAATGACCACCGCAGTCGGCGCGCCCGTAAACTCCAACAAACAACAACAACAAGATTGATGGCAGAAGAACTGTCCAACATTTCACACATTGGTAGAAAAGACGTTTAGTCATGCGCAAAAATCGATGGCGTTCCTCCGCTCTTCCACGCCATGCAACAGAAACGCGACACGCTGCGTATGCGAGTCGGTGACGACGTCTACTGATTTCACTGCGGCCACTTTAGCTCCCGTGGGCCCATCATACTGAACCCTGTGCTTTACTTCAGTGCGTATGACACACACGGATTACGGATTGGGCACCGACCGTGCCACATTCGCAAGGGTGAGGTTCGATTAGGTGAGACGTCGTGGGGAGTGCGGTGGATGCGGACATCGGGAGACACCGTGGGCCGCAAATGACATCACTCTTCGACGACTGTCATACCGGTCTTACTTCTTACTTCCATACTACTCTACTACATATACTACATATTCTGCATATACTACATTATAATAGATACTTCCAACGCTCGTCCGCAGTCACATTGGTTTAAAAATACTAAAACTGCTTTCGTGAAACAATTCATATTAAATATTACGCTTTTCTATTTGAGGCGGCAACACTGCAGGTTTCGATGATTAAGTTGGCTGTGAGTTCCACGTATCAGATCCGCTGAAAGTTGGCCGGCTGAGGTCCGCCGTGATTGCGGCCAGAAACTCCTCTGTGGGCTGGTCGACTGAGGTCGTCTGTGGGCTGGTCGACTGAGGTCGTCTGTGGGCTGGTCGACTGAGGTTGTCTGTGGGCTGGTCGACTGAGGTCGTCTGTGGGCTGGTCGACTGAGGTCGTCTGTGGCTGTTCGACTGAGTCCGTCACATGTGGGCTGGACGCTGAGGTCCTCTGTAGGCTGGACGCTGATGTCCTCTGATGCGCCGGCTGAGGTCCTCTGTGGGCTGGACGGCTGAGGTCCTCTGTAGGCTGGGCGGCTGAGGTCCTCTGTGGGCTGGGCAGCTGAGGTCCTCTGTGGGCTGGACGGCTGAGGTCCTCTGTAGGCTGGACGGCTGAGGTCCTCTGTGAGCTGGTCGACTGAGGCCCTCTGTGAGCTGGTCGGCTGAGGTCCTCTGTGGGCTGGCCGGCTGAGGTCCTCTGTGAGCTGGTCGACTGAGGTCTTCTGTGAGTTGGCCGACTGAGGTCCTCTGTGGGCTGGCCGGCTGAGGTCCTCTGTGAGCTGGGCGACTGAGGTCCTCTGTGAGTAGGTTGGCTGAGGTCCTCTGTGGGCTGGGCGGGTGAGGTTCTCTGTGGGCTGGCCGGCTGAGGTCCTCTGTGGGCTGGGCGGCTGAGGTCCTTTGTGTGCTGGGCGGCTGAGGTCCTCTGTGAGCCGGCCGGCTGAGGTCCTCTGTAGGCTGGGCGGCTGAGGTCCTCTGTGGGCTGGGCGGCTGAGGTCCTCTGTGGGCTGGTCGGCTGAGGTCCTCTGTAGGCTGGGCGGCTGAGGTCCTCTGTGGGCTGGGCGGCTGAGGTCCTCTGTGAGTTGGCCGGCCGAGGTCCTCTGTGGGCTGGGCGGCTGAGGTCCTCTGTGGGCCGGCCGGCTGAGGCTGAGGTCCTCTGTGAAGTGGGCAGCCGTGGGCCGAAGCAGGCGCGTTCATCAGCAGGCGGTCCGCGTCGCCGCCTGATGCTCTGCAGGCGGACCATAAGCATGCTGCTGAGCCGCTCGATTACGGCGAATGTGCTGCCGCTCCCGGCCATTTGTCCACGAAATGGCAGGCAAATTCGGCCCAACTCCCCAGCGCGTCCCCGGTCCAATTGAGGAGTCTTCGGCACAGAACTACGCCACATCGATCGGCGCAGTGTTACGCCATGCTCATAACTGTTTGAAGAAGACGAATGTGATCAGCTTTAAGCTTTGCACAGTGTCCCAAGTCGGAATCGTGTTTGACCTCGCCATCGATCCGCAAAGTCGAAACCGATTCCCTCACCAATGCGTTTTTTTACCATAATCGGTCTTATTCTGCGCACTATAATCTTAAGAATTCCACGATCAAGATCGGCTCGATCTGTAACCAGTCCTTAATCGGCAGATCGGTCAAATCCTTAGATAAATCCGCAAAGTGAACAAATAACAAGAACATCATCGAAGAGCTGCGTTCGTCCGGGTTGCAGCAGCCTCTTCATGACCGTCATTTTCTGGACAAACGATACGGGGCTCGATATGACCCAATCAGAGACATCCGACCGATGATGGGTCAGGGATTATCTTGCGACTGACATCGCTGTGTGACATATTGGGGCATTCGAGCCGCCGATATGTCAAGACCACGAGTCTCACGTGGCGAATAAAGGCCGCGGACCATTGAGAACAGAACCTCGCCTAAAGCTGAGTGCAGTTCCAAGGGCTCCTCCACTTCGTCGCTCTGGACTCAAGTGAGACATCTCTGGTAAACTCTGCAGACAGCTCTGCAACATTCAACATTGCTCAACCATTTCATCAATAACCAGGGGCGTGCCCTTCGGAAACTATGAAGGTCAAGCAATACTTGATTGGTGCGTCGGACCATTACAGGTAACTTGACATGAATGTTGCACAGCGTTGGGAAAGATGGTCATTTCTAGCGAGTTTCAGGATCTATTGCATTGCGAAGCAGAAAATAAACGCCAAAGGAGAAATCAAACCATCATTCCAAAACGCAGCGTCTTCTGAGGACGAGGCTGTGCGTTCTTTTTAGTTGCTTCATTTCATCAAACTGCTGACACATTTTAAGGTGTTTGGAGTAAATGAATGTGCGACGGAAGCACATCCCGATTTTAGGGCCTGATATCAAGCTTATTTCCTAAACCCCGTCGAAAAACATCATAGCAAACTGTTGAGCAGAATCATTCTCAATTCTACTCATCAATACCGGTGAAATATTATACAAGTGTACGATTCTACTTGGCATTGATCGGGGTACTGACGAACAGATATAGACCAATCGACTTGTGACACGAAAGTTTTGGAACATCGTACTATGATCCATCTTGTTGACAAAGGAAATTAAGCAAAACCAATGGTTTTGCAACAGAAAGATGGATCGTCGAATGATCAAGGTACTAAAATTGACATGCATCCTACATACACATCTCTTGCTAAACCTTTTTGAATTGGACGCCCGCCAGTAACCTGTGCCTCGAACATAATTTCGCTTTTCAGGATCATGCACCATCTACCTACTGTTGATGTTTGGTTTACGTCAGTGGAACTGAACGGTTTAAATTGTCTTGGGATGTGTAATTGCGCTGGAGATATAAACACACCGTTTCCATCATGAAAAATTTGACTGACCTTTGAGGAGACTGCACGAGTTCCCTGGCCCCCGATGGCGCCGGGCCCAAAGACACCCCAGCTGTGGATGAAGGTGAACCCGTCACTGTCCTGGAAGCGCCGTTCTGTCAGGGATCAGTTTGGTGTCTACCAGCGTCATTTCAACTTATTTGGGGAAAGTTTCTCTTGTTTTGGTGGAGGTTAACTACCCATCTTACAGGAGGACCGGTTAACCTGGAGTAGAATTGACAAAAGTGGCTCGTAGTTCGTCGCTTACCCGCAGTTCGGCAGAGGACAATTATTTCGCGACTGCGATTCACCAAGTATTCGGGTGAGATCATGATATTCATCCGGACACTTGTGATCAGGGTGGTCAGAGCCAAACAGCATGAATTTTCTATATTAAATGGCCTCGTCTAACGTGGCTGAGCTTCCTTGGTGTACCGGCCCCTTCTGTGAAACATGCTGAGCGTTCAGTTCGCCCCAGTAGCATCTGAAATGGAAGACGACACGCGGCCATTGTCGGGCGATCCTCGCCTTCGAAAGCGACGCACTTCTACAGACAGCGGGCGTTGCACGTCCGGTTGTCATGTCAGTTGCACTTATTAATTTGCATTGATGCTGTGAAGAGAAAGCATGTCTGTTTACCACAGAACACCAGTTCAGAACGTCTTTAAACAATGCCAGCATGACTGGACCCAGGGCTCCGCCAGTGATCGCTCTTGGCCCAGGGCTCCGCCAGTGATCGCTCTTGGACCCGGGGCTCCGCCAATGATCGCTCTGGACCCATGGCTCCGCCAGTAATCGCTCTTGGACCCGGGGCTCCGCCAATGATCGCTCTGGACCCATGGCTCCGCCAGTAACCGCTCTTGGACCCGGGGCTCCGCCAATGATCGCTCTGGACCCATGGCTCCGCCAGTAATCGCTCTTGGACCCGGGGCTCCGCCAATGATCGCTCTGGACCCATGGCTCCACCAGTGATCGCCCTTGGACCCGGGGCTCCGCCAATGATCGCTCTGGACCCATGGCTCCACCAGTGATCGCCCTTGGACCAAGGACTCCGCCAGTGATCGCTCTGGGCCCAGGGCTCCGCCAGTGATCGCTCTGGGCCCAGGGCTCCGCCAGTGATTGCCCTGGACCCAAGGTCTCCGTCGCTGGTCTCTCCCCGAGCATCGCTAGATGATTGCTGCATTTACCGTAGATATAAACTTTCCCGTCTGGTGAGATTATTGCCGCCGATTTTCCTGCAATTCCATCAGCGTCAGCTCAGGGGTCAGACTGCTGAGACGTGCGAGCTGTCAACCACAAGATTCAACAACATTTTTTAAGCTCTTCACATGTTAGAGTCTTGGTCATCCAGACTCTTATTTTTTAATTCTGATAGCGGTCTTAGTGAGCTGTACCCATTGTGGTGACCATCTGGTGGCCTCGATTTTTTTTGTCCTCATCAGCATCATCATATATTTAAAGCTCGTCCATATACAACATGGTTTCTTGTATATTCGCGACGGAAGGTATAAGAATAGAGTAGTAATTAGCCAAAGAGGGGAAAACATGCATACCTTAAGGGATACGCGGGCCACTGATTGTTTATAAACGTGATACAGGTCACACTCGGGTAAAACTGAGTACGTTAGAGGTGGATTGGTCAGAGCAACAACAACCCAGTTGCTTAGGCTGCATGCCTGCGATTTCCCCACCCGTAGAACGGAAAGTTCGAATCGCTAAAGGGAGTGTTCCACTTTTACATAGAGTCTCGAACTGAAATAGCCGTCTTGAAAACCTTTCGGTGCAGTTCACAACCCTACCCTTCTTAAGACCTAAACCCCTCTAGTTTCTGAGCTACGCACCCGCGAAAATGCTGAGAGTGTTTCGGGAGACAATGTTAAGCTTACCTTGGCCATCTAGAAGACCTCTCGGTGCTGTTCACAATCATGCACTTATTAAGACCAAGCTCCTCCAGTTTCTGAGCCTCACGCCCGCGAAAATATGGAAAGGTATAACGGGGAGAGTATCTCAGTCACCTTGGCATTCATGACGTCATAATAACGCCATTCAAAGTCTGCCATTCCATAAGCCACGCGGCGATCAAGCCCGAAAGATGTGATGGTCAAGTCGCTTATATCTTGCGTTCGTGAGCACGATTTCCAAATACAACGGCCGTCAATTGGCCCTCTAGCAATGTTGTTCAAGGTGCGATGACGTAATTAAGCAATGGCGCATCAAGAGACACATTTAGTTAAGAACAAATTAAAAAAGACACAGATAAATTGCGCTGTCTAGAGCAGCCTTTTCTAACAATTCAAGTATACCAATAGTTATATGTGAGCCTGTTTCACCATACTTCATGCTTGCTTCAGCATCATCAAATGTGAAACGTTCCCGATAAGGCGCTCGTTATCTGATGCTGGCCGGTGGCAGCGGGCACGCTAAAGGTGAGGTACGTCAGAGGGCCAGACGGGCTGTGCCGAGCGTTGTGGCACATAAAGCTATCGCTACAAAAGTATGCCGTTGACCTGACTGCTTGACGTGGGCGCTGATCCCCGAAATCCATCCAATCAACACGTTCAGGTGACATCTTAAGCTTGCTGTCACCGTGTGCCGCAGTCAGCTGTTCATTTAGGCTTGAAGAGTAGCCTAAGATTCTCTCTCGCGTCGCCAGGTGAAGCGTTAGCAGTCTTGACCATCCGACACGTAAATCACTCCTTTCCGCCCCTGTTCTGATGCTTGGATACACACATTGCCTGGCCTGTCCGAAGCCATGTTGCCATTCACCATGACAAAACCGGATGAAGTGGTGGTTCAGGCCGCTCGGTTACCCATCATTTCGCGCTTTGCCTTAACAACTCTCGACAATATCATAATATCATAAGTTCTTGCGGTCTTCTACCCATTTTGAAGGCTTTTGTTTTTCCGCGTGATGCCCGTTTTAGCTCATTAACAATCCGGGTAGACCTTAAAGTTTTTTTGACGATATCAGTGGGGTTAACTGTCGAAATGAGAAGGGCGAGGAGCCCCGCTTGTGGTGCAGGCAGAGTCTTCGTAAGGGAGGGGGCAATGGGTGTATCAAAGCGGACTACTAGGGCAGCCAGTCTGGACCTGCCTGGGTCCGTACATTTTCGAGAAGAAACATATCTAGTCTTTTGGCTCTTTCCTCTACAGGAGCAGCGCACAGGGTGCAATCATGAAGCGTCGCGTGCCCATCTGGGTACGCATGCCGGGTTGTGTAAGCCGTCCACACAGAGAGCAGCTTTTAAACCGCAAGTTACAAAATTAAAGAAATGAATGTGATATGATGCGGCTGTTTCATTTGCCGGCCACTGTGTTCTTGCTCTTCGGCTGGGGGAGGGAGAAGAGCACTTGTTTATAGCGGCACATTCTTGTATTGAAAGATAAGATTTAATTATGTACTTAGATTCTACAAGAACGCTTAGTGCCATGTTCTCCTGATTATATACTTCATCACATCTCATGTGATTATTGTGGCCAGCAGTTTCTTCACTAGTGTGACGTGGCATGCACCGACTGATGTGATTAGCCTCTGAGCCCGCCTCATCACCCCGCACGACTGCGCCGCCCTCGCGATCCAGCACAGCTAATGCCGCTCGGATGAGACCCGCTGTTTTTTCTTCTAATCACAAGGATTTGATGCCCGCGCGTTCCTTCTTAACATGATATCTAGCAGATTCATCTCTTTCTCTCACACACACATACACACACACACACACTCTCTCTCTCTCTCTCTCTCTCTCTCTCTCTCTCTTCTCTCTCCTCTCTCTCTCTCTCTCCTCTCTCTCTCTCGCTCTCTCTCTCGCTACTCTTCTCTCTCTCTCTCTCTCTCCTCTCTCTTCTTCTCTCTCTCTCTCTCTCTCTCTCTCTCTCTCTCTCTCTCTCTCCTCTCTCTCTCTCTTCTCTCTCTCTACTGTATCTCTCTCCCTCTCTCCCCCCTCTCTCTCTCTCTCGCTTTTCTACCTTCTATCTTCTCTCCTCTCCCTCCCTCCCTTTCTCTCCCTCCCTCTCTCTCTTTCTCCCTCTCTTTCTTCCTCTCTCTTTCTCTCTCCCTCCCTCTCTCTCTCTCCTTCACTCTCTCTCTTTCTCTCTCTCTCTTTTTCTCTCTCCCTCCCTCTCTCTATTTCTCTCTCCCCTCTATTTCTGTATCTCTTCCCCTCACTCTCTCTCTCTCTCTCTCTCTCTCTCTCTCTCTCTTCTCCTCTCTCTCTCTCTCTCTCTCTCTCTCTCTCTCTATCTCTCTATATACTCTCTCTATCTCTCTCTCTCTGTCTCTCTAACCCTCTCTCTCTCTCCCTCTTTCTCTCTCTCTCTCTCTCTCGACTCTCTCTCTCTCCTCTCTCCCTCTCTCTCTCCCTCTTCTCCCCTCCTGCCTCTCCTTTCCCACTTTCACTTTCCCTCTGCCACCCTGATTCAAGAACTGACTGACTAATCCTCCTCAGAACTAAAAATGTTAGCTGTTGTGGTACATTTTGTGTGCAACAACCCCTAAAGACATACGTAGAGAGGGGCAAGGATTGTCTACAGTAATGGCTCAGTTCCAGTTTACAACCCAACGTAGTTCTCTGAAACATAACAAAAACATGAATCGGGGGGGGGGGGGAGGAGGGCAGGGTGTCGTTTCCTGTTGAGTCGAGAGGCTTCAGTCACCGACTTTGGCAAGGGTGTGGACCAAATTCGCGTGCCAACCCACCTATTGACTGTTTTGGGGAAAGTTTAGTCATTTTTTACTGCTCAGCCCATCCCCTATCGCACACCAACTCATTTTGCAAAACCATGCCCCTCACATGGATGCTACGGCAGGCTGGAGACCATGGTCTGCTAGACTGAACCATTTGATCCGATCGATTTGTAGGATAAGCGACCAGTTCTTATCATATGAGCCTTGACCCCACTATTTGGTCGTAATATTGACAATGGGACGCATGGAAAGAATCAACATCAAAATGGGTTTGATGCCCACACTTTCTGAAATGTTAGTTCACCTCTGACTCTCTTGATGTAGGTGTATTATATGGTGGAACTCACTATTTCCAGCTGAGCTAAAAAATAGTAAGTAGCGTCAATGAGAACTCACATCTGATGAGTATGTAGTACGTTCCAATTCTCAACACAAACGCCTGCCACACAGAAGTAACAACCCATACATATTGGTGTGTAGGGTGGAATGGGGGTCATCTTCCCAAGCTCCAGGGTCCAAGCTCCAAGCTCCGGGGTCATCTTCCCAAGCTCATCTTCCCAAGCTCCAGCCCGACAACTGGCCGTGGGAGGGGGGCTCGGAGCGTCACCCTCGCCATGTAATGCACCAGTGGCGGCCCGACCGCCCCACCAGCGTCGCGACATAGGACCACGTCTACTACGACCTCTAAACAGTGGGCAATCTGAAGTTAACATTCTTTGCCAAGCAGCATCCTGGTGCCCGAAGAATCAGTGCATGGCAGCGATAACGGCAGCCATCGATATGCGACAACTCACTGACAACAGAACCCACTGAAGCGAGTGATTTCGAAGCATCTTTGTCATACCACTCAGCTACCGGTTTTTATGCAGATATGTAGTGAAGACATGATCAGGTGACATGAATTAGCAGCCTTTATGTATTGGTTATCTGGCCAATGCCTCCTTTTTATGGAACTTACATGATCTGGTAAGCTTAGATAATTTTGGTCAATTGTATGGTACACGTATATTTCATCTGCCTACAAAGCTATAAAAGCGTAGATATGGTTTCAATAACTAGTTAGAATTCCGGCATCGCATCACTGTGAGAGGCAGACGACCCCACGCAGCCGCAGCAAGCGCGTGCGCGGCAAAACCCAACCCTTAACATATCCAACAATGTTAAGCTGTGCGGCTGCCAGGTTATTACGTTCACTGTAATCATGGCCGCACAAATTGTCCAGGGGCATAGTTAACTGGGTAGTGCGCTTCATGATTAGTCTTTTGTTTGATATCTTTGATTTGTGGTACGGCCGTAAGCCATTCACGGTCCAACGCCAGGTCGATCGGGCCAGCTCGGCTGGTAGCGAACAATGCTGTGCACCAGCGTACAGGCAGTCTGCTGACCGAGCGGTGTGGACAGCTGACCTAGCTGTGTAACCAGCGTCCTATCTGAAGGCTGACCAAGCTGACCTCGGTGTGTAACCAGCGTCCCACCTAAAGGCTGACCCCAGCTGACCTCGGTGTGTAACAGCGTCCCATCTAAAGGCTGACCCAGCTCACCACGGTGTGTAACTAGCGTCCCACCTAAAGGCTGACCCAGCTGACCTCGGTGTGTAACCAGCGTCCCACCTAAAGGCTGACCCAGCTGACCTCGGTGTGTAACCAGCGTCCCATCTAAAGGCTGACCCAGCTCACCACGGTGTGTAACCAGCGTCCCACCTAAAGGCTGACCCAGCTGACCTCGGTGTGTCCTTAGGGTCTCATCTGGGCTGACCCAGCTGACCTCGGTGTGTCCTTAGGGTCTCATCTGGGCTGACCCAGCTGACCTCGGTGTGTCCTTAGGGTCTCATCTGAGCCAGCATCAGATGTCGACCAGACTCGCTCTGAGCCTAGGAACCTCCAACCCGGCTCGCTCTGAGCCTCGAAACCTTCAACCCGATCAGCTTTCGGATGTGTCCAGTTCCTTAGCTTCACCGATCACACCATGCGTTCGTCCTGTCCGTGTGTGCCGTGCGACTCGTGGCAATGTTTGCTCGTGCACCCTAAGCGAAAACGCAGTCATAGCTCAGCATTGGCAAATTATGCAGTTGTTTATCTGGCTGGAAAGCGAAGGCTGGCTTTGTGTCTAATGGCTGCGGTGACGTGCAGTGCCGGCGGAGATTGGCAACGGTTCATGCCTTGAATACACGGCGTCCGTAATGATCGCTGTCACCGTTCATAGTGTCACGGAACGCATACAGCTACATATGGCCTAGTAGTAACGCGCACAACTGCATATACGCAGCCATATATGTGGGAATAGTCATATCCGTTATTTCGCTCTGTCATGAAATATGTCTAGTTTGCATACGTGTGCTCTAATATATAGTGGCATTTCATGGTCATGCAAAAAAGCGAGAGCTTCACATTTGGTGTGCGCATAACTTACTGCTCTAATGCCTTACTTAACTTGAAAGTATTTCTGCCAATTCAGGGGTTATGCTAAGTGTTTCCAATACGAGCCTTCAAAGTTTGAAGCTTTAGTGAAAGTCGATGTGTCGAGACGGAACCAAAACGTGTCTCCTCAAATATGCTGTCGCATGAAGACATTTGTCTCCCGTCTTTGGACCATCCGGTGCCAGCAGATCTTCCGTCTGCAAAAGAAACAGATCTGATGATTGCACGCCCGGAACAGGCCTTCAGTTTGCGTTAAGGCGCAGCGTCGGCATGTGCAGCAACGACAACAACAGAAGAAAGAAGCCCTGCACCTTAAGAGACTAGCTGCATATAGCTGTTGCGGTACTCTCGTCTCGCGAAGAGGCAACGGAAGTTCTCGACGGGTGGTGGAGAATTGCTGGTCTTTGGGTGTGTCTCCTGCTCAGCATGTTCTCATGGCATGTTGACGCGGCCGCCTGAGGTTGGCGGGGCGTCCACTTTAATATAACTTCCCCGGCTCCTGCAAGGGACGCCACTCTCGTCAAACGCGCTAGAAGGCTCTCATATCCGCTCAACTACAGCTCAAAACGGCAGCAACTGCCCCGGGAACCCGGAATTCAATGTCAGACATGCACGTCTAGGCATTGCAAGATATGCAGGCAGAAGCGCTGAGCCGCTTACGTGCTGTGTTGCCATGAATCTCGCGTTGTGTAATTCCAGGTGCTCTAGTCTTATCTGTCCCAACAACCTGGCAAAGGAAGCCCAGATGCTACTGCAACCGCGGTCTCCGCAGAGTCCCGCTCAGCGGAGTTAATCGAGCACTTCCTTGATGCACTTCCGTGATGCACCACAGAATGGCAATGTTCCCTAAAAGATCAAGAAGACAATGAAGCAAAGGGATCCTCGCAATACATACTAGGCGTTGAATGGCTGACGTCGAACCATGCACCTTGGTGCAGTTTCGGCACGCAGTGGGACGTGGTCAAGGTACGCCCAGAGAAGTTGGGTTGAGGATGCACCACCTGGTTAGGGTGTGACATCCGCACTAGACCCACGCTTTCCGGGAAAGACAGTGACCTCCAACTGCCAGCGTACGTCGGCGACTCTGAGCGAACCCGACGATGCAGCTGGACTTCGGAGTGCAAGGGTCTCGTGGGTGGAGCTACAAGTCTGCGAGAGACCTCCCGTATCGTTCAGAAGCCAGTGTCCGTGGACTCACCGCACGCCGCATTGATCTGGCCAGTTCCATCGCTGGAACATGCCCTCCGTCCCATCTGGTAATGGGACCGGACGCAGGTGGTCATCGATTCGGGTCAGCGCTTGTGCCGGGAGGCATTGATCACGACGCCACGGATCGCGAGGTCCGTAACATGGTTTCGTTCGTGACTGGCGGAGAACCTGCATGAATTCCAGTGACTGGCACGTCACAACGGAGTGGCCGATAGAAGCAAAGCCTATCGCGTTGGGGTGACCACGGACGACAGCAAGCGGAGTCTTGCACCCTGTGAGTAGACCCGCTGGTCCGTGGATTTTCTATGGTCCACAAAGCCAGTAAGCTGCGAAAGTCCTAGATATCTTACTCATCTCCAGGCTCTCCAACGTCAGTACTCCGGTCGGCACAACCAACTATTTCATGGTGGGCGCACGGCGCCGGCCGAGAAGGCACTGTTTCTCGACGTTACCATGAGGTGTCGATGACGACTGTACACTGCCTTAAGAGCAGCCACCCACGTCTGAACCAGCAGACCAGCTCAGTAGCTTTCCTGCTAGCGCATACAGCAGCGAGGACTCCTTGCGTGTCTTACGATGATGGACACATCTGACGCAGCTGTAAACGACCCGGCGGGACAGCGCTTCGCGGCAATTGACCGTCGCGTCTTTCTGGGATTCGTCTGGCGGTTACATGGATAGGCATGTCGAAAGGATCAACATTTTGGATGCGTGGATACAGGCTGTAGGATGGTATAGCCCACGGCGACTGACTTGACTGTGGATCGCTAAGTCATCTATGAGTTCTACCTGACCGGCGTGCTTTCAGGCGGAGCGAACATTATCGAGCAGTGTTGGAAACAAAGCCGTCGGCATGTCCTCCAAACTGCGACGCAAGCCCGATTAGTCCAAGTGATATATATATATATATATATATATATATATATATATGTACATATATATATATATATATATATATATATATATATATATACATACATATATATTCCTTACCGAGGACGTGATTGCAGCTGCGAATGACACCAGCTGCTCGAAGCCGCGGTGTCCGCCCTGGCGGTGGTGGTTTGCACGGCTGCTAGCAGCCTGGGATCGTGTGCCGTTCCGGCGCCGGCTGTGGACGACATGCGGCCGTTTTCTCTGCTCTTCTCTGTCAATATTCATGTGGAACTAGGCACACCTATGCCGTGCTCACAACCATTCTGCACGCTATTAAATCGGCCACCGAGCTCAGGTGGCGCACGCTTTCTGCACAGGTGGGCAATCGGCCGCCTTCTGGCCGCGAGCTTCTAACGCACGGAGAGAGACGACCTGAGCAATCCCCGCTTAGTGGTGGTGACCTTCGAGCTCACTTCTTACTACCTATCAGGACAAAGAGACACTGTTTACTCTAGTTTAGTGCTGGACTCGTCGTGTTTGTTGCACTTTGCTCCGCGGTAGGGTCGTGGGGCCGCTGCGGGGTTTGAAGCGTGGCGCGGCCCCTGGAGCGGACCGGGTTTGAAGCGTGGCGCGGTCCCTGGAGCGGACCGGATTTGAGGCGTGGCGTGGTCCCTAGAGCGGGCTGGGTTACGGCCGAGCACTTCACAGGCAATCCCAGGCGCCAGTGTCCATCGCTGCTCACCCGCTCACAGAATGCCCATCGCTACTCACCCGCTCACATGATGTCCACCGCTGCTTACCCGCTCACAGGATGCGCCACCGGTTCGGTGTCGGCGCTCTTCGAGCCATGCAGCTCGCCGCATGCCGCATCTGGCCATGATGCTGCTGAAGAGAATGGATGTTCATCCGAATTCAGTACATAACCATGTACGCATTTTCAAAATCTAGATCCGTACTTAATTCCGTAATATTTAGCTGTCTCGAAGGCGCTCGAGATGCTGGCACGGAACGCGCCCTTGGCGGCGCATAATGCTCGGACTTGCAGATTGAGTTGATCGAGCGACACGGAGCAGCCGAGTTGTCTCATCTGACTCTTAAAACTATTCACCGACATGTCAGATGCGACGTTCCGGTAGCTACTGCAAATTTAGAAGCGGAGAAATGTTTTCATTTCGTATGGCAGGACCGTCTTGTCGCGCGACTCGCTGAGTCTCTAGGCGATCGCTCGTGGCGTTTGTCGGCGAATTGGTACCGCCACCTAAAATGACGCGTTGTCTTTTTTAATTTGGCATCAGAGAACTTCAGCATCCGCCGTGGCACGACACAAGGTACAGTTCTGGCTACGTCTTATGCTTATGTCCCGTTGGATGAGCTGCTGGGCGGTTGACCGTGACAGGTAAAGCACAATTTTTGACTGTCATGGTCCAGCTGCCTGTTACACGGAAGGCCTGCTGCTACTCTCAGCCAGATCAGGCATATCGGTCTCCTCTCACTCACGGTGCGGGAGCTCGAGGGGGAATAGAAACCTGAGTTTATACATTATCAACCAGAAGAAAACTGCGGGTGACAACCTCGCGTTTGGACTTCAGCTCTTGGTGAAAGCGCTGGCTTGCTCTTGCTCGCCAATGCTTTTTGTTTGAAAAAACTTAGGCGAAATGCTGACTTTGGCCCCCAATCTGGAAACCCGGTGTGGTATTTAGGGATGATCAGTCTGGCTCACTGTTTGTGGGTGCGCGAGTGAAGCGGGACCGAGCAGTCTTTTTCAACCCAAACCCCAAATAAATCATTTTTACTGCTATAGCGCCGACTAGCAAAGCATTTCGAAAACTCCAGCGTTGCCATCTCAGTCGCTTCATTGTGCCGTTCATCCTGCCGTCAGCTGACGTCGGCGCTTATTTGAAGTTGGAAGTTTGAAGCGCGCCCAACTCGACACATCAAAGCTGCGCTTGAACGGTCTCGTCATGCTTCCGCACGGTTCTGCTCACCACCCGTGATATTCTGCGACCCCGGGAGCAGTTTAGCGGAAGAAATCACATGTACCCTGGCTTGTACAGTTGCTTAGCACCTCCGATTGAACGAGGCATTCGCTCATGACCTTACAGCACTTGACGTGGCCCCGCTGGAATTTCCAGCGGCCTTTTGGAGTTACACATGACATTTGGGATGACATCCTCAGCTTCAGAAAATTGTCGATGAATGGCCGAATCGGCTTTCGTGGCATCTAGACGCCTTTTGAAGGGAATGACACCCCGACATTTTTAGTCAGCTAAACTTGCACTGCCTTGCGTCGTATGTCGAAGCTCCTGAATGTGCAATGTGGCATGTGTTGGTTCTTCCGTACTTTGAGCTTATTCACTCAGCATATTTGTCAATAGGACGGAAAAAATTGAAGGAGTGGCTCCACTTACATCCACTCTTCCCGGCCACTACACCACGTAACTAAAGCTATGGATCAAAAAGCTGTCATAGTGAATGTAGCACTGTGACCTGCGTATCATACAACTATGCTGCTAACACATTTAGCTCATAAGTTATTGGTCGGTCCAACCCTTTTAAACATTGGGCAGATAGGTGGCACAGCTAATGCTCTTTGTCTAGTTGCAAAGGGCTTGTTCTGCCTTTTGCACGAATGGCATAGCCCGGCCCAGACACTTAGCGGGTACTGGGCTCATTTGCATCTCATTTTCTGCCTGATGGTAAAGGAGCACCCAAGTACCTATTTTGGACTTGTGCGAAACATCATTATACGTTATAAGCATAGAGGAAGCAAATACACGGCACACTGTTATAAACAATGACTCAGTTTTATTCGCCTTCGCCCTAAGTGGGGTCTCAGAGGCCACTTACATGTCGAAAACTACGCAAACTCGAGGGACGGGAAAACAGCATTATAAATCTCTCATCATACTGCATCAGATCAAAATGATGGATATATTATTTAGCGGGTCAAATCGGTCAGCAAAGACAAATTAACACCTATCATCTCAAGAACTAACTACACCGCCACAACGCTGAAGCCGGCGTTGAATAGCTCTTGGATACCTCTATGAGGCGGGCACTAATGGGCATCGACACATGAGACCTTTGATATGCCACGCCAGGTCGACGGAATGAGGGTTATTTCTATACCGGCACTTACTGCCGATATAAAAAAGCGCATAAAAATGCAGCCATATCGAGACCTAAACAAGCCAAATCAATGAATAGCGACATTAAAATGCATTTCAAAGCTGTGAAGTTCGTACGGTTGAGGTTCAAATCATGTGACTGAATCTAATGCGGTCGAGGTATCCTGATGACCCTGCCTGATGATTTATGTAGCATGGTTATTTGGCTATCACCACGATCTTTCACTGTTAGTTAGGTTAAAGGGCCCGAATCTCCGAAAATTGGCAGTCAATACCGCCTCATGACCGAATGAATACCGCCTCATACCGAAAGTCTCTCCGGGCGGACAATCAGGACGTACTGGGTGCCAAACTCGGGCACGGACAGGCCACGCACGACACAAGCTGCCAAACAGCGGAGTGCACATGGTTGTGGACGAGGCCATACAGCACGCGGCCTATCCAGGGACGACTGGAAGGGATTTCCCCTTCCAGAAACAGGTGGTTGCATAGCAGGATATATTTGGCTAAATTATATATACATATATATGGGCATGTATACATATATTGATTGGTTGTCGGTGTACGATGTTTGTGCGGCGGCACCCATTGTTTCCACGCGAATAAATCGGCCGTGTTCCTCGCCCCGTTTTGAGTCAGCAGAAAAAGCAGGGGGAGCAGCAGCCATCTGGCGCGCTAACTTGCCGCCAAATTGGAGGGCGTGCAGACACACACAGCAACGTGCACTGTAGGTGAGGGAGCAAGGTGGCCCCTGCTAGCCAGCTGTGTATGGTCCATTTACTTCTGGTCGGAGTTTGCAGCATTTGTCCAGGCAATGGTGCCAAAGCTAACTCCTAGAATGTCGTGACACCGAACAATTTTTTTCTGCCCCGGCAAAAGCAGAAAACGAAATAAATGCCACCTATACCATGCTTGGTTGCGCTGGCATTGCCATTGCCGGAACGCTATGTCTCGCAGTGACCAATGACACTTGTCACTTGCATTGTCCTCCTAAATGGTCACATGTAATCTATTCAAACCAAAAGTGCTAAATGATGCAATCACCATCGTTTCTGGTAAAGACTATGTAAATGCCACCAGCATCTCATGCTGTCTGGCAAAAAAACTGGGGTTTTCAACATTCTTCACTGTGCTCGACGCCTTTCACAAATTGTTGCGAAAAATCTTACGTGCGCCTCTGAGGCATCCCAGCAGGGCGAGGACTAAGGGGTGAAAGCTTGTCAGACTATATGGCTGGTCGGACCATACAGATCGCGTGATTGGATCTGTGAAAAATCCAGATTTGAAGGCTGGCACCAGACAAAAATCTAGGTGAGATCCTGTTCCTTTCTGTCGCCTTTCGCTCAATCACATGCTTGATGGCAAGTCCTGCTGGGTTCATCGACAGCACATAAGACGTCGATCCGGATCCCTCTAAATACTTAAAATATTTGCTTACTTACGTGTTTGATGGTGAGTCCTGCTGGGTTCGTCAACAGCACACAAGACCTCGATCCGGATCCCTGCCAAATACCTTAACTTCATGCTGGATCCTGGTGCTTGGTGGAACTCTCGTTACAATTTAGGTCCGGAGCCTGGATGCCGGATTTTCATCATTGCAAACTGATTTCTACATTTCTTTGGCTTATGGGCCAGGAACCAGGACTGGTTTCCGGAAACATGAAACAACGCCTAGGAACCGAGCAAAGGCCTGTCCCTTTTTAGGATACCTGAACCAGCCACTGCTATTTTCTAAGAGTGCAATTCCTGTATACAAAATATGTTATTGTTGCTCCAAGTGTTTAAGCCATTGATTAACGAGATGGGCTTACCTTGTGGCAGGCCTGTCGCACTGTTACTGCCACTGTTGTACAGTGATAGATCTGGGGTATCCCCAGCACAGAGGAGCACAGCGACTGTGACGTACTTTCTAGCCGGGCACTTTCGTCCATCCATGCAAAATCTTGTGAGTGTCTTGCCCATATGTCTGAAAGTTGGGTCGGAGTTTGGATCTCCCATGACTGTAAAGCGGAGTCAGTGTTATTCCTCCGCCCACCCTGCAATATGACGTCACTTCTGGCGTGTTCCTGCGTCAGATCACGTGAGGTCATAACTTTCTGCATCCAACTACGCCATCAGACACTTCCCAGCTCAGATTAGATCATCAGACGTCATCCTAGCTATCCAACACCATTAGGCGCCGCTCCAATTCAGACCATATCCCTGACGCCTCTTCACACCGAGCCACACCCCCCGACGCCTCTCCACACTGAGCCACACCCCCTGACGCCTCTCCACGCCGAGCCACACCCCCTGACGCCTCTCCACACTGAGCCACACCCCTGACGCCTCTTCACACCGAGCCACACCCCCTGACGCCTCTTCACACCGAGCCACACCCCCTGACGCCTCTCCACACTGAGCCACACCCCCTGACGCCTCTCCACACTGAGCCACATCCCCTGACGCCTCTTCACACTGAGCCACACCCCCTGACGCCTCTCCACACTGAGCCACACCCCCTGACGCCTCTTCACACCGAGCCACACCCCTGACGTCTCCCCACGCCGTGCCACACCCCCTGACGCCGCTTTACACCAAGCCACACCCCTGACGCCTCTCCACGCCGAAGCCACAACCCCCTGACGCCTCTCACATCTGAGCCACCCCCCCTGACGCCTCTCCACGCCGTGCCACACCCCCTGACGCCTCTTCACACCGAGCCACACCCCCTGACGTCTCCCCACGCCGTGCCACACCCCCTGACACCGCTTTACACCAAGCCACACCCCCTGACGTCTCTCCACGCCGCGCCACACCCACTGACGCCTGTCCATGTCGCGCCACACCCCTTGACGCCTTTCCATGCCGTGCCAAACCCCAGCAGACAAGGGCATCGATCCACCGCCGCTGTTGAATCGCAGCTGCCGGCAGACAAAGTCTAGTGCCTGGCCGTGGGGCCTAGTTCAGCGGCGGCGCCTCTGGAACGGCCGGCGCCCGGCCGGGGGCAGGGTCGATGGCGGAGATCGGGAGACGGGGGCCGAGAGCTCCGCTGGAGCCGGCGACGGCGCGGGACAGCGGCGCGCCATTCAGCTGCCGGGCCGCCGGCGAAATGGGAACAGCACAGGCTGAGTGCCGCGCCGTGCCACGCAGCACGCCCGGCGTGGGACCCCCCCCCCCCCCCCCCCGGATGGGTCGTGGAACTGGTGGCAATGAAGCGGACGTTGACGACAACCTCTCGTCGCGAGCACGTACCTGAGTCGTTGGGAAAGTTTATGGCCACTGAATCTGCTGGTGTGACCCGGCACCACCAGGCCACTGCCAGACGGAATAAGAATAGCGCGAATTGCGTGGTGCCGAGTGCATGATGAATAATGTGGGAAGGAACTTCGCCTTACGCAGACTGTAGCGACTCAGGAAACACTCGACTTCAGCACTCCCTGTGCGGGTATTGGATGTATGATGTTCCTTGGCATCGAGCCATCGTCGTCACGGCATAGTCCGGTCGGTCTGGAGCGGCTAGGTCCAGTGGACCATCGGGCCCCTCGCCGCAGCCTCCCACGGCAGGATGACCGAGGCCGGCCAGCTATAGCGCGCGCGCCCGGCGTTGTGCCACGCCAGCGATCAGCAGCTGCCGGCCGGGCGCCGGCGCCGGCGCCGCCGTCCGCAGGGCCGCTTCGGGCGAGCCCAGCCGCTGTCCGCGGCGCCGCTCCGGGCGAGCCCAGTCGCCGTCCGTCGCCGCTCCAGGCGAACCCAGCCGCTGTCCGTAGCGCCGCTCCGGTCGAACCCAGCCGCTGTCCGCAGCGCAACGCCGCTCCGGCGAGCCCAGCCGCTGACCGGCGGCCGGCCGGCGGCCTCGGCGGCGTGTCTGGGCTGGCCGCCGGATCGTAACTCAGCTGCCGCAGCCGCTCCGAGGCCGGCTCGGTAGCCGCCGTGACGGCAGCTGAGCTCCCCAAGCGCCGGCAGCGCACTGAAAACGGCACAGCCGCGTCCGCAGGGCACCAGGATGTGACGGCGCAAGGGCAAATTCATGGTTAAGGGCTAGACCAATTAAAATGCAATTTTAATTACTTTAATGCTATGCAGAAAGCCGCAGTAAATTCTCTTTACTCCCATGGTGTCTTTCCCGTTGCCAACGGGTCTTGTTTTTCTTCAGCGTGAAGTGGACACGTCTGCAGCTGGATGGTAGCAGAAGGAAGGAATGGCCGGCCAGCCGTAGGGGAGATGCCATAAGAACTACGAATGACCGGCCAGCCGTGGGGGAGATGCCATAAGAACTACGAATGACCGGCCAGCCGTAGGGGAGATGCCATAAGAACTACGAATGACCGGCCAGCCGTAGGGGAGATGCCATAAGAACTACGAATGACCGGCCAGCCGTGGGGGAGATGCCATAAGAACTACCTTCGTGAGCTGAGGCGCCTGACCGAGTGATTGAACTGAGCCCAATACGAATAAGCGACCGTCTTTGCTTGGTTAGCCAATTTGAGTGCCTTCTTGAAACAAAGAAACTGGCTCAGGGTTGAACTCTGGACCGACAGCCACGTTGCAGGCTCTCACCAAGTGCAGTTGAAGGCTCTTTCCACGTGCAGTTGAAGGCTCTCACTGCGAGTGCTCTTGTGCTCTTGGCACTTCTCTTGCTGCAATCCGTGTGACTGTTTGGAATCCTTCTGGCCTCAGCAGTTGAAAACGTCTGGAAATCGCCGAAAGTTTATTTGAGCATACTGCCAAAGTCACGTCGGGTTGAAGTTGAGTCAACCAAGCTATATCTGTGAGGCATTAGTAATAGCCTTATTCCTCGGAGAAAAACCAGGAGAATGGAGATATCGTTGGGTTGATATTTCGGCAGCATGCCTTTATCGAAACAATAGCAGAAGTAAATTCCTTCGTCGAATAACGCCCGATGAAGACATTCGTGAGTAGCCGATCAGTGAAACCTCTTCTGTCGCGCCTCAGGTGTGTGGTGGCGACCTCCTCTCTCATCCGTTCTCTCACCACTGCAATTCGCACTTAATTGAAACAGTTACATTGGACTTCTTTTCTTTTTGCTTTCATTTTCTTGATCATCAGTTAAACATCTCTCATATGCTCAAAATCATGCGTCTGTCCCCTTCTGTACAGGTTATATAGTATTGATTCCCTTGTAGCAGGGTATGATCGTTTGCTATAATTGATACTGCAGGCCGTCTGGCCACTGATTTTATCATTACTTTGCGTACTTCGGCGCGCCCTCTTTCACCTCCATCGCCCCCCCCCCCTACTCTCACTGGTGGTTGCCACCCAGCAGCGGCTCAGAGAAAGACCTGTTCCGGTGGGGATCGATACGCTCTCCTAGGCGTTGACCCCGGCTCCTCTGGACGGCACCGGGACTTAATCGGTCCACTCCATCAGATGCCCGCCGAAAGAAGAGACTGCCGCTGCGTGCGCAGGCCTTTCGCCATAAGCCGGACCTGAACGTAAGGAAAACTTGCAGAAGGATAAGTTTGCTGGAGGAGAATAGTCTCATTATCGCTATGGTGGTGACATCCGGAAACCAGCACCTAGTGTTCATCCGGAAATAAGGATGAATCCGCCAATATATAGCATGATAGCAGCCGTCAGCCTAGAAAATACTTTCAGCCCATTTCTGAAAGAGCATAGTTTTCCGCCGCGTCCAGGGCCGTATGCTAGACTGAGCTTTGCGTCATTTCGTCGCCGTCGATGCGTCGATATATCGATATATCAGTGACGTCCCAGCGGCAGGCAAGGACCTTTGATCTCATCCGAGGCCGGTCGGTCGTGGATACCTTGGCCGGACAAAAGCCGCATGAAAAAATTCTGAGATTCTTTCCCTGGCGCTTACTCACCAGATCGTTTACGCGGCTTGATTTTTACGAGATTCTTGTACAGTTCCGCTTAGTAAACGTTTTCCAAGATTTCATGCTTCAAGTCTGGTAAATGCTTTTAAGGTGCTAAGGCTATTGTTGCAAAGTGACACACTGAACACCGCAACGTATCGTTATTTTCTACCTGTGTTTGGAACGCGCATCGGATTCTCAATGTTTTCTGTCCACGGCACATACGGTCTCCTCGTAAGAAGAACAACTACCTAAATTGTATTTATGCCGCCGATATATTATGTTATATATACATATATATCTATATCTATATCTATGTCTATACACACACACACACACACACACACACACACACACACACATATATATATATATATATATATATATATATATATATATATATATATATATATATATATATATATTGCTGTTTTAGCCCTGCATGAATCAGACACGACCTTTGCACATGAGAACACATCACTGGCTTGCTCTGCTGAAGCCCTTTTGACATCGCTCAAGAGACCATCGGCTCAGCGAGATTCGATTTAGACCACGCGGTCCATCATCATCCAGTCACGCCTGGTACCGCACGCACGCCCCCATACCGGCTCGAGACGCTCGGTGCGCTGCCGACCGGCGCTGTCGCTCGGACTCCCAACAGCTCATCATTCATGAGTGCCCAGCATGCGTGCGCTTAAGAGCGGGTCCCACGAAATCAGATTTTGAATGGCGAGCGGGCCGACCTAAGAACCAAGTCAGCTGACCCATCCGGATGGCTGCGTTTGAGAGGGGTCACCCGCACACGAGCCCCGCACTCCGATCGGCAGGGTTCACCCAAGTGACACGGAGGCAGCTTTGAATGCAGGCACTGGAGGACGTCGGGTGCAGCGCGCTTCTGCGCGAGGAGAGCAGACAGCGTCCGAGCAAGACAAATGCGAGAAATGGATCGTCATCTGCCCGAATCCAGGGGGGCCTCGTTATCTTTGGGATGTGGTCCTAGGCTCGTGCATAATTGTATTTTGTAAGCTAATTGACCAACCACTTGGTGGTAGGATCTGTTCACAGACTACTTATCCACGGCTCTTTCTTTAAATGCCTGTTTTTTCTTCTGCAATCATGACACCACCTGAACTCTGTTGACGCCTGCGAAACACACCCTTGATGGTTCAGCTAACTCTCAGCAACTGCTCATTTAAAAACGCGCATTTTATTAACTCTGCCAGCATATATTAAGCTTTTAAATTTTATTGTGCGGCAAGCCTCGTGAGAAGCGTGGGTGATCATATAGACGGTTCAGTGAAGTGTGCATGAAATGGTCGCTGGGCGTCGACAGAGTCGTTTATTAATGCAAGCGAAGCGCTTTACCGCGGCCAGTTGATCTGTTGCCAGGCGCCTGACCTCGTCATCGAGCCGTTTTCAATTACTCAGCCGGCGACTTTACGTCCGTAGTTGTGACGCAAAGCCATCATGTTCTCAAGCCATCTGAACAGAGCTCGGCAGGGGCGGACTGTCGCGCCGAAATGATGCAGACTTCGACAGGAATCCTTTGATTAATTTGACTGAATGGCCCAAATGGGGAAAAGTCATGTATGCTATTGAGCTAATAGCGTCCTAGCAACAGCCTAGTGACAATCACAGATGGTTGCATACTATCATCAGTTAACACATGCAGCGCCGAATACAGTAGAGGCCTTCACGGCTAAGATTGTCTTTATCAAGTTCAGCAATCATCCTTTTGACTGTGCCTTTATTCGTCCGCTGCCTGTTCCCCATTAGCCCGTTACCCACCCGTTTGCTTTTTAAATAAATTTTAATTTATTTCTTAATCATGGACAGGTTGCAGGAAGTTCGCTAACCGTTCGTTCATTCGTTGGTTGGTTGGTTGGATGGTGGGTTGGTTGGTTGGTTAGTTGGTAGGTTCGTTCGTTCGTTCGTCGCGTTCGTTCATTACTTTTGCTCGTTTGTTTCTCGCAATGTTCCAAGATGTCTTTGGCTGTATTGCTGCTTTGGAATAATGCATCTTTTGGTACTTGCTATTCTGTTTTCTTGATCTCAGTGCACGCCTACTTATGCCCGGATCGCAGCTTGCCGAGTGATGCTGTTTTGGTTAGCATGGTTTACAGAAAGGCGGTTTCTAAGGAACTCTTGAAATGCTATTCTGCATCTCACAAAAGTCCCCATTACATTTCTGGTTTAGATGCAATTGTATCCCTTCATTTTACATCGGCTAAGCTTTGCGACATCCTGCAGGTAAAGTTCCTTCCTTTATATATTTCTATTCACATTTTCATGCATTTTCGACGTGCACGATATCATCATGTTCGAAAGGCGCAAAACATATGAGTGCCTAGGTGCGAGTCTGTTGGAAAATGTCATGCTAAGCCCTTGTTTTCTTTCATTCCAACCCACAAATACATTTGATTAAAGATTGAACACTTGTGACTGAAGACAGATAGTTTATTGAATACAATTATTTCATTTGACGAAAACATTTGACTAGACACTTTTGATTTGACACAAACATTTGATTGGACACTTTCATTTGTCACAAACATTTGATCGGATATTTAATTCTTTGTCGGGATGCGGCAGATTTCTTAGTGCGACTGTAACGTGAGGACTCTTGTTAAACTCTTGTTAAACTCGTGTAGCATTACTTTTGGAACAAAACCAAACGTTATCAACATTGCGCGCATCCAGCTCTAGAAAAAGCTCAAACGTCAGCTTGGCGTCTTTTGACTGGTCCGAGTTCGGACATGGGTTAGGCACCCGAAGACACCGATGCCTGGGATGGGCGATCGATCCCCAGAGATACAGGTAGCCTTCACTGAACCATCGACCTCGGACATACAGGTGACCTCGGCTGAATGATCGACCCCGCAGAAACAGCTGATCTAGTCCGAACGATCAGCTCTCGGTGGGCCCGGAGCCCGCCACGGGCGGGGTGCCCGCAGTGCACGTGCCCTTGGCCGGGTGCCAGGCTGGCCCTGCTTACCGCCGGCGGGGCCGCAGTCAGCCTGGCGTCCGCCTCCACCTCTGTTGGCGGAGCGGGCCGACTCGGCACGTGGCTGGAGCGTATCAATAGAAGGCTTCGCAATGCAGATCACTCAACCTCACGGACCGGAGGTCACGGTGAATGGGGCACAGGGCGCATTTTAAAGGCAGCGTATCACCTCTGGGGTAATTTATAAAAAAAGCATGAACCGGTGAAATCTCAGGACCAGCCACATCTCATAAAAACACTGGTTGGAGCCACTGTAGCAGCATTAAGATATAATGAGGAGATTGACTTGACTTATTTTCACGTCCAAATTACCCTGACAACGTTTTGTCACTGCACGATGCAGATTTATTTCTTGGTAGCCCCAGCGTGTTGGCCTGGGCAGTGACAATTGATAAATGTAAAATTTGCTAAGAACCATCGTCGGCTGTTATGGACTAGGGAAATCACTTCTGAGTTGTTTAACCGGCACATCGCGGGCCTGTGGGCTTAAAATTAGCACCTCTACTGGCATGAATGACGTCAGAACAACCTAACGTTTGTTACTGGCAAGGTGGGTGGGAAAGGTCATTTACCGAGAAAAACACTGGATCAGCATCGAAACAGTGCGGTGTGATAGACTTTGCGATACGTCCGTTTTCCAAAGCCAGAATGCGTTCTGAAAGAAGCCACTTTGCTGAGCGCCATAGGAATTGAATGAAAGTCATACTTTAACGCATCTTTGAATTCGCGTGATAGTGACCTCGTGTTCGTTTATGGCTTTCCTTAAATACGGTGTTCCAAGCTTTCGTAGCACCCATTCCGTATTTTGTATTTCGTAGCAAGTTAACACTTATTCGTAGCACTTCTTAGCACTTAATTATTGAAGTACTTCTAAGAATTATTGTATGGCAAACGTGGAACACACGTTGAAAAAAGGCAAGGAAATGAAACATTTACTTTCATAGTTATAAGTAGGATGTCCAATGAGATTTCTCTCGCCTGACCGATGACTTCGAACCAAAATTCTGAGCTGCTTAGAAGGATTTCGAGAAAGCTGGTTTTACCGATCAGATAAACCGCATCTAATCGAACCATACATAAAACGTACAAACAGCTTACATACTTCCTTTAGGACGAAACAGCGTATTCTCCACTGTTAGATGGCATTCACATGTTTCCATTACAGCTTGAAAAGGAGTGTGAGCTTACACTCAACCTCGAAGTTTATAAGGTTTCCAAGGGTGTGACGCACTTGCAAAAATAATTGGGGCACCGTGGCGCTTAAAGGTTGTTAAAGGTTAAAGGTTGGCGGTTAAAGGTTAAAGGCCCAAAAAACATGTTGAGGTGTTCCATGTGAGCGAGAACACAAAATTAGCGAGGGCTTGAGCCTTTTCTCCCCTGATGTCTTGCAATTTCCATTCATGTACGCCGCCGAACGGTGCGCCGAAGCCTTTCTCCGTGATCCCAGAAAATCGTCGGTCGTGTCATGCTGTTTATGATTGGACCGATGTATCTATTTCAATCTGTTTAGGCCAGTTGTTTCTGCTGATGCATCGCAGGCCTGTTTTCACCGCTATCGGTGTCGTTTATTTGTTACATGTCTCAGAGACAGCGCAGAGATGCTCATCTCTCCTTTAAATTGGGATGCCAGTTTCTGCCAATACCGGCACCCCACTTATCGAACAGGTCAGCGCCGTAATTGTTGAGCTCTGAATTGTGGTGCCGCCTGGGACGCCAGCAAAACAAAACCCTTGAAAAACATAACACAATCGGCCTCGTCGTTAACCATCGGTTGAAAAAGCGTTTGAGCGCCGTATTTTGTTGCTGGCGGCCAGTCATTGATCGCAACGTCATTGTGACTGGCGGCTGGCGCTCCTGCGGCGCCAGCGGGCTACACATATCCCGCCCCTTGAGCGCCAAAACCAGGCAATTAGCGGACCCCAGCAGACGGCGGCTGGTTTACATAGCGCGGTTAAAGTTGGCCAAAGGCAACACGTCGGCGCGTGGGACCGCTGACGGGTCATCGGCTGTGTGATCTACGGCCGCTGAGCGGCGGCCGGGGCGCTGCTGACGGGTTATCGGCTGTGTGATCTACGGCCGCTGAGCGGCGGCCGGGGCGCCGCTGACGGGTTATCGGCTGTGTGATCTACGGCCGCTGAGCGGCGGCCGGGGCGCCGCTGACGGGTCATCGGCTGTGTGGTCTATGGCCGCTGAGCGGCGGCCGGGGCGCCGCACCCCCGCGCCGCCAGCGAGGGACGGCCGAGGGACGGCTGAGGGACGGCAGATGGTGTCGTTTTCGGTTTGGTGACAGCGCTCAACTCGAGGCGGGACAGACGTTGTTGGGCGGATCTGACGGTATCAGGGGAGCCTGTATGTAGAACTGAACGGCATGCGGCCATGTCACCCAGAGCGTGGAACGAACGACTGGCTCAGGATACTTACGCCACGACTGATGCAGGGACTCCGGAAAATTTCGTGGTTGGTAGTATGTGGAAGCAATGTGCAGCTGGGCGATGATGAGAAATATCGCATATTTCATGACCGGTTAGTAATTCTACATTCATGTGGTGATGCCTTGAAAGTATATCAAGAGGCATCTCATTTGGCGCGATTTCGTATGAGTTATGATTTGCATCACATGTATTCGCAGGCGCGATTTTCGTATTAAATTTCCGCTAAACGCCCTCCTTTGCGTCGCGCCTTCTGACGTACGCATTCACTCTATGAAACACCTGGTAACTGGAATAAGATCGATGACATTTACTTATATTCTGCGCCACCGCGTTGTTCGTTCACCACTTTTATTTTCTGCTCAATAGAAACAGTAATAGCGCTGTTGCTTGGTTGTAAGACCCACTCTTACGAGCCCTTCTATTCTTCCTCCATCCACACAGCCAAACAGCTGAGGCGTCAGACACCCCAGCCGATGTGGCACGAGCATCTGAACAGGATCTTTTTTTTAATCGGTTAAGGGTTGGCTCAGGCGGCAAGGCTGCCCTAACCTTCCTCAAGACCTGAATTCTCCCCGGATTCCATCCGCTTATATTTGTGTTCTCGATGTCAAGGATGGTTTTTTTATCGGTCCGCGGCACGTTTAACTTGATTTTAACCTGTGAATCGTGCCCTGCCCCCGAAAAAGAGGAAAAATTATGTGTGTCCCCTATTCATCAACACATCAGGTTCACGAAGAAGTAAGATAAAGATGAAACAAACAATATGTTCATGTATGGAACCCTCGTTTATGGATTGCGAGCCTTGCAAGCTGGTCAATGCAACCAGCTACCTTTTCTTAACTGCTGCTGCATACTGCAGTGCATTTTTTGTCCCAATCCAGCTGGCATTACATGAAAAAGCCGGCAATGATTGCAGACTAGCCAGGCATTTAAAGACGCTGATATGCCAAAAACAGCTAAGGTGCCCGCAGGATGCTTTATGGTACACAACATAGAAACGTGCAGCATTAACATGAAACCGATAGTGATATCTTTAGCTAGGTGACCAGTGTAACAACATTTCAAGGAAATGCTCTGTATTTTATTGGTCCACTATTACCTTTTTGGCCCTACGCATTGGGAGCTCAGAAGAGCATTGGTGGGGGCGGGGGCTCAGTTAAGCAATAGGGGAGGGGGTGGGGGCTGGTGGTGCTCGGCCCCGGAAGAAGATCAAGTGACACTCCTCCATCGGAGCTTGTATCCCACAAACCGCACGCACAACACATCCGGCAGCCACACCGAGATCATCTGCATGCATTTTGGGGGCGACGACCCAGCAATAAGCTGCAGTTAGTTTCGTAGGCTGGTACAAACACACGCCACCAAGGCACAGTCCCCTCCCCGGGTCAGCGTTTTCAAGGATTTTAAAAGCTCAGCCTCAGCGGCAGTCAATCCGCCGGCACGCTTCTCCCCACGCCTAGGTACAGGCCAGCGCCTGACTTTCCACACGCTATCAGTGTAACGCCTAAATGAACTGCACATGACGTACAATTTCTTAAATGTTTTTTGAGACACGCCGAACATTCTGATTTAAATGATATTCATCTTCTTTAAATCGGAAATGCGCGTTTTAGTATTCAGTTGGGGGCTGCATACGCCACAAATTCGAACATATAATGCACCGCATACAGAGATAAATCCTTTTCCTGTCACTTCAGGGTAGATTATGCCATGTTACGCCTTCTCAGCCCCACCCACCTAATTTTGTGAAGCTACACCCATCGCTATACGGAAATGCTACTGTTTTGCAATGATTTGCTCTCCTCACCTCGCCGCCTCACCTACGGCCAGAAGTGCTCTTTTTGAAATATCGCTATAAGTACTGCCATAGGCAAAAACTCGACTATGTCTGCATAGGGGCACATGCCTAAGTGAACGCTTTGTTTCGTTTTCATCACATGTTTTGGATTTTACAGATTGATGTTAATTCCAAAGGAATTATTTCAGCAAGTCCGATTTAGGTGAGCGACAAAAATTGTGCACTAAACTTTTTTTGTCCCGATGGATCAGTTGGTTGGAGCGCATACCTTTCTTTCACTCATCAGCGAAGAAATGGATTCGAGTCATTTTTGGCGCTCACTATTTGTCCCTGAGTGGGATGCCATTCGGGCCGTGGCAACGGTCGCGCTGAAGGTCAAGTGACGCCTGGGAGCAGGATGGATTATGGTGAGCATGGCAGTAAGATTTCGCCGCAAACGTCTGCTGGTGACGAGAAATGTCACGACTGCATGGTGGGAACAGGGCTCACGCAACAAGCACTGCTCAGGCTGGGCGCCGATCCCAGAAATGCGTCCAATCAAAATGCTCGGATCTACACCGGTATAAAAAGAGGAGAGCACTGCCACGGCTCAGCCACGGTAGCCTTGAACCATCGACGGTCACGGCCAGATAGATGAGTGATTTGCTGTCGAACTGGCTCAGGAGTGCCCAGCGCGGCTGTGGTGGAATCGATCCGCGCGCCACATTGCGGCGCGCTGGGCGCCCCCCCCCCCCCCCCTTCGCCACGGTCACGAGTCGCCGGCGCGCGCCGCCGGCTGCGGGCCTCCTGTCACGCACCGGCAACAGCGCCGTCTCCGAAGCGGTGACCCTCGCGTGCCACGCCGCGGGAGCCGACTGCGTCCGGTTTTTTACGGCGGCTATCGCTACGAGCAGCTGCCTCTGCCATCGGTGCACGCGACAGTAGCTGCTGGTGGTAAAGGGCAATATTCCTGTTTCTCGGCACCAGCTGGGGATGAAAACTTGCCCCCAGCCATCGTGGGGCTCTGCTTGTTGTCATAATAAAGTTGGAAAAGCTGTTCAGCAGGCCGAATGCCAGTTCGATATTTGCCCGGGCAGATTTCGAGCACGGGCGGCTCAACCAATTCCACCATTTGGTTTCATCCCCTCAGCACCCACCCAGCAGCACGCGGAGCGGGGAGGGGGGGAGGGCTCGATGACCGTCGTGGACAGGTCACCAGCAGCCGTCAGTCCGGCCCCGACAGCCCTTCGCGCTGCGGGCTCGCCGGAGCAGCGGCCCGTGCGTACCCTGAGCACGACCCGCTGACGGGGCGGCCGCTGGCACGGAGCGGCCCGCGTGGCCATTTCCGTGTGTCCGGAGACGACTGTCCGCTGCTAGTCGTCCGCTGCAGCAGCCAATCAACGCCAGCGCGCGCCAGATCCAGTTGCAGCTCCGCAGCGCCGACTACAGCTGGGGTGGCGACACGACGACAGCGATTCAGATCCCCACCCAATGGACAGCCGGTGTGCTCGACGACAGCGGTTCAGATGCCCACCCAATGGGCAGCCGGTGTGCTCGACGACAGCGGCTCAGATGCCCGCCCAATGGGCAGCCGGTGTGCTCGGGTCAATTTGGGCCTTGATGGCCGGAGCTTCTTATGTTGTTCAGTGCTGTCTTAACATTATGAGTAGAATTGTAATTCACGCTCTGGGTGTTTTTACGCGGAATGTGTATTTGTGTATCGATCTTATATCTGCTGGTGTAACCCAGCAAACGAACTAGACTAACTGAACGAAGTAAACCTTGCCTCGTTTAGACTGACACAAAATAATCTTCCTGGCCATAGAGGCATTTGCTTTGCTTTGCTTTGGTTTTATTTCAATCATATCCAAAGCGGGCGCCTTTCCACCCGGGTTCGGGACACCGCCCAACTAGGGGCACGATTTCGTCCAGGCAAGCCCACTGCCCCGGCTTGGAACACCCCTCTTTTTCAACTTGTAGGACCCGCACCGCCGCCACGAAGCGCCCTATAGCTCTTCCCACGCATGCAATGTTAAATAGTTGTGGAGATTATATGGACATATTTGATGTTCTGAAAACCATCTTTATGCCCATCAATGCACCCGTCCACGACGGAATGTTTGTGTGAGCTCCTCCGTTTGTCATTACCCACCTGCTCGTGCTCGGCGTCTTCCTTTGCACACAATTGAGCTACCTCTCTGCCCCCACCTAATAGCGGCCCTCTACTGGGATTTTGGGGCACGCTCTTTTGCAAATGTATCTGCCGCGCCTCCACGTGGGCTGACAGACGCCTTTCCAAATTAGGCTTGGAGGGCATCTATGCTCGAGCTTTGGGTTCCGTCTAAAAAAGGTTGGGACGCCTTTCTGTTTCGCCTTGGGGCGCCGTTCTAGGATTTTAGGGCGTTTCTGGGCAAAGAACAGGAACGCCGCTCCTTACTCTACCCTATCTTCGGGGTACCTCGCCACCCAGTCCTGAAGTCGCTCTCTCGTCGGCTTGAAGGCACTCTATGGGCTTCTGCACCTTCCGTCTGAGTCTTAGGCCTGTCTTCGTCCGGCCTCGCGGTTCCTGGTTCATCAGGGCGCAGAGGCGCCGCTCTTTTTGTACAATGATTAGAAATGAACCCAATGCGCGATCAACCACGACTAAGGGCCGTTCAGTGGGTCAAAGAAGGTTGTTTTTCCAATTGATTGAAGTATATTTTTGAAACTGTACAGCGTACTGCAGCATGACTTTTTAGTTCCAGATCTCATAAAAAAGAACTACTGCCTTCAATTACGCTCTGCGACACCGAGTAGCAGTCTGGATGGATAAATGACTTCCGTAACTCAATGGACATTTTCTGCCATTGGTGCGCGCGACCGTAGCTGCTGATAAATGTAGCTGCTTAGGTGCCGCTTCTTAGCTGCTGCCGTAGGTGCTTCTTTGACCCACTGGACGGTCCTTAGTCTTGGTTGATCTCGCATCGGGTTTATTTCTAATCATGGTACAAAAAGAGCGGCGCCTCTGCGCCCTGATGAACCAGGAACCGTGAGGCCGGACGAAGACAGGCCTAAGACTCAGACGGAAGGTGCAGAAGCCCATAGAGTGCCTTCAAGCCGACGAGAGAGCGACTTCAGGACTAGGTGGCGAGCTACCCCGAAGAAACGGTAGCGCAAGGAGCGGCGTTCCTGTTCTTGGCTCAGAAACGCCCTAAAGTCCTAGGACGGCGCCCCAAGCCGAAACAGACAGGCGTCCCAACCTTTTTTAGACGGAACCCAAAGCTCAAGCATAGATGCCCTCCAAGCCTAATTTGGAAAGGCGTCTGTCAGCCCACGTGGAGGTGCGGCAGATACATTTGTAAAAGAGCGTGCCCCAAAATCCCAGTAGAGGGCCGCCGTCAGGTGGGGGGTAGAGAGGTAGCTCAATTGTGTGCAGAGGAAGACGCCGAGCACGAGCAGGTGGGTAATGACAAACGGAGGAGCTCACACAAACATTCCGTCGTGGACGGGTACATTGCTGGGCATAAAGATGGTTTTCAGAACATCAAATATGTCCATATAATCTACACAAATATTAAACATTACTTGCGTGGGAAGAAATATAGGGCACTTCGTGGCGGCGGTGCGGGTCCTACAAGCTGAAAAACGGGGTGTTCCAAGCCGGGGCAGTGGGCGTGCCTGGACGAAATCGTGCCCCTAGTTGGGCGGTGTCCCGAACCCGGGTGGAAAGGCGCCCTCTTTGGATATGATTGAAACAGAAGCAAAGCAAAGCAAAGCAAATGTCTCTATGGGCAGGAAGATTACTTTGGGTCAGTCTAAACGAGGCAATGTTTACTTCGTTCAGTTAGTCTAGCTCGTTTGCTGGGTTATACCAGCAGATATAGGATCGATGCACAAATACTCATTCCGCGTAAAAATACCCAGATCGTGAATTACAATTCTACTCTTAATGTCCCGAAAACACTGAACATCATAAGAAGCTCTGGCCACCAAGGCCCGGATTGACCCGAGCACACCGGCTGCCCATTGGGTGGGCATCTGAGCCGCTGTCGTCGAGCACACCGGCGGCCCATTGGGCGGGCATCTGAGCCGCTGTCATCGGGCACACCGGCTTTCCATTGGGTGGGGGGTCATCTGAGCCGCTGTCGTCGTGTCGCCACTCCAGCTGTAGTCGGCGCTGCGGAGCTGCAACTGGATTTGGCGCGCGCTGGCGTTGATTGGCTGCTGCAGCGGACGACTAGCAGCGGACAGTCGTCTCCGGACACACGGAAATGGCCACGCGGGCCGCTCCGTGCCAGCGGCCGCCCCGTCAGCGGGCCGTGCTCAGGGTACGCACGGGCCGCTGCTCCGGCGAGCCCGCAGCGCGAGGGGCTGTCGGGGCCGGACTGACGGCTGCTAGTGACCTGTCCACGACGGTCATCGAGCCCTCCCCCCCTCCCCGCCCCCTCCTCCTCCGCGTGCTGCTGGGCGGGTGCTGAGGGGCTGAAACCAAATGGTGGAATTGGTTGAGCCGCCCGTGCTCGAAGTGTACCTGGGCAAATATCGAACTGGCATTCAGCCTGCTGAACAGCTTTTCCAAGTTTATCATGTCAACAAGCAGAGCCCCACGATGGCTGGGGGCAAGTTTTCATCCCCAACCGATGCTGAGTAACAGGAATATTGCCACTTGTGCAGCTGGGACTGTTGCTCATAGTGCCGTAGCGCTACACGCCCCAGTCGCTCTCCGCAGACACTTGACATCTGCTGTAGCGTAAAACGAACAGTCCAAACATTGTCCTGGTTATTGCAGCCGTTTTTCTACATGTCGCGGGCGAAATGTACACTTGGTGTTCCCGGCCGAGATTAATATCCCATCCCGCCAATATCTCTAGCCGAGCACCGGCTGCCGCCTGCCACCGCTGGCGAAAGGCCATCAAAGCATCCTGCGCTGGCCTGTCGCGACCCGACGCGACAGCGCCGACCGACTAACGGATGGGCACCCGTCTGCGATAGTCATCGAACAAAGTCGCGCCTCGCGCGCCGATGCATCAGCTGCGTGCCGGCGAGACGCCCACCTTCCAAGGCCCGCTGTGGTCCGGCAGCAGCGCAGGTGCACCAGTATAGTGAGCGCGCGCCATCACACCATCCGCGCGGGTCGGCCGAGGCGCCCACCTTCCAAGGCCCGCTGTGGTCTGGCAGCAGCGCAGGTGCACCAGTATAGTGAGCGCGCGCCATCACACCATCCGCGCGGGTCGGCCGAGGCGCCCACCTTCCAAGGCCCGCTGTGGTCTGGCAGCAGCGCAGGTGCACCAGTATAGCGAGCGCGCGCCATCACACCATCCGCGCGGGTCGGCCGAGGCGCCCACCTTCCAAGGCCCGCTGTGGTCTGGCAGCAGCGCAGGTGCACCAGTATAGCGAGCGCGCGCCGCCACACCGTCTGCGTGCGTCGCGGTCTGGCCAGAGCCGCCGCCGCCGGCGCCCCTGGCAGCGCCCGTAGGTTGTGACCCGAGGCCGAGGTGAAGCGGCAGTCGCACTCCGACACGCGTCTGGGCCGGACCGCAGCTCGCCCGCAGGCCACGCCATCGAGGAAAAGGTTCATCAACGAATAAAGGAAAAAATTGTCTGAGAGCCAGCGTAAAATCCGAACACCGGCAATCACGCGGACGCAGCGACGAGCACACAGTGCTGACAGGCCGCTGCGCTGCACTGTGAATGGCGATGGCCGGACTCACAACAGTCGAGTGTCCAGCGCGAGGTCGTAAGCAACAAACATTTTCCATGCGTTTGAAGGAGAGAAGGGTCCTCAAACCACACGACTGTGGAGGGGGAAAGTCAGACTGAGAATGGCCGATCACCTGGTCTGTTTGACTGAGAATCGTCGATCATCTGGACTGCTTGACTGAGAACGCCCGATCATCTGGACTGTTTGACTGAGAACCACCGATCATCTGGTCCTTGGAGCTGCGTGGCGCCGGGAACTTGACACGCGGCTACGAGACGCCAGCGCCGAGAGCTGCCAATGCGAATGGCATGGCTCCCGTTTTGTGTTGTGGACAGAGAGCCAGCCCGCTGGGCTGCCACCTAACAGGCTGTAAATAACCGTGTGGGGGAAGGTGAGCTAAACACACTACAGCGGTGCCAGGCTGCCGAGCCCCACGTCCGGCCCACTTTCCAGATGAGTCGGGGGGGGGGGGGAGGGGGGCCGACGGCCGCGTTCTCAATTGATCCTGACGGTTGCCGGCGCCTGTCCGGAGCACGCTCCTCTCACCGTCCGCCGGGCAAAAAACGGCCACCGCGGGAGAAAACGGCCATCAGATGGAAACGGCCTCAAAGCCGGCCAGCTGCTGGCCGGGTAAGATCGCGGGAGAGAGAGAGAGAGAGAGAGAGAGAGAGAGAGAGGAGAGAGAGAGAGAGAGAGAGAGGGAGAGAGAGAGAGAGAGAGAGAGAGAGAGAGAGAGAGAGAGAGAGAGAGGTAGAGAGAGAGAAAGGGACGTATACATATATATATATATATATATATATATATATATATATATATATATATATATATATATTATCAGGCCAATCTATGTTTTATGTTCTAGGGGATTAACGGACGGTTCGGCGAGAAGACCCCTTCTGACACTTCCAAGGGTTTCGCTATGATAATATGATGACAGGGTCACCGTGACCGCGGGGCATTCGGTCGTCTGTTCCTTGTCGCTCATCCCAACTCCGCCACCCACAGGTACTGCTTTAACCGACCAAGGCTTACACGAGGTGTTCTCACTTAAACACGCGCCCAGGTGGACGGTTGAATATGCTTCGCTTGGGTGGGATGGGGGGAAATTTGATACCCCTGAGATCTCGGAAACTAAGATAGCTGATGCATGAAATGTACAGGTTTGGTTAGTGTGCATGCAAACTTACATTTGAACGAACTCAAATATCATAGGTAATGATCACAAGGTCAAATAAGGTCAAACAAAGTCAAACTCTAAACTGGTGTTTTAAATGTCCCCGACCTTCTCACGCAACCGCCGTGAACATAGATACCTGTTCAAAGCAAAAGGTGAATGGTGTTAATATGTGGTAAGTTGCCTTGTTTTGATCTTTAGAAGGTCGAAGTGATCGAAACCTACCAGATTGTTCTTATTTGGGCATCCTAATAAGCGTCAGAAATTACGCTAGGTGGCATGTTTTTTTTAAAATGTTGACCTGCGTCATTTTAAGTCAGTGACTTACTTCGGTCTTTCAAATATTCATGGAACATGTCTGTTGCGATCCCTGTCGGTAATAAGCTTGAAATGAGCACCAAAAACTGCCCTTTAAATCAAGTTCTAGGGTGAAAAAGGCATGTCGGTGTTGGCCTCGGTGTGGTGTTGAAACCTGACCCTAGGTCAATGACCCTTGTTTTAATACTAAATTCAATTGGTTTGCTGCCTAAGAAACTATCTAAAAAATGTATGGCTTCGTCTAACTCTCCGTTGTCACATCAGATGAAACGATTTCCTAGAAATGGACTTCGCTGACAGCCACGGCCTGACCTTGGCTTGCCATAGATAAACGATTTTACAGGGTACATCCGTTTGTTTATGCCAAAATATGCATACCAAACTCAGGCCAGTAAAACATAAGGTGTGTGGTTGGGTATCTTCCCACCGAAACAGCAGGCAAGAGATTCGGCCTTTCTTACCTCTGCAAATGCCATACTTAAGAAACCAACAACTATCTTCTGTCTGGAGGTCAACCACCAACGTACCCGCACTGCGATCACCGGCTGTCGGCTGCGCACGTACTCGTTCAGCGTCGCCACCTGGAAGCTGAACGCAGGCGCTATTCTAGCTCCACGCTTTGCGGGGACTGTCTCTGTGCTTCCTCACTGACGAGAATCGGAGCTGCCACACCGAGATGGGTTTAGAATCTACGAAGCATATATACCTCAAAATAGTCCTTCTCCCGTGCAATCGCTGTGCGACGCGAGCTCAAATGTACCCTGCTCAGGTGTGACGAATCAGCGTCCTAGGCGTGCAACACTGGTACGAACCCAAGACCTGAAAGGTTTGTGACACATTAGTGGACGCAAAATGACCGCTGTAGTAGACGCAACCGAAAAACCAAACATCATCATCACCTGTGGGTTTCACCAGGAGGCTGCAGCTCTTAAGGCCGGCTCTGCCGTCTGTTCATCGAGATGCGAAGCGCTCATATCGAGGGCGTTCCTCGGCGCGCGCAATAACTGGCGCGCCATTCAGCCCGAGGCGGGAGGGGAGGGGTGCTCAGATAGCCCTGGACCGTTATGAAAATGAGTAGGACTTGCGTTGTTGGACAATGGGCGTGGTTCGGTCGAGGGATCGCTTCGTAGGGTAGCAGCAGGAATACACACCGCGTCAGCGCGCGGAGAGATGCGGACATATCCGTTTCCCAGCGTCCATGTATGGAGGAGCTGATATGGATGCTTTCAGAAGCCGTACCACGTGGACAAATAGAAATAGCAATTACTATGGAAGAACGATCACAATGAAAGCTATAGAGAAAACGCGGCGCGATGATCTCAAAACGAGTACAACGCAGTACAAGGCAGGGATGCAGCCGAGTATAGGTCCTTCTTTCATCGCCCATCGCTTTATTGTGACCCTTTGTCTCTCTGGTGCGTGCTGCAGTCGAATGTGATGCCAGGTTAAGTGCCGTTCTGGTAAGAGCCGTGTCCGAGCGCCGTTACGAGCCTCTTAGAAATGTTGTTGCACGGGGTAAGATTCAATAGCGGAGATCTCCCTGGTGACCGTAGTCTTCCCCCACCACTCACATCTCTTTTTCTTATAGCCCTGAAATGACCTATTCTCTACAGAAGGGCCGGAATGCAAACCAAAGCAAACCAACAGTAGCCGATCACTGACAAAAATATCAGATGGAAACTAGCACTTCATCAGCAGGAAGTTCGGTTCAGGCAAGATCAATGTATCGGAACAATAATAATACCAATGAATGTCGGTCAAATCGCTTTTGGCGGCGTGGAGGTTCATGTTGCGCATGGTAGCACGTTTACATGACATACGTGATGTTTCTGGAGAAGCACAATCATTGTTTTACTTTTCTGGACGGTCAAGTGTCTTTGAAATCGCACGTCTAGAAATGTGCGGCGGCTCCTCATGCATCGCGATAGCCACGAGGGTTCCCTGATCAGACATGCAAAGTACAGACTTTCGATCCTTGGGACTAGTTTTCAGATCATTGTTCCTAGACTTAGCATTCAGAACGCGTCACTCTGAGGTCCGTTGTCAAATCTGACCTTACCTGGAGATATGAAGACAGACTGACGGACAAAGTGAGAGAATGTCTGTAAACAGTAACGGCACCTAAGGTGGCGGACAAACCACTTTTGATGGAGTGGAAGAGATGCTAGTGGGAAGCCAGACTGAGTCATTCATAGCACCGATTGAAACCTGTATGGAGCGGCTGCGGGACGACCCTTTCACCGACAGCGACCAGTCTTGATCGGCTTTGAAGGCTGCCCAGGCCACGCTGAGGCAGTGACCCACGCTATTTTCCGCATGACTGAACGGTGACGACCGTGGACACTGACCAGCGGATACCGTGGGGGGAGCGAACTGGAACGTATAGCTCCTCAGGACGGATTTTGATTTGCGTTTCGTGCAAATGATGATGCCGTTGGTTCTAAGGCTTTAATTAGCATCCTGTTTCCGGGCAGCCGGGATGCTGATCCTTTTTGCCACGCCTCACCTGCGTCTCACGCACGTCCTTCAGAAGGTGGACGAGTTCACAGGCTTCTAATGGCGATGGCGCTCCAGAAATTGTTGGGAGACGGTATGAATCTCGCTCGAAATTTGGACACCGCAACGCTAGAGCCAATGCGTGATGCACAGAGTATGTAAACCAAAGCCACATCGATCGCCAGGGTAACATGTCCTGTCCGCTGCACTGGCCAATCACTTCAATCACTTACCCCGGTTCTCGTCTGTTGCAGCTCTCCGCCGACGTGGGCTACGTGCTGTACTCGGCGCTGGGCAGCTTCTACATCCCCTCCATCATCATGATCTTCGTCTACATCCGGATCTACTTCGCAGCTCGCAGCCGGGCGCGCCGGTACGTGAAGCGGCGTCCACGCGCTGCCCCCGTCTCCACCACGGCGCTCACCACCGCCGAGGTGCACGAGCCGCTCGGCGGCGACCCAGACACCTTCAAGTGCGATCGTCCACCGCAGGGCGGCGCCACTGACAGCTGCCGCTCCGCGGTGAGCCGCACGGCGTGCGCCGAGCGAAGCGTGGCGAGCACCGGCGCGCCGGAAACAAATGGCGCACTGGCCGCGCGTCGGACGCCGTGCCGCGAGTCGGACGCGGACCCGTCGTCGTCCGGGTCGGGTCAGATCGGGTCGGGTCAGATCGTCAAGTGCACCGTAATCCGGCCGCTGAAGCGGCACTTCTGCACTCCCATGTGGAACAAGAGGTCGTCCAAGGCGAAGCGAGAGATGATCGACATGGGCCGGCTGAAGGTGCTGAGGGGCACGTCCAGCCGCATTGGTCGCGACCCGGATCGTGATAAGCGCCGGCTGGCGCGCAAAAAGGAGAAGCGCGCAACACTCATCCTGGGGCTCATCATGGGCTCGTTTATCGCTTGCTGGCTGCCCTTCTTCTTCCTGTACGTGCTGAAGCCACTCTGCCAGAGCTGTCACGTAGCCGACTGGGGCTTCGACTTCGCCTTCTGGCTGGGCTACATCAACTCGGCGCTGAACCCGGTCATCTACACCATATTTAACAAGGACTTCAGGCGGGCGTTCCGGCGGATTCTGTTCAAGTGAAAGCCCAGGCTCATGGACTGCTCGAGTGGGAACGCAGCTGGCAGGGGTTGACTTGAAGTGGCCTCGACAGTTGCCCTACTCCGGACTCCGGATTCTGAAGTGTCCTCGACAGTCGCTGTACTCCGGAATCCGGATTTCGAAGTGACCTCGACAGTCGCCGTACTCCAGACTCCAGATTCCGTTGCGAGTCCTGATTCCAGGGCCGCCACGGCTCTCACCCGAGACGTTACCTTTCCGAACTTTTGGCGGAGCGCACGGCGGAAGTCCGATGGTGGTCAGAACAGCTTCACTGGATGCGATATTGTGATAGCGGTTTTTGTACAGTACTGGCGGTGACCCGTACAAAGAACAGATGTTCACACGTGTGGTGGCAATGTGATGTGATTATTTTGCGCTGGGCACGCTGTACTTGTGTGTATGGGGCTGTTGTGAAGCTATCGGAATATCCTCTCTGCAGTGCTGGAGAAATACATGAGTTGGCATTGCTGCGCAATCTCGCTGCCCCAATGACAGATAGCAACGGCAGAAATAAAAAGTCGGCAAATCGCCCTTCGGCGGGTGTGACGTGCGTGGGCTAACTACATTTCACAAATGTGGAATGCGGACACATCAGAACCTGGAGGCGACAAATTGGCCTAAAGTAACGTAACGAACAGGAAATTCCGAGACAAGCGTATCTTGTGTCTCAAAGTGCGCGGACGAAAGGCTATTTTGGTAAATGGCGTGATATATGCCCAGGCAGTCCTCTCTCTGCTCTGCTTTCCCCTCTAGTAATTACATCCACAATGGTGTGCACTGTCTCTGTTCTGGGAGCTCTCTGTTGGAGCTTTACAGTCTCCTATGATCTGGATCTGTTTCACTCCCCGTCTCTTGCTTCCCGTGACGCATGGAAACCATTGCACATTTTGGGGATGGAAATTAAAAAAGGAAAGCAAAAGGCCTGTGCGTTCTAGGACATCTGACATTCTACCCCCGAAACTGCGTGTTTTTCTGCCCATTACTGTGTAGAGCTCATGTATGATGCAAGACGGCGCGAGCTAAGGAAGCGTAATACCTCAATGCTTTACCGATATTACAGGGTATTTCCCGGCACATGCGGTTCACAACAGGCGAACCGCCGGCCTGACTCTGTTTAGAATCCCTGGCGTCATCGACCCATCAATTGCCTGGTGCAATCAAAACAGTTAGGACCCGGATGCGCTCAGCCTCATGTGGTTTTGTGAACTTCCGCGGTGATATTACCATCACCGTCTTGATGGGCCCGATCAGTCATATATAAACCACAGAACAGTCACGTAGGAAAGGCTTGCATCCACCAAATGCGATATCCAGCCCAGTGTTGAAAACCGTTAATGGCCGAGACCTTCGCCAGTTTCGCCAAACCCCGCAGTGTGCGAGTGGCACGAAACATCCTGTCGGCTTCGTTCCCGACCTACTATAAAATCAAAATAAAACGGACAGAACGATGACCGCACTATGCGTGATCTAAAGCTCTTCCTTGCAAATAATTTTGTTGACGTAAAATTTCAAGGTCATTAAAATTCAGATCCTTCAGTTGAGCTGTCAGAGCCGGCCCACAAAGTCCAATAGCCTCTTTGCCATCCTGTCATTTACGTCACATGCATGCAGATCACAGCTGGTTACAAAGTGATTCGAGGTCAATTCGTGACCTTAAGTGACCCTGACATTGCCGTCGACACATACCAGGCATTTAGGTTCATGGCACACCGTTTTATATGCTAATTTAAGGTTAGCTTCTAGATGTGACATGATATGATCAATGATCCCGATTTAATCAAGATTTGACATGATGTCCCCAAATAACCCCTGCAAAGATTAAGAACATCGACGATTCTCAGCATATGTATGACCGCTCCAGGTCTCCATCGAAGTCTCTCCATAAACCAGAAGGTACATTGGACAGATGGCCAACTATGTAATACGGAGCGTCGATTCTTTATATATTTGTGACCCGTAGCTTTGAGAACGGGAACACCTGTTCGTGATCTGACGTAAAAACAGCTTGGCATTATTAGATCGCGTGTAAATACTATCAAGATAATACACCGAACACTGAACACTGAACAATGTATGATACACAGCACAGTTAAGGAGACACCTTAACTTACCTTAACCCTCGCCCTATGAAATAGGGCTCAAGGCCATATTTCTCGGAAACTAAACAAGGTAGGGGAATGCAAAAATGGACAATGGAAGATTCTCGGAATATTACCTGTGACAGGTCAAATCAGGTGATGGGGTGAGTTTAGTACTTGTCAGCCCCTCTTGTCATCTCACAAACCAACCATGCTTCGACAAGGAGGAAGACGGGGTTGAAAAGTTCCTGGAAAGCACCATCAGAACGCCAGCAGTAAACATTGACGTATGCGGCCTACGATATATCATACCAAATCAAAGGGATGAAGGCCTTTGTTGAAAATACTAATGCAAAGAAATAAGCAAGACTTACCAGTTGGCAACATAGCGTTGATAGGGTCGATGGTGAACGTGGCGTCTTCGGATAAGATGATCAGATAGCGACACCGGCTGGGATCTTTCCAGGATACGTTTCAGAAGCGTCAGTGTATGATATAAGAACATGTTGTCAGCAGACATCCACTCGAGATCTCGTAAAACATCGCTCACATAATCATATTTCCGACGCCCAGAGATGACTCGTGCCGCGAAGTTCAGCAGCTTCTGCGGTCGTGATGTTTGAGTAGCATTACATGTTACGTACACACAGATGCTGTAACGGATGAGTGAGATGACTAGACCCTGGACTAGAGTAATGAGTGTGGCCTGAGGCAGACTGTGCCGGCTGTAGCTGAGGCCGATAAGAACGACAGTGCATCGTCGCACAATCGTGGCTGCAATGGTTCTGCAAGATCAGCGACTGCGGTAGACATCAGTGATCCATTTCTTATATTTACTGGGATGTTTTATTTGAATTATTCGCTTTTTGGAGCTTTTCGCACAAAAGCAGCTCACATTACCTTGAAATGGGAAGTCATTCCTCCGCAGGAGAAACAACTTGGAATATACGAAAAATCATTTTTTTTTTAGAAAAAAACATTTCATGAAGGACGCAAATTCATCTGGCCAAAATCCGGGAGAAATCCGATTTTGGAGTTAAAAACCATCTAATTTCTGAGTTAGACGCCCGTGACGATTAGCGGGGTAGTTTGGTGCGAACTATTTCAAGGTCATGACACAAGGTCATCCAGACATGCATGAGTCATATAGATGTCACTAAAATTCTGCCACCTCATTGGTCATGCGCGGTTTAAGACCAAAACCAATATATTCGTCGAGTTAGATGGGGTCTTGTTCGTGTTAAATGTGCGTGAGCACGATTTCAACCAACAGATTTTAATTGGGTTCCGAACAACGTTATGCATTCAGTACAAGTTTCAAAAGCAAATCACGTTTTGTGATACATTATACCGGAAGCAGGACATTCGTACTAGTTATTGCGGAAACAAGGCTCATAGTCCAGTAAGTTTCGCCGTGCGCTATTATACGTCATGACCAAGTATGTGAATGCAAGGCAACACTATAAGATAACAGCGTAAACATAAACGCAACGAGAAAGAACAGCCGTAATAATAGACAAGCATGACGTAATATGCAAGAATATAACGAGAAAGGACCAAAGCACGCACGCACAACGATATTTCAGTTATGGCAACGCCGCACCCTTTAGCACGACACCTCTCGAAAAGCTGAAACACTACGAGTGAGTCAGGCCATGCGGTCGGGGTGGACATTTTGAACGGCCAGTTTGGCAGCCCCTCGAACGTCATACAAACGCTCCATAACGCGGTCAAACCACGGTGTATTGGGTGGCATATGTACTTAATACTCAATTTTGTTCGTCTAGAGCAGACTTTTGTTCTTAAAGACATACCAATAGTTCCAAAGACCTCAAGAATTCAAATTCAAAGACCTGTTGTTTTCGTATGTAAAACACAGGAAGAACGCCTAGAGGGTAGTGAATCACTGACGTAACAAGTTGCTATGCAAGGAAGATCGCAAGCAAAGCGTGATTTGCGAAGGATGAGAATCAAACACGGTTTCAAAGATCCATAGGCTCTCATTTTCCTGCTTGTAATTGGACCACACAGTCAACATCCCAAAGGACAATACTATCTTTAAAAGAAAAATGTTTTTATATGGCATCGTTTGCAACCGCAGGAGCCTCAGTCCTCACTTAAAATCAGATGACTGAGAATGACCGTTCGTCTCAATATATTAAGCATTAACTTTTAAGTTTTACGCATGAAGTAGTGTATCACACTTGTTGTACCTTACGCTTAATGTTACATTATACCCGTGCGATTTGAGCAGTAATGCCAGCTTTCTAGAAATCCTCCTAAAAGGCTTAGATTTTTTATTTGAAATAGCCGGTCCTAAGTGATAAATCTCATTTGAATCCCTGCACACCACTATGACAGTAATGCATTTAATTTGCTTTCCGTTTCCAACGTGCGGGTTATGTAAGACATGCAACACACCATTCTACCAAAATGTTCTTAAAATAAATGCTACGGAAGCTTGAAACACTGTGTTTAGACAAAAAGATGTGCGAACATGAAGTTATTGTCACGCGAATTCAACGAAGCGTTATATTGTGGCTTTAATTTCTTCCCCAGGGTTTACCAGAGTGGCTCTCTTCGAGGCGCACTATGGCTTTGCGAATTGGAGCATCACATGATCAATGTGACGCACTGGTTCAAGCTCCCACCAACCAACTTTTCACTAACAAGCCCTTGTCTGCTACGTAACTGTAACTGCAAACTGTTTTATTCGTACCAGTAGAGGGGCGCACGGTGGTTGTCATGACGACAGTGCTCGCGGCTGCAGGGAAGAAGCGTAGTGCTGGTACAAAGCGCTGTCGGCGTAATTAAAACATGAAAATAATTAACATTCATACCCTTATTATGTCTTGAAGGTGCTGCAGTAGCACTACCCAGTGCTATCATTAAAATTAATTAACCCTGAGGTTTCATTGGGTTATGTTTTTGAAACGTAGCCTAAGGGTGGGACGCTCCCATTAATGTCGGTTTCAGTGTGGTGCTTTTTGAAACCATATTAATTGGGATCGAGCGCTGACCTGAACGCACCGTCAGCAGGACTTATCCTAATATCGCAGAAATATTAAAACGTATATTTTCATTCGAATGAGACAAATTATATGAATATATGAACTCCAACGACCTGAAACCATTATCTTAAAGGTATATCATACAAAGCAGTTCCAAAGAGGAATATTGGCGACGTTATATCAAAACTCCGAGGCATTGCCGCGTTTCATGTTTGTATTTCGACTTTTGACATTGTGAGTAAAGATTTCATGAGGCCTTACGAAACGGAGTTATCAACTTCTGCAGGTCATATTAAGAGTTCAGTATCTTTGGTAACGATTAGTTAACAAATCATAGATACCTTTTCGCGCTTTTTTTGGTCGGACGCTTGCTGCAATGGGATATTGATGTCGATTCCATCATCCAATCGTGACCACACTTAAGGGAATTTCGCTGCAACCAATGGAATCGACCACTGGAGTAGCAGCCCGAATCATCACATCACGTCAATCGACACTTCATTCGGCCCGCACACCCCAATGGGAGCCATTCTGTCGGCCGTGCCTGGGCCGTCGGTCGCGCACATGCGATATTCCCCTGATCGGCAGTGTTTGCGGCTGACTGCTGCCAGACCCGAGCCAGTAGCGTCGGCCCCGTGCCGCTGACCGACGCAATGAGCACCGATCAGCGATTTACAACCGGCGTAACGCGGCCCATCCTCGCGGGGAGGGGGAGGAGGGCAGTGCTTGATGCGCGTCTGCTGAGCCGTCGTCGCCGGACAGCGCAGTGCCGATGCGCACGACATCGTCGGCGCGTCACGAGCCGACCATTATTGCAGGTCCGGTGAATGTTCGTCTGGAGGTCAGACAATAGGCGCGTTCTTTAGATTACGATGAAAATTCGGTTGTGATGTCATGAGGTGCTTCGGAAGGAGCAGCGTGTTTTTGGAAGGTAATAATTCAGCTCAGCCCGAATGCGACCAAGCGGCTGTGACCTGTGGAGCTTACCGAGCTGGCCGGGTGTGAGAAGCCGTGGTGACTTACCCTCAGACATATCCGCATACACCTTATGATCGGGGCGTTGGAGAGTGATGAAATGCTCAATTTACATCGGAAAATTCATCATTGACAAAGGTTAGATACCCTTCTTATCGACGTTATGTTTTTTTGTGAAACTGTGCGATTTTTCATGTCTAGCATGATACAGAGCAGAAAATACCTAAAATTGACGATCAAAAATCGTTTAAAAATAAATTCATTTTATGGACCCCCATGGGATTTACATTGTATTTTCACAGTTAAGATACCATCCTTTCAGTCTTCTGTCCGCAAGTTCATAATATGATGGCAGTCAAGCGCAACTTTTTGCTCATGTTGCCTTCTATTTTAAAATTAGGGGTCCAAACAAATCCGTAGACTTTTAGCTGTAAAAATAAAGATGAGATCTCAAGGTGCAGTTAAAGCCGATTTGTACAACTGAAAAGCTGACGGTAGAGCCATGTAACTCATCCAACACATCTGAAGGTGTGCACGAGTAGTGCTCTTGCCTCCGAATGTTGTCGATGAACGCCATTTGACTGCCACCTGAAAACGTCACGCTCTGCTGTTCCCGTGTTATGCTATGTCATGTAAGTCACTTAAAATCCCTGGGTCGAAGGAGTAGGGGAAACTTTATGACGTCCAGTTTGGTTTGTTGTCTTTGAACACCACCGATCTCTTCAATCTTGATGCACATCTTAAGGCAATAAAATGCAAAATCAACTTGATATGCTTGACATGAACTTCTCAGTTGTATGCCGCGATACATAAAAAGCTGTCAACTGATGCCAATCACCACGGTGGCTGGCTGCAAGCCGCATAGCTGGCTGCAAATTTGCAGCGCTATGTGGCCGAAACAAAGAGCGGTTTTCCCCTCAAACCGTTTCATTGCCATCGAACCTTATCCGCTGTTAGACACGTCATAACGAAACACAGCAAAATTCGGTTGCTGATAGTTTCACCAAAAGACTTCAGCTGAATTTTCAATCTTAAAGTTATGAAAAATTAGTATCGTCCCTTACTGGTCATAACTGGATTCTTTGGAATTATGGCCAGTTATTCCTGCAGTTATTCCTCATCGTAAGTTTCCGCTGGCCGTGCGGTGCAGTCTACCATCAGGAGTACGTGGTGCGGCGCAGCCTATCCCAGCAGGGATGACACGCCCGAACAACTCAGTCTTCGGCCCAGAGACTAACATAATACCAGTCAGCGCAAACAGCTGCCCGCCGAAGGAGTTTGGGTAAATACACCACTTTCTTCAGAGGCCCCGGCGCGCCTCCGCGCTGTGCCGGAGCGGCCTCTTATTTCCTTCGTCTGCTGACTCCTCGCACCCAAATCAACAGGTCATGTGCGTACAACACAGGAGCCGCTGCTCACTGCAAAGGTCTCTTTGCTATCATTAGGAGGAAATGTCTGCATCTTGCTGGCCCGTCACAGCCAAGCGATCTACTCGCACGCCATCACAACGCTCTCCACAGTGAAGGGACACCTGCTGGCAAGTAAAGGGAGGCTGCTAGCCCATACAAGGGATCCATTGTCGTCAATTTTGGTCATCAATGACACCCATTCTGGACTGGACGTAGGCTTCCCGCAGCCAATCAAGAGAGGCTATGTTGTTTCGTAAAAAGCACCAAAGCTGACCTGTGAATGGGGGCCTCCGGAATAGCGGAGGACCACTTGGATCGAAGAAGGTTCCCCACGGCGGCAGGGGGCTCCCCTCAATGCAATCTGTGAATCGGCGGCGCCGCCCGGAGCCTGGGCCTGTCAACTTTCAAGGCTTTGGGTGGTTTGCGTTAGGAGGGTCTTTGGCCGCAACCCAACCCGACAGCTGTCACGGTGCTACGGTGTCAAGGTGTCAATGTGTCACGGTGACATTTCTCGGCATGCTTCTAAGAACGGACCACCCTCGTTCTGTGCTTTCCGGAGACAAACATATGAGTACCATGCAAAGCTGGTTTATGGCGTGACTGTAATGCAAACAATGTAACTTCATGGCAGTGAGATGAACTTACCTCATCAAAAGCAACACCAGGCAATACAATCTGCTCCTGCGACTCGCACACGTGGACCGGCCGAAGATAGTGTGCCTCCGCAATAGTTTTGGACACCGTGCACACCCGAGGGCTCCGGCTCCGTGGAAAGAAGCGTTTACGCAAATGAGTGTATTTTGTCTGTCACTCAGAAATGCAAGACAATTGTGGACAAAAGTGTGATAAATGCTGGACGACTCAGCATGCCCACAAACACTCAATGCCCTCGTTTATAATGCAAGGAGACGCTACGCGACGAACCGTGCCAGGAACCGGGGGCCGAGCGTGGTTAGTTACGCGTGCTACTGTATGCATTGCATTAATTTCATAATGACACGGACTTCTTATTTAAAGCATGGTTTTAAAAACTCTTGAAGAGCTGTTAATGCCTTGAAGTATGACGTGACAGCTTGATAACTGCCAGGAGCAGGTATAAAGGATTTGGAAACGGGGATGGGGAAGGGAACAAAACTCAAAATTGTCATCGAAAATGCATCTTTGTGCGATGCAGGGCGCACGAAATTTCCCGCATGGCGTACAATACCATTACCTAATTAGTACAACCTACCTAGACACCTAATTAGACACTATTACTACCTAGACAACCTAATTAGTTCTGTTTTCATCTCTCTTTTTCAATCGCTGACATTCACTCACTTGCAAATTAAGGATCCCAAAATTTTATTAAGAGGGGAGGGAGGGGCGCACGTCTCTAGGTACCCCTGCCCCCCCCGTGCATTTCACTGCGTCCGCCTAACTCTCATAAATGCAATGCTTTCAGGAACGTTTCGCGAACAGCCTGTCTAATCGCCTTGCCAAGTGCTAGTTACGCCTCCGTACAACCCACCGAACGCGCCTCTATGCGCCTGGCGTGGTTCGTGGCAACATGACCGCAGACAGCCCGCGAGGGACCGGGGCGACACAGACCGGGCTGTTCGGACAATTGTCAGTTAACGTAGACCTTCCAGAGCCCGGATTCGCGACGCACCAGTCAGGGGAATGGGACCCACGCTTGTCCGCCTATACCACCAAAACTTCATCCTTAGAGTGTGCAACTTGGCGAGGAACTGAAAAGCTTCTGTAACAAAGTTTGCTCTCATTGACCTTCGCGTCTCACGATCGACTTGCGATGCGCTCTGTTCGAGTTGAAACGATTATGTCTACGGGAAGACAGTTTTTGAGTGAAATGTGTACAAAGTTTCGGCGAACTACTCTCATTAATTTGGTGTCTTTCCCTCGCTGCCGGTTTTCTAATTACGCTGTTGAAATCTGCAATGTTTTTGGACAGAATAGACATTAGACGAATGACTCATACCGACACTTATCGCTGCAATGTGCTCATTCAAAGCGTTACGGCAGAAGGCAAAACGCAAAAATGCACACATGTTAGATGTTCGAGATTTGTGTGACTGATATAGTGCTGCAGAGTTATCCAAGAGTCAGAACTGTGCGCTCGTTTTTATACAAAATATAAATTTTTATCAGCACGCTCAACCCAGTTACCGCGCCATAAATAGCTTTCCCTAACAAATCTGTTTGAGATGTATACGCGGTCCATCAAAGAATGTATGTGCTAGGCCGCTATATATGCCGGGTGGTATAGTCATGCCGCATAACCCTCTTCCTTGGATGTTTAATGCACTTTTGAAAAGAGATTACCGAGCTATGACAACTTCGAATCTCACCTTCCGAATAAAATAAATATCTAGTCTTTCATGAGTCGGTGGAACGGTCAGTGGTGGGAGATGACTACAATACAACTTTATGTAATGTGTAGTCGTACTGCCTGGGTCACTGAGCGAATAGGAAAGTACGGGAAATTTTATCTTGTGCTCGAAGCGGTCTGCATCTTTTTTGGATTTTACAGACGTTTGAAAACTCATTGTAAGGCTTCGTGACCAAATATTTGCAGAAATACCGGTAGAACTGAAATCATACACCAACCTCTGTCAGCACCATATTGCACTAGTGGGATGCAGTATGCGAAGTCTAGCGACCAAGGCGACAACGGAAGTGAAAGAGCATTCCGACAGGTCCTATCGCCTGTTAGCTCTGTTTCACTAACGGCGCTCTTAGTTGTTGCTGGACAGATGATACCGAAATCGAAGCTGATGAAGCCAGACGCCCTCAGCAAACGTTAACAACGGGTGCGATTCGCGTTTTGGAGTTCTCCTTCAACGAGAATGTAGCAGATGAAGCTCCGCCGGTGTGGTATTCGCTCACTGATTCACAACTGACATTGCACGCAAGATGTGCACTGTGAGCCTTGTCAGGTTTGGCAAATACTGGACGGCACTCAGGATTTCGTGATGATTTTCTGTCCTCGCAGTTTGGATCAAAGTATTAAACAACAAAAAGTGCAAAAGTTCGGGCTGTCTTGACCACCATAAACGGGCTATGATTCTGGCTCATGGCTCAATCTCTCAGCTTACGGCAGCTCTCTCAGCAGCTCCCTCGGCTTTGCATGGCTGAATCTCTCAGCCTACGTCCAGCGTGTCGCATTCGAGGTCGGTCTCTAAAATCCGTCCCAAAAACCGCCCTCACTCGGGCGAATCCATGGCCTGCTCACAGGAGCTCGTGGCCATTTGCACAAATCAGCCTGCACTTTTGCCGGGACGATCGCCGGATCCCTCCTCCGTTAGTATTGGTTGTCTTTGCATCACCGCGACGCCGCGTCGTTGAAGTCTGGGTCCAACTTCTGCCCGCATCCAGCATTTTCAGCTCTACCCGCTTCTACCCGCAGCAGCAGCGCGTTCAGCTCTTTCGCAAGCTGAAGGTTTATCTTTTCCATGTTAATCGAAAAGGGAAGGGAAATAATGGTGATAGTGAAACGTTGCGGGAAAACACATCCATGATCAAACAGCCTGCAAGGAAAAGTCTCACAAGCTATACAGTAAAAAGGCCTTTAAAAGTCTACTTCCCGTTGCTGAAAGCTGCGCTAGTCTGTGAATATTGATGTGTGTGAATTTGGGGCGCGTCTGCCGCATTGGTTAGGTGCTTACCAGTATAGTACTTATAGATACATGGATAGCCGGGTCAGGCCACTTACACTGAAAGTCGCATCATTGGTTAAGCAAGATCCATCAGGTCCACGACCTCACTTGTAACCACACGACACTCTGGGATTAATGCAGCCCATAGCGGTCCATGAAACGTTGATGAAGCGGGTGTAACCATAGTAAGAAAAAGAAGACATTGAGGTGACACTTGAACATCGGTGGAATTACGCCTGCGAGGGCCGAAAACTTTAAATTTGTTTTTGAGGCCGAAATTGTGATACAAGAGAAGGGAAATGTTCATTCAACCTTTCGGGAAGATAGTTTATTAAGTGCCAAAGGCAACAAATCTCTGCAGAGAAATGCTAGCCGCTCTCCTTCTCCCATTAAATCTTGTACCGCACTCGGTTAGAAATACACAGTACCTAAGCCGTCATTCATACATTGTAAATAAACGTGAGCGCAACTATCTCATTAGCGGAAACAACACCGCTAAGTAACAACATAATCCAAACAGGCCATGCGGGGGAACCGAGAAGGCACGGGATGAAAGGGCGAGAAACCATTAATACAGCTGCTGTTGTGCCTGAAGTTTTCGTTCAGAGGCAAAAGTTTACCCTGGCAGTGCCCCGGGCGTCCACGCCCGGCTCAAACTCAGTTGCAGCCGACGCCACCGGAAAGGCTGAGGCAACAGTGGCCCTACAGTGCCGGCTGAGGCAACAGTGGCCCTACAGTGCCGGCTGAGGCAACTGCGGCACTACAGTGCCGGCTGAGGCAACAGCCACCGTGTAGTGCTGTTAAGTACAATCGGCTGCCGCATAGGGCCGCGAGCGAACCTCACTCACGATGCCTGCCAGCCACTGGAGCGATTCGCCGAACGGGCAGAAGGATGACCCTGGGGACTGAGGGCTTCAAGAGGACGTGGCTTCGTAACAATAAGAGCATTCAAACACAGCCACAGCGCAATCTTCAAAGCACACTTCCACCTTGTTATGTAATGGTGCACAGCCTATCAAAAGACTCATTTCGTCAGCAGCAGACTGCGCACCGTTTCCCGGCTCCGGTCGACATTCCCGCCCGCGGCGGCCCTTAGTCCGAGAACCCGCGTGGCCGCCGCTTCTTTTGGAGTTACGTAACTCGGCGCCGAATGGTCGTCGGCCAACGAGTAATGGCCTATTCGTCAGAGGCAGCCAGTGGGCCGGGTCACCCGGTGGCCCCAACTGACCCGGACTACTCGGCCAGCGCACTGCGCAGCAGCGGAGGACGGGGCAGTCTCCGGCTCCGGGTCAGGCACCGGTGCCACGAGCCCGAGCTGGGCGGCTCGGCCCGGATTCTTGTCGTTTTGCATGTGGTCTCCACCGTGACGGGGCCCAGTGATGCCGTCTGAGCACGAACCGACAGTCCTCCTGAGCACGAACCGACAGTCCTCCTGAGCACGAACCGACAGTCCTCCTGAGCACGAACCGACAGTCCTCCTGAGCACGAACCGACAGTCCTCCTGAGCACGAACCGACAGTCCTCCTGAGCACGAACCGACAGTCCTCCTGAGCACGAACCGACAGTCCTCTTCACGAACTGAATCTTGAGAATCCGGCCCAGTCGGCTCAGGCTATTTCAGAATCCAAACCGCCTAGCAGATATTTTTAAGTTACAAATCCAAACTCGATCCGATTCAGATAACCAGAATATTTGACCATTTCAATCCGCGTTTATTCATCGCAAAATTTATATCTGCGCAAAAGTGTCGAAAAATGTGCATTTTAGAATATTTCTCCGATCTAATTCATCGATATTCATTGAGAAAGAATCAGGTCAGGTGCAATAAATGGGTAGGATGTGATATGACATCTGACATCTCGTTGGCCCTTGGGAAATTGACTTTGCATTATCATCACACACGAGTATGAGCCACCACATTGTGGATAATTTGTTATCATTGTGACTGAAACTTCCATTCATCGCCACACAGAAGTAGGAATGATCTACTATTTCGCCGAAATGTCTTAATCCCATCGGAACTTCGCCACACTTTTCAGGATTTTAAATTGCGTGCAATACATCTAGATATGGCTATTACAGGTCTCAGACACATTCCAATCCATCGAGAGTCAATTCATTTACAGTGGCACCAAACGATACAAAAAAACAGATTTTGGGCAATGCTCAAGTTTGTATATACCTGAGATTGAACAGTGTAGCAGGAGACGCATTTAGCAACACAAACTGTGGGCTAGTGTTGCCACCTACGCTGCGGTGGGACAGCGCCCGGGCAATCTCGTTCGAAACATCCAACGGCCGCGTCACGGCCTGTCCGTTCACACATAGTGCCGGAAAACCCATGGATGAAACCTGCCCCGATATACGCTTAATCCGAGACCAGACCTGCGACGTTGGCGTGAACCGGTTCAGCGTCCTTACGTAAGCATACCAGGAAGCACGTTTCGCCTCCCTTACAGTGTGCCGAGCAAAAGCTCTTGGCTTCTTAAAGGCTGTCAGGTTTTCTGCACTGCTCCTGGCGCCAAAAGCCCGAAACGCACGTTTGCGCGCCCGGATGGCGCTCTGACACACCTTCGTCCACCACGGAACAGGGGTACGTCGGGGAGCGTCAGACGTGCGTGGGATACAACTGGTCGCATACTCTAAAAGTCTGTGAGTAAAATCCTCAGCAGAGGGTGCCGTCCTCTCAGGCTCATCTACAAACGATTCTTCAAGCCGAGTCTCTAATTCGCACCAGTCCGCTTTCTTAAGATTCCAGCGTTGTGGCCCAACACCCAACGGTCCACCTCTCTTAAACTGGATCCATACTGGAAAGTGGTCACTTCCCATGGGGTCATCTCCGACACTCCACTCGAGGTGTTGGACGATCTGGGGACTGGAGAGGCTTAGCACGCGCCCGGGTGGCCGGCTGGATACCCTTCGCTCGGGTGGGGGGGGGGGGCGGGGTAATTTGACCCCCTGAGATCTCAAGAACTAAGAGAGCTAGAAACACCAAATTTACAGAGTACATTGGCCTGTGCGTCAACTCACTTAGGTCAAAGTTTCAGGTTCCTAGGCTTATTTCGTCGGGTCAAAAAAGGTCAAACAAGGTCAAGTTACAGGCTGGTCTTCAAAGAGCCCCCAGAACCTAGATAACCGTTTCTAAGCAAAAGGTCACATTCTCATTCAAGGTCAGTGACCTTGTTTGACCTTTTGAAGGTCAAGGTAACCAAAATAATACAAGATTGCCTTGAGTTTTACATTTTACTAAGCGACAAAGATTACGCTAGGCAGTATGTTCCCAAAACAAAATGTTGACTTTCATTTTAGGTCAATAACCTATTCTGACCTCTAAGAAGGCCACGGAAGATGTAAAGTGCGGTTTCTGCTATGAATAAACTCGAAATGAGTACCAGAAACTATCCAATACAGCGAGCCCTAGAATAACGGATGGCGCTCCGACACTCCTTCGTCCATCACGGAACAGGGGTACGTTGGGGAGCGTCAGGCGTGCGTGGGATAAAACTGGTGGCACACTCTAAAAGTCTGTTAGTAAAATTCTCAACAGAGGGTGCCGTCCTCTCAGGCTCAGTTACAAACGATTCTTCAAGCCGAGTCTCTAATTCGCACCAGTCCGCTTTCTTAAAATTCCAGCGTTGTGGCCCAACACCCAACGGTCCACCTCTCTTAGACTGGATCCATACTGGAAAGTGGTCACTTCCCATGGGGTCATCTCCGACACTCCACTCGAGGTGTTGGACGAACTGGGGACTAGAGAGGCTTAGCCTCTCAGGTTGGCTTTGACCTTGGTGTGACCTTCATACCTGACCTTAGGTCAATTTGATTTGCTCATTCAACTGTTGTGTTGCCTAAGAAAGCATCTCAGAGATGTATGGCTGCGTCTAACACGCCGTTGTTGGATCAGATTGATTGATTTCCTAGAAATTGGTTTCGCTGAAACCATGGTCTGACTGGCCTGCCATAGGTCAGCGACCTTACAAGGTACATCTAAATTTGTGATGCCAAACGATTTCCTATTCAATTGTCTATAACTATGCAAAATTTGGCACAGCTACGCCGCGCTGTTCGGAAACCATAACGGAAAAAGCTTCGGGGGGAGCAATTTGACCCCCGCCCCCCCCCCCATCCGAGCGCGTGTTAAGTCTAGCTCTGACGCCTGACTGGATGGCATTGTAAAATGTGAGCGAGCTCCTGTGTTTAAAATACATAGTGAAGCACCGTGGATAAAATCTCACACAGCCTCCCGCGAGCATTGGTGACGTCACACCCCCAAGCGGTGTGATACGCGTTGAAATCGCCTAGAGGAAGAAGTGGTGCAGGCAGTTCAGAAGGCAAACATTTAAGGTGCGCAAACGGAAAAGCGATGCCTGGTGGGAGGTAAAGTGAACAAACAGCGATGTGACGCTGATTGAAACAGAGCCGCGCGACCACAAACTGAAGCGTGGACCGCAAGCTTAACTTCCTCGCTGGCACGCTATGATGAATTGCTAGGAGGACGCCACCGTGAGCAATGCTACCCGTCAAGACGTCTTTGCGAAACATCGCAAATCCTTTCAAAGAGCAGAAATGCTCAGACGCTAGCTTGGTCTCTTGCAGCGCCACGGCTGCAGGAGAGACCCTGCTGACGACAGCCTGGAGAGCGAGGGCGTTCGCCCTTACTCCTCTACAGTTCCACTGTAAAACCGCCTGTAAAAGGATGCATTAAAAAAGCGGTGAGATGTGAAAAGCTAAAGCAAGTTCCGGATTAAAAGAACTCGGCTGCGCCAATCGTAAGCCCAGACGCCTCAGACCGAGAGCTACGGCTTAACTCCGGGGTGCCGTGCCCCACGCTAGGACGAATCCTTGGGCTCCTTCCGTCAGATGGAGAAGGGGCTGGGGCACGCTTTACGCCAGTGTACGCAGCCCGGGTGGAGGCGGAGGAGGGCCCATCGGTGGGCCTCTTCCGGGGTTCGAGGGATCAGTGGGGGCCTCCACCGGCTTCCGTGGCGATGGAGTGCTGTTTCAGGGGACGGACTCTTTGTCTGCCCCGGACAGACGACTTGCCGTTTTGGCGCGTTCCAGTTTGGGCAAGAGCGCTCGCTTGGCCTCGCGGGCGCGCCTGTCAGCTTCCTGGCGCTCCAGCGTCTCTGCCACACGCTCACAGGCACTGATAAGGTGTGTCTGTAATGAAGAGGCCGATTGAGTCGCAGACGGAGGCACGGCCGACGGAGCGCGGGGACTCCGACCACGCAGAGCCGTCGCTCAACCATCGCCCGTTGGTGATTCAGCGCGCACCGAGGAGGCCAGCAGAGCGGCGTCTACCGACTGCTCGATCGGCGGGGAGGGAGCTTGGAGTGCCTGCTGGGAGTCGGGCGTTGGGACCGAGGAACAACCGACAGGCCAAATGACCTCAGAAGTCCCACGAACTGAACTGCCGTCATGTGCCCGATGGAATTACTTTGAGGCAACGGAGTTTTTACATTGAGCACATACGATATTTTCGGGTGGCTGTCATTGTAAAGTTCACGAGCCTCACGGAAAGAGACGTTTTTAGAGGTTTCAATCGATATAATCTCCTTTTCTTTCGCGTAGGCCGGGCATGTACGATGGTGCGTCGTGTGTGGGGCTTAGTCCTTGCCGCAGATGACGCAGTGGGTTTCAGCTGAGGTGCAAACTTCGGTCATGGGCTCACATTTATCACATGCTGGGCGGTTACGACAGTGGAGCTTAGAGTCGCCGAATTGCTGGCATTGGTAGCACCGCATGGGGTTAGGGACATAAGGGCGAGCCTTCATTCGAGCGTATCCTACGCGTATCTCGGCCGACAAATCAGTGGAATTAAACGTCAGAATGAGGTTGTTAGTGGGCATCAGTTCTCCTCCCCGCAGCACGAGAATCCTACGAGCGTTCGCCACGCCAGACTCTGATATTTCCTCGACTATCTCGCCCTCGTCGACGTCACGAAAATCAAAACGATTGACTACGCCCCTGAACGAGTTGTTGGTCTTATGTGGTGTTGCTGCCATTAACACGGTCTTTTTATGCTTATCCGTCTCATCCCGAATACTATATGTAAATTTCTTAGCTGCCACGACCCTGCTCGCCTCAAGACCACTAGCGAACTCCACTTCTATTTTTCCATCCCTGAGCTTGTCGCATCTGATGATTTTCCCAAACCTGCCACACCCGTTCCGCCTCTGAAACGGTGAAAGGGAAGCCAGCTTTATCTCATCACTACCGAAGATTAGGATTCGTGGACCGGGGGGTGCAGATCCTTCTCTGCACCCTGGGGTTATCGAGGTCCGTTCCCCTTTCGGAGGACGGGTGTTTTTAAGTTGAGAAGACGCCATAAAAAGTGGTTTTCATTTCAGCACCGGGGCTCCCCACCCCCCATGGAGCCCAACTGGGGGACGGTCCAACACTCCCTCGGGAGGTGGTCGCCGCCAGGGCTACCCCGGTGCTATACGGGGTGAAGGACGCCTCCCATACGGCCAGGTGCACCCGGGGGTACCCCTCCCCGTCCTGACCGTGGCTCAGCGCTGCCGCCCCTTGACCCCTTAAGCCGCTGCACACGGCCAGGGGCCCCAAGCGGAGACGCGCAAGGAGCACCCAGCCGCAGCGCGAGCGACAAGCCGCTAGACCCGTGTGGGGCCCCACGGGCCCCCCGCGCCCCCGATACCCTGGCCAAAGTGGAGCGTTAGGACGCGCCGTGACTGACCTGCACGACGCTCCCCTCATCCACCAGGATCCGATCAACCCGGGGACGCGGGCGAAGGGGCACGGCGACCCCGATAACCCGAGGATTAGGAGTGACGAGTGGGCCGGATGCGGGACAGTGGGCAGTGGGAACAGAGCTGGCCGGGGCAAGGAGCGGGAGCTCACGTACCGGCAGGGTCGCTGCGCCCTGAGTGGAGCAGCTTGCGCTGTCCACCCGTTACCGGACACTGGATCAGGTATTAAAATTAGGCCGACGTAAAGAAATGCTTTTAGAAATGGATAGTTCAATTTAAGAGATAGTTATTGACGCTCATTTCGACTTTCTTGATCACGGAAGTGTCAAAAGACAAATTATTTGGATTTCATGAAGGTCAGAGGAGTGCACTGACCAAAAATGACCATAATCAGCTTTTTATTTGTTAGGAAAATACCGTCCAGCGTAATCTTTGACAGGTATTTCGACCTTCTGTACTTCGAATAACGCCACTGACCGGACATGACCGGCGGCGTTATTTTGTTCACAGGAGGTATTTAGGTTAAAGGTGGTTGTAGGAGGAGGTCTGAGAGCACCTCGTATTATATATCAATCTGGGGTTTGACCTTATTTGACGCTACTTGACCCACTGGTCATCCCCTTGGGACTTCAGAATTAAAGACAGGTGAGAACAGATACAGGCCTAACTGTTTTATCAAGTAAGTGTCTTCATTTCTCTTAGTTCTTTAGATCTAAGGGGGTCAAAGTGGCCCGCCACCTGAGCGCGTCGTACTCGACCGGCCACCCCAGCGTGTGTTAAATGATACCTATTATAGGTTTAATGGGATCTCCCGATCGGGTTGGTTTGTGCCAGTACAACCTTTTCCGGGTGCATTTACGCCAAAACTAAGTGTTACCCATCAGCTTCAAGTGGTGTCACAGCAGTGGGGTTTCTTTCCATTGCCTTCTGCTCTAACACAGCTTGGCCTGCACGTTAGACCACATTACGTTAACGAACGTGGGTACGTAAACCACATGAGTCGCAGCAGCATTGGCCGCTGAACAGGAAAAGGTCGCCTTGTCACCCCACCACGCGGTGCACCCGATGGCCTCGGGACACTGACCAGATTCGGACCGGTGACATTCCTCCGTGTCGGGGGTCGCGCGCTCTGGGAATCCACGGCCAAATGCGGCGCGCCGCGGCGGCGCCGGGGGGCCCGGCCGTCCTGAGCGCGCCGCCGCTGCTCGCTGATCAATCCCGTCCAGCGCACAGACTGACAGATAACACCCACCAGACGGGGTGGTGTGGCCGATTCTGAGAACGGGACAGGCGCAGTCTCAATGTCGCGTTGGGTGCGCAGTTCTGGCTCGCTTCAGCTTGGAATAAAGCAGGCACTGGGGAGGGGTAGGAGGCAAGCATAAACCGTGGGCGAGCCAATTCGGGCATATTTTGCTGACTGATTGGCGCAAACTGTATGACATCCTGCATTTTTCCCAATCTCCTGCTAAATGCATGAGTGCTTAAAATGCATCCTTATGGCTCTTGGCTCATGTACCCTTTATATGGCTACAAGCCAGACTGCCAGCAAGCATTTGAATGTAGAATTTAAACACCATATACCCTTCCAGTGAGGCGCCTGTAATGGCGTGGGGCTGCTAATGGATAACAAAGGTTAGAGCACTAATTATCATCATGCAGGTGATAATCGAACGTAAGCTACTGGAGCCAGACACCTTTGGCAATTTATACCAGTGGGTCCGATGCAGGGGGAGTTGGGAAATCTTACCCTTCAGATAATGGTGCCACGCAGCCTTCCACTTATATGGCGTTCGTAAGCTAAGTTCCGGAGTGAGAAGGAGTAGTTTCTGTCGCCAACCAATCTCTAAGGTCTGAATCATCCCTTGCTTCTAAATCGGCTGACACGAGTGGCGCGTTATTCTATGCTGACACCTTTGAACACGGTGAAGCATCCTAGCTGTGAGACGGCAAAGGGGTGACTGCAAAGCTATCCATATCACAAAAGATAAACACCATTTGCTTAACATAAGCGGTTCCTGGCACTCCCGGTGTGTAATTGGCTGATGGGACGCTCGCGAGTGGAGTGGACTGGATGAGGGCACATGCGGAGGGAGGGGGCGCTCTTGATAGCATGGGGGCGCGAGGTGGGAAGGCGGGCCGTGACCTTCGTTGGGCAGCTGCCCTTGCGGCAGGTGGCGATCGGGCCACGCCGACTGAACAAGGCTACCAACAGCGTGGCACCCGCCACATTGCTGCGAGCTTGCGCGACGTTCAAGTCAGCGGCTCGCTTAGAGCTGCTGAAGCGAACTCCTGACGTGGACACGTGATGTGATCACATGATCAGCAGGTGATGAATATCCAGCCGAAGCACAAGCATCCGGCCGCTCTGCGTGCTTACTAAAGCTGCTCCGGCTGACAGGCCAGGGTCAGCTGACTGCCGTGTGTACTCCGGCAGCGGACGGGCCAGGGCCAGTTGACTGCCGTGGGTACTCCGACAGCGGATAGACCAGAGCTAGCTGACTGCCGTGTGTATTCCGGCAGGCCGACAGGACAGGGCCAGCTGACTGCCGTGTGTACTCCGGCAGCCGACAGGACAGGGCCAGCTCACTGCCGTGTGTACTCCGGCAGCCGACAGGACAGGGCCAGCTCACTGCCGTGTGTACTCCGGCAGCCGACAGGACAGGGCCAGCTGACTGCCGTGTGTACTCCGGCAGCGGACAGGCCAGGGCCAGCTGACTGCCGTGTGTACTCCGGCAGCCGACAGGACAGGGCCAGCTGACTGCCGTGTGTACTCCGGCAGCCGACAGGACAGGGCCAGCTGACTGCCGTGTGTACTCCGGCAGCCGACAGGACAGGGCCAGCTCACTGCCGTGTGTACTCCGGCAGCCGACAGGACAGGGCCAGCTCACTGCCGTGTGTACTCCGGCAGCCGACAGGACAAGGCCAGCTCACTGCCGTGTGTACTCCGGCAGCCGACAGGACAGGGCCAGCTCACTGCCGTGTGTACCCCGGCAGCGGACAGGCCAGGGCCAGCTGACTGCCGTGTGTACTCCGGCAGCCGACAGGACAGGGCCAGCTCACTGCCGTGTGTACTCCGGCAGCCGACAGGACAGGGCCAGCTGACTGCCGTGTGTACTCCGGCAGCCGACAGGACAGGGCCAGCTCACTGCCGTGTGTACTCCGGCAGCCGACAGGACAGGGCCAGCTGACTGCCGTGTGTACTCCGGCAGCCGACAGGACAGGGCCAGCTCACTGCCGTGTGTACTCCGGCAGCCGACAGGACAGGGCCAGCTCACTGCCGTGTGTACTCCCGCAGCGGACAGGACAGGGCCAGCTCACTGCCGTGTGTATTCCGGCAGCCGACAGGACAGGGCCAGCTCACTGCCGTGTGTACTCCGGCAGCCGACAGGACAGGGCCAGCTGACTGCCGTGTGTACTCCGGCAGCGGACAGGCCAGGGCCAGCTGACTGCCGTGGGTATTCCGGCAGCCGACAGGCCAGGCTCAGCTGACTGTCATATGTACTCCGGCAGCGGACAGGCCAGGGCCAGCTGACTGCCGTGGGTATTCCGGCAGCCGACAGGCCAGGCTCAGCTGACTGTCATATGTACTCCGGCAGCAGGACAGGCCAGGGCCAGCTGACTGCCGTGGGTACTCCGGCAGTGGACAGGCCAGAGCCAGCTGACTGCCGTGGTGCGGCAAGCCGCCGAGGGACCATTGTTTAGCTTTTGGCAAATGCGTCTGTGCTCGCGATTGGCCTATAAGTCTGTGCTGATTGTTGTGGTGCGACCAGAACACGCTCCCATAAGAATTCAAATCCGCAACCCCGTGGTTGTCGGCTAGAATGCAGCCGCGGTTATGCTCGTGGTAATACGACGCCCCTACACCGAAACCTGTCTATACGCAGCATATGTAGTCCGCGCTGAGTGTGGGTGTGGCTGCGGACGCAGGGCGCTGGACATGAGGCTGACAGTGGGCAGGGAGCGTACTGGGCCGACTCCTCACTTTAAAATTGTCACGCAGAGGTGTTCTGAGTGTGAGAAGTAATTGGAATGCTGCTAGCACGCTCGTCGGCTTGTCTGACATACGTCGTATGTTGCTGTTGGGCGGTACGGGGATCGTATGACATGAGCTCACGCTACACATCAGTGCACATTAATGCATGTTTGCCTCACTTTACTCCACAGTCTGTAAAAAAACTGCGTAAGAATTCTTTAAATCTAATTTTACTGGATTCCAGCGAAAGCTGCACTGAGGCTATATTTCAACAAGTCACTTTGGGAAAGAAATCTCCTCATAGTCACAGACGGTTACCTTCGCTGTGGAAATAACGCTGAGATGCACCAATAACTTACAGAAACTGTGCAGTCTCTTCGCCGAATGATGTGGGTGAGTCGAAGTCGAGATCAGCTTGTGTACAATAAAAGGAACTGCAAACATATATAACAGTCAAGACGTTTACTTCTCTTCCAAAAGGTGTTATATATTAAGAGCGGACAGAACCCTTCCACTTCCCAGGCCTTAGCCCTGCGGCTTCAGGCAAACCGGACGACTCCTGATCGCCGGGTTTGCCTCCCTCACCTTAAAATATGCCGCGAGAGCAAAACACATTCATAACCAAACATTGTCGCAACCAAATAACTTCCTATGCAAAAAACACATGCTCTTTCGAGACAAAACATCTACTCTTTACAACCAAATATTTGCCTCAGCAAATAGAATATGAGCTCTTCTGACAAAACGGCCTAAATGTTTTCGCACTAGCGAGAAAAGACTTAGAGTGAGTCAGCAGGACTTTGCTCATTTTGCGAATAAATATTGCAGCATTTTCTTACACACCTTCTCATAACACTGACACCGGTTCATCACGCACCTCCCACGCCGCACGCAGGGAGTCCGGGTCTGTGGATTCCAGTGCCGTGATCTTCAAGATGTGACATAATGTGGCCTCGACTTCGAGCGACCCAAGGGAATGTCACGAGCATTGACGACGTGCATGACTCGCATCACGCTTTCAGCACCACTGGACACCAATATCTGGAACACATCGACCAAGTATGCCTTCAGCACCACTGGACACCAATATCTGGAACACATCGACCAAGTATGCCTTCAGCACCACTGGACACCAATATCTGGAACACATCGACCAAGTATGCCTTCAGCACCACTGGACACCAATATCTGGAACACATCGACCAAGTGCGAACGCATCCCGGAGCGAGAGTCGCCACATTTTCCCCACGCTAGGCATTACCAGCACAGCCACAGGCCAACCACATTGCGTGGGAAGAGCTACGCAGATAGCGCACGGTTAATGGTACGGCTACCTTACGGTACGATACGGTACAGGCCAGCCACATTGCGTGGGAAGAGCTACGCGGATAGCGTACGGTTACTGGTACGGCTACCTTACGGTACAATACGGTACAGGACGGTTCCGGTTACCGCTGCGCCGATACGATCTTGGTTGCGTTTCTCGTTTACGTGTGGGCACAGTTGAAACTAGGCTAGCCCGTGCTTTACGACAGAGGGGTGGGCGTTCAGCGGAATACTTGGCAGAACTGAAGTGAGATGCATTAAGCCCGGCGCCGGCTGTGACTGACATTCGGTGGAACGACCTGCGCTCACTGCGGCAGCCCTGAGCCCGCCCTCATGAACAGTGGTTCCGGGCGCGCGATTACGAGTAAATGTGCTAAAAACGTTTCGTGGTGGGTGTGTGAGCGTTTGTTTAGTGACACGTAGTTCCACGCATAAATTGGTTCAAGGATCTGATATGGAGGTGGCCGTTACGCCCTGGGTGAAGGTAATGAATGCATGAATTGGGCGCAGAGAGACCTGGAGGCCGCTTTAACTAATGCCTTGTCATGTACAAGCGGATCTCTATTAACATGCATTTGTATCACATGTGCCTACTCATGTAATCACAGAGTCGTCTTTACAGAATATTCTGGCTGGTGTATCAGTAAGAATTGGATAATGAGTATTATTTGGGATGATGAACGCGAATGCACCATTTCTTCATCACTTGTGTTGTTGCTTACACAGCGTTTTGGCTGGTGACTTCTTCGACCATCATCAGACGCCATCCTGTCTTTAGGATCTAGGGATATTGAATATTTTTTCCATGTACGTATTACATCATCAATAGCAACATTCGGAAGGGCAAAAGTCCGATTACTTATTCCATCGTCGACGGGCAGATGGAGTTCCACGTGCTATTGATATCGGCGGTGTCTCCAGAGCCCAGGAGCGTCCTAAAAGGTGACGAGGCCAATCCCATAAATGGGGTCCCATCCCATCATAAATCCCACTGTTGGTGTCGTGGTTCGCCATATGGCTAATACTGACCGTTTACAAGAGCAAATTGGCAGGCTACGCCCCCTCCCTCCAGGGGCCTCCAGTTGCCACGGGTGGCCGAGCTGACGCCGAAGCGGTGCCAGTCGTCTCGGGCCCAGCCAGCCATTGTCCGTCTGCGGGGCGCGTCCAGCGCCGTCTGCTGGCCCGCTGGACCGCCTCAACTCTGCACGACCAGCACCAGCCGGGACCACAACCGGCGTCACGCGCAAACGACAGCACGCACCGACGGCGAGATCAGCCCCATAGACTAGCTACAGTGCTGGCACAGAACTCGAGCGCAGCGCACAGCCAAGCAGGCCCCCAACTGGCATCGAGCTCACCGACTCTCGCAGATGAGCTTGAGCTATTACGGGCGAGACTGGCCAGTCTGCCACTACAGACTCGCAGGTGTAAGACAGACTGACCCGTCTGCTGCTGGAGACTTGCAGTTGTAAGGCAGATCTGCTGGTAGATAAGTGAAAATCAGAAGAAGTCCAGTTGACGGCACAGGTTTTCGGTGTTCGACATCATCAGGGGGCGGAAAGGGAAGAGTGTAGAGCAGTTATGTCGCTTATATTTCCTCCTTTTCTATTCCCTCCCACTCTATCCACTTGATAAGCTACCAATCTCACTTCATCTGAAGAGCAGCTCCGTTGCGACGCTAGCGACAGCGCGGCCCACTTCCATTGGCCCACCTGAATGACGTTCGAAACGTGTTCACATGGCCGAAGATTTTCACGAATCACAGCTGTTCAAAGGGTAAGAAGGCAACGCAGGCACTTTTCGTTCTGTTTCTGTTTCGCTCACTCCGACGGAAGCCTGGCTAAGCTGGCAAGTCGGGCGGTTGGACGGCTGCCAGCTGTACAATTCTGCCATAGACATATACACAGGGAGGGGAGGGGTGCGTGGGAACGCAGAGAACATGCCCCCACCTCGTGAGGAAATGTAACATCATTCAATCTGGCGATGTGCGGAAAGTGTCGACTGCAAAATTGTCACTGGCCCTGTAACCTCCTGAAAATTGCCTTCGCCTATTCTTTGCGCCCTGCCCCGATGCAGGGATAGGCGCCCTGTCACGATACGGAGAAGTGGAGACTGTGTGTGCTCGAATATCGTGAGCATCTCGCATGACCGCGGCGAGCGGGTGTCAGCCAGCCGACAGCGGGCCTGTCAGACGGATCACGCGAGCTGAGCGGCCGCACCAGACACTTGGCCCAGTTCCCACGCCCTGGGGCGGCCCCGGCGTCTACGCGCCGGAGCCACTGGTTGTTATTGTAGTCTGTCACATCAATTTCGATATTGTTGATTTCAGGTACTTCATTTAGCCTCGGTTCTGGAAGAAGCATTGTCAGTTGATAAACTCTGCAGTAATATTTCATACATTTGAGCAGATTAGATGACTTTGTTTCTTTATTCTCGCTAGCATAGTCCTGTTTTTCTGGCTTTCTATACCAACATATAACGTTATTTCGTTCCACGACGACACCCATTAGCTGGACAGATATAAACAGCAGGCGCCGAGGTCAAAGCAGTGACACCCCTAGCCCTCCTTAAACACCTTTTCGGTGCGCTGTAACCCATTAACACGATTCAACCCCCCCCCCCTATCCCATAAGCATTGCGTATATCTGGATGAACCAACGGCGTCACCACGACGTGCCGGCGAAAAGCCGCCGTTTTTCGTTTTAACTCAGGTCCTACCACCAGGAGCTAGGCTACTGTCATAATGTAAGTTCGACTACCATGCGCTGGCCTCCCGTAGGAGCCATGCTAAGATTATAACTGTGCAAAATCATTAAACCGTAACCAGAACACTCCTGGTACAGCGTAGAATGCTGAAGGAATAAGATTTTTAAAGAATAAGCTCGAAGCGTACAATTGGGCGGAATTCTGAGATCACCGCCCACGCCAAAAGGCGTTCCTTGCGAAAACTCTGACTTCACCGTCCGATCACGAAAATTTCGCGTCAACGGCATAACTTTACGGCGCACGCTAAGGGAGATTTACAAAAGATATTCAGCTGTTAGTAAAAGCTAGGGAGATGACGTGGAGCAGATTGTTTGCGTGATGAGCGGATATATATTCTGACACGCTTAAGTCGTGCGAATTTGGTTAAACTTAAATTTGTCGCCGTCTAGGCGATGTCCTATCATGTCTTTCCACCAATTTGACACTTAACATCCACCGATTCCATCCGGATATTGCGTTTTAAAAAAAAGCTCAACTTGTCGTTCGTCGCTGAGATGGGCCATTTTCTGCTCACTGGATGTCTGCCACCGTTCACAACCTGCCGGATGCTTTGCAACTGAATATGAACGAACTTGAGCGGAAACTTATGTCTTAAATTCGGAATAAGTGCACCAACTTCTTCAACAACACTGTACCGACATTGTTTTTTGAATGGGCGGCAGTTTAGTAAGAAAATGGTTATCAGCATGCTCGTTTTAAATAGCAAAAACTTCGTCTAAACAGTACAGACCGGGACGCCTGCGAGATTACCGTGCCAGGCCGGCTTATTAACGAATCAGGGTTCAAACCGCCCGTAGGTACTCGCATTTTCCCTGCCAATAGAGAGTCCCAGTTGCATCTTTATCATGCATTTGTCACGGACAGACAATACCAAATGCACAAAACAGCTCTTGGCAGCTATGCAGGGAGCAGTTATCTTCTATGCATGCCAGCTTGGTGCAACTGTCTTGCATGTGGAGATTCTTCATCTTTTGATCAGGGTTAAGTAGAGTATGGAGTTAAAAATACTTGTTTTGATCACCTACATGTGAATTTTCCAGCATTGTCTGTAAGACATTGATTATTTTCTACATTGCCATTAACTTTGACGGGCGGTGAGGGGATTCTCTGCGCCCCTCTGAAAACTTCATGGCGCAGAGATGTGTGTCCACCGGCTGCCATATTATGGGAGTCCCTGCACCACAACTTTGAGTTTGAAAAAAAAATTGTCGCTGACGTCGGGGGCAAGCGACTACCCGGCAAATAACATAATGCAATGAGTAAAACGAAATGTCCGAAGTGCGACGCACGCGCACGCACACGCGCGCACGCCCACGCCCACGCTCACGCACACCAACGTTGGGTCCCTGTTAAGGGTTGGCTGGTTGGCGGAGGAGTCACATGATGGCCGTAGTGTTTCCATCTACGGACATTTCTTTTTGAGCTATGGCTAGGCTATAACCACATAGCCATGGCCAATGCCGCCACTGGTCGTGCGGCACCTTTTATGTCAATAATGCGGTGTCATTGCTTCTCGATTGATGTTGATATCCGTCTTGGTCAAATGTAATCGACATTATTTCTAAAAACTGCACATAATGGGAAATTAATGGCACGATAATGCATAAGAAAACGGCAATTAGCACAACCAAATATATTAAATAGCACTACTATTTAAGCGGCACAGCTGACTTGTTTAAAATCATTGTACCTAAAGCGTCATCAGCTTGCGTGGGTGTTGTGTGAGCGCACCAAAGCATACCTTACGCCTTACGAAATATGCTACGATCACCAAGGCGCTTCTCGACCACTGATGCGTGACATCGCGACGTGTGTAGCGTGTTTCGCCGCACCTCTGGCTATCCGGCGAGGGACTGCGCTGCTCGCAAAAAGGACGCATCACTCTTCATCACCGGACCTTTCTTCTCCATCTTTATTTGCCGGTGCCTGAATGGCAGGCCGGTGAATGATGTGGTGCGATGCTTTCGCCCGCGCCAGGCATGACGCCCCTCCCCTCGCCCTTTTCGTCTCGGAAGACGCGACAGCGGGTAAAATGGTTTGACGCTTGGTGGAAATGTCACGAGAAAAATGTACTAGCAAAGTGGAAAATCCGGCTTGACCAGGTGGCCCTCCATCCTCAGCTCCTGAACCCGTCCTTGGTCGCTCCCGTGACGTCGCTGGTGACGATGGTGTGTCGTGAGGTGCAGGCGGTCGACACGCCCTGTGAGAAAACCCAGGCGCTGGCGGCTATTCCAAGCGTCGACTGAGCGCGGCCGCCGGCGCCGACCGCCACGGGAGACCAAACGTGTGGCGCGCCCGTGGCGTACATCGGTCACGACTGGGGCAGCAGCCGCGTGCTGTGTGTATGGGTACCGCTGGCGCCGGAAGGCCATGACTGGGGCGGCAGCCGCGTGCTGTATGTATTGGTACCGCTGGCGCCGGAAGGCCACGACTGGGGCAGCAGCCGCGTGCTGTATGTATGGGTACCGCTGGCGCCAGAAGGCCAAGACTGGGGCAGCAGCCGCGTGCTGTATGCATGAGTACCGCTGGCGCCGGGAGGTCATGACTGGGGCAGCAGCCGCGTGCTGTATGTGTGGGTACCGCTGGCGCCGGAAGGCCATGACTGAGGCAGCAGCCGCGTGCTGTATGTACGGGTACCGCTGGCGCCGGAAGGTCATGGCTGGGGCAGCAGCCGCGTGCTGTATGTATGGGTACCGCTGGCGCCAGAAGGCCATGACAGGGGCAGCAGCCGCGTGCTGTATGTATGGGTACCGCTGGCGCCGGAAGGCCATGACTGGGGCAGCAGCCGCGTGCTGTATGTATGGGTACCGCTGGCGCCGGGAGGTCACGACTGGGGCAGCAGCCACGTGCTGTATGTATGGGTACCGCTGGCGCCGGAAAGCCATGACTGAGGCAGCAGCCGCGTGCTGTATGTATGGGTACCGCTGACGCCGGAAGGTCCTTTAAGCATGTGAAGGACTGGGGTGGGTATTCAAAGAATGACTGGTTTCCAGACTGCTCAGAAACGGTTTACGGCAGGATTCAATAATTTTATAAACAGCTCATACAGTTGAATGGCATGTGCTTTTAAAGCATTACATACGATGGAAGGATGCTCTAAATTGCAAAGTACGCAAGCTGCAGCTTGATTGATGCTAAAAACTGAGAGACAAACACAGGTTACTGGCATAATCCATGCTGCAAAAACTCCCTTTCTAACTAGGCCTGAACCGCGATTTGGGTCATGGTGTTTTTGTGTTTACATTGTTCGGGAAGTGCTCCCTAAAAAGTACGGTGGGGTTTCGAGTACTAGATACGCCCATTGTAAGGACCCAATTTCTTTAAGTCTTGGTACACATTGATTGGCAAATACAGGTCAGTATCTTAAATTTTGCACATTACTTGCACTTTGTCACACGACAGGCTTTTCTCAATGCGAAGTTTTCATCCACACAAACAAATAATAAGCGTGAAGCAGTTAAGCACACGTGTACAGAGCACAACAGGACGCACAATGTGAAGCTGTCGTTCATCATGAATGCCCTAGGTAAACTTTTCCCTTCTAATACGTAATACAAGCAATGGTCAACTCCATTACAATATCATTTAACGAAAATTGCATTGAATAAATGCGACCATCTCGTTATTAACCATGGTTTCACCATCCATGCCATAAACCATGCTGACCACAACAAATTGCTGGCGGTACTTCAATTGCAGTCGCAATGTACTGTCACTTCAATCGCAATTTGATCGGCATCACAATCCAATCTACACGTACTTCAGTTGCATCCCACTCTATATGCCTTCGTTTCTGCACTCGGTTCTGTGCGTACCGTAGTACACTTTTCTGAGTAGAAGTACCATATGAAGCGTACCGTGTTAGGCCTTTAAGTTCCAAATGTTTTGAGCTCCTCCAACTGTCATCGTTGGAGGCTGCGAAAAAAAACGTTTCTTTCCTTTGGACTCCATCTCCGCATGTGCCTGTATTTTCACAACTTATCCTTCCGTAGCACTGTAAGGCTGGCATACATATAAGGCTGTTAAGGTTAGTTATTTGGGGTTAAGACCCATAACGCACTCCACACTGCACGGAGACTTCATATTTTCAGAACCTTGGAGCCACCTCAGCCATTTCACATCTGCTATAGTGAAACAACCATACTCTTATTGTTGTTATCTAATCCATGAAAATAATCACGTACTCCTACAAATGCAAGACAGTCATCAAAACATGAACGCCCAGTTTCTCTGAAGGTCCCTCCCATTACCGGCACATGACACCGCCTGGGCGCCTGCCATGGGCCTGAAATTTAAACACGGAACGTTAAAAAGGCAGGAAAATTCAGAAAATGTCGGCAACCTCTTGCGAGCTGTTTTGGAGAAGGCAGCAAGAAAAAAGGAACGAAGGGGGGGGGGGGAGAATTCATCCCTTGCCTCAATTACCTCGAGTGCGTCGGCTCCTGCGAGCGGGGTGTGGCTAAGCACTCTCATAAGTTTACAGAATACTTCAGTTTTGAACGACTATCTGTTTTGCCAAATGGGAATTTCATAGAGCACCAGATTCTCATTGAAAAGGTAAAAGGAGCTACTGAGACATGCACAAAATTGGGACAAATAACAATCATACATTAGGAGCAGGGTAAAAGCAGTTCAAATATGTCCTTATCCACTTCCCTGTTCGTACACAAGTTGGCGAGGCAAGGACAGAAATAACAGCCGAGACTTAATATTTTAATGGAAACTGCCGTTTGTCTCATGTCCTAAATCAAGCCTCACAATTTTTGATAAGATTAGAGCAACCGTCAGAGAACTAAAGTGATCCGAATCTTTAGAACGTAAGTAGGGAAAGGTGCTTCGAAGGATTAAAACTGGGTCAGCAGTGGTCCCAATGGTACACAACTAGATATTGCTGCACTTGCAATGGCCGACTGCATGTTTTGACCGTCTGGAATATTTTGACGCCCATTTCGAAATCATGGCTTCAGAATCTAAAGCAACTGTTGGCGTTCGGGACACTTAAAATAATACTTTAAGCATTTTATAAACGGACAAAAATGATCATTTTGCCGTACAAAAAAATACCAGATGTCGCTGCCAGTGCGTCACGTGGTCCGCCACCCATTTGGGTGGTTTCATTTGCAGCCGGGCTGCATCTGTCCGTGGAGCGGCTGGCATGCATGGGCAGTGCCTGATTGGTGGAGTTACTGGTTGGAACGGGCACCAAGTCCTGGAGGCCCCGCAGGAGGACGTTTGGTTCCAAACATCGGGTAAAAAATGAACATCATAATTGTTTGTTCTTTTACAGATGCGTACAAACCAATGTTGAATGCTTACTCTATAAAAGCTTCACATAAGGCAAATTTTGTAACGTACATATGTTTAGACCTCCAAATCCAAGGTGCAAAGTGAATAAAGAGCAGCATGAATCGTTTGTTGAAACAAAAAGGTGCAACTGCATGCTCGGTTTGCTGCACAGAGATTTAAAAACTGAAAATCCACATGGCGCATGATGCGTGACATACGTGACTGTGGCTATTGGCAGCTGCAACAAGCCTGGAAAAAATAACTAACCAGGCCAGACCAAAAGCCAACAATGACATGAGCTGGTGTGGATTACTGGTCTGCATTGCGAAGTACGCAAAACATACACTTAAAAATGCAAGACGCAAAAACGCTTCTCGCGTTCCAAAAAAAAACCGGGTTTGCCAGCTTGAGTCGCTGCTGCAGTGCCAGCCTTCGCGACGTGTCGGAGGCTCCCAAACCCATATCCAACAATAGCGTGCCGAACGCATCATTAGAGGGCACGCCACGGAAGCTGGCTAATGCACGCCGGTCATACTCGGAGGATTCCCGAAGGTCAGCGACGAGTGGTACTCACTGACCGGATCGGCCGCATAGCTGCCGCGTGCGGCCCTGTTCGCAGCGGGCGCCGGCTGCCCTGCCGTCAGGGGCACACAGGCACGCCCCAGTCGGTGGCGACGATGGCCGGCCCCGGCCGAGTCTTCCTTGTTCGGGAAGTGCTAACTTGGCACTATTTCGCGCCGAGGCTGGAAATTGTTAAGAGCATGTATGCTATTATATCGTCGCACATTTTTATCAGGTCCGGTCGGGTCACGCGTCACAGCTCTCCGCTACAAAAAGCCTATGACAAAATAATGTAACACAAAATGTATTTTGACGGCTGGATTAGTATGACGAATGAAAAACAATGAAAACAATGAAGCCATCCTTCGCGAATACATGATGCGTGGCGGGGCATACTGGCCAAGTGGTCTTTGGCTCTTAGCTGGCAAGTGGGGCCCTGGTTCGAATCCCGGTTGCGCCATGGCTCCTGGTCACTAACATGGCCTCTGTAGTTGCTGGCAATTCTTGAAAGGCGACGCTGCATTGTAAGGCACGGTATGTGCAATCAATGAAGATATGCAAGAATTTTAGAAAGTTTCTCTGGTAGGGAAATAACTAAATCAGTGAATCTTTATTTAAGGGAATGTGACGCACGTCGTGGCGCCCCCAGTAAGGAGCGCCAGCGTCCACATTGGCAATATTAGCGCCTCAAACCCGACTGCGCCATGATTCTCCCCCCCCCCCCCTCCCCTCCCGTGGGAGTCCGGTGCTTTAACCACCCGGGCATGATAGATCCCAGTATTTTGCCATTAACTGATTGTTGAGGTTCTGTTCCAGGCCAGGCTATTACGAATCACCCAGGCTACAAACTCGGATTAATGCAGATTAATGCAGACTCATATGTCGTGGAAATGATCAGTCCACCGTTAGATAACGAACATTGCATAACGTGACTTATGTGACAAATCTGCATATACCGACGATTACAGCGAAGTTATTCCGTAATGTTCTGGCTGGGGATTACACAAACAAAACAAATCAATTCGCATGATTGTGGGGGCGGTCTGGAAAAAATATAAGCCTACCTCTGGATGTAAGGAAAAACTTCGGATGACGCCACAGGCTTCTGGCGAGAGTGGGCGTCTCAGTGTCCGGACGGGCAGACAGATGGAAGAGGTCGATCGGAAAAATTGGGAGGAGAAAAAACCAATCAATGAAGGACAAAGCGATAAATTTCAAGAGAGGACAGAAGGGACAGAACCAGAATGAAAAATGAGAATATATCAGCGAAGAGGGATGATGCGAGCAGAACATAACTTGGAATTGGAAATGTCGACTGGTAAGAGGTCGAAGGAGATACAAATAAACAGAGTTAGGATGTCAGAATAGTAGTTGGTGGTGATGGCAATGGACATTGGATTTAGGCGCCTTGACGGCTGTGCTCACGCCTTCCATACAGTTTTTGCTCGACATTATTCAGAGCACCAACAAGAATCGTTTCATAAAAGTATAAGCCTGAGGCATGCAGCGAATGCAGAAGCCATCACCGTGGGAGCTGCGACGAGCGCAAAGCGCGGGAAAAATGCAACAGTACCTGCTGTTTGTGATAGCACCACTATGGCAGGTTAGGGCTTTACAGGGTTGTAAATCTCATAAGTCGCGAGAGCGATTAAACAGTCACAATTTAAGCCGGCGAGGGATTACCTAGGAGCTGTGAGAGAGGGTAACACGCACGCCTTCTGCTCACCATGGCGAGGTCTCGACATGGGGCTCATACGTGCTCCACGGATGGCCTATCCTCACGCCCGTTTCACTATGCTGGGACGTCTCCCGTGAGAAGCGGTGAGTGTGGGTATCATAGATGTGACATAATCGCAGCCCATAGAGTACCCCCCCCCCCCCCCCCACTTCTTATGTGACTGATTGACCGCTGTCGTGTAGGCGGTAGGAAAAGCATACAGTGCAGAAGCAACACCTTGTGGCGGGAGACAGGAACCATGTGGTCTGCCCTCTCTAACGAAAGTGCAGACAGGATCAGCACTTTCATTAGAACCATCGATGCATATGTGGGCATGGTCTCCATGGCAAGCGATTTGTGCAAGTGCGATCCGCAAAAATTCGACACTGTCATTAGTCCTCTTTTTATGCCCATGTAAGGTTAAACAACCTTTGGAGATGGGCGATCGGCACGGGGAACGTCCTCTCCCACGGATTCGGCGATCGTGCCAAGGCGGATGGTTGCGTTCCTCCACCAGTTTCTCACCCGCACGTGCTGGGCGGATCTGTTTGCTCCCTGAGAAAACAGCTCTGTTACTCCGTGGCAGTTTTTGCAGTTTTTAGCAGTTTTTGGAAGGCAATGAGCTCACAAGCTGGGTTTGTATGCTTGTATATTGTTAATTTTCTTTTTTGAACATGAAGCAGTTGATAATATGATAAGAGGATGTGCGCATAGGCGGAACGCTTGAATCTGAGCGCTCCTCCTAACAAGAACAAACTACAAACATCATCGACAAGGCACCCACGACCCATCACCCACTCGTCCGATCCGCAAGCCGAGGCGGGCCAGAACAAACTACAAACACCACCGACGAAGCACCCACGGCCCGCCGCCCACTCGTCCGATCCACAAGCCGAGGCGGGCCAGAGCAAACTACAAACATCACGGACAGGGCACCCACGACACACCGCCCACTCGTCCGATCCGCAAGCCGAGGCGGGCCAGAACAAACTACAAACATCACGGACAGGGCACCCACGACACACCGCCCACTCGTCCGATCCACAAGCCGAGGCGGGCCAGAACAAACTACAAACATCGCCAACAGGGCACCCACGACACACCGCCCACTCGTCCGATCAGCAAGCCGAGGCGGGCCACGCGTCCGCCGCCGCTCCGGTTTGCACATTAGCCGTCTCGTGCCGGAGGCAGACGCCCGGTCCCGTCACGCCACTGTCACCTGTCCGTTAGCCTGCCGCTGGGTATGCTGGACGCTGCCGGCTCTTGATGACGTTGTTCCAGGCCAGCTCCCAGCGCCTTGGCCAGCGCGGTGGCTCGTCCGCTCCTGCAAGCATGACTGCTGAGCACGCCGTCTGAAGCGTCATGGTCGCTATTCAGACTCAAGTGTGTTGAAAGGCTTGAGGACGTTTTGGTAGAGGTGGGAGCACTGTCGCACACCATGGATCCCTCCAATCGTCGATCCGAACAACGACCTGAACATTCCGAACATGGTGCATCTGTCAGCTTCACAGCTCATATCTGTCAATATCTTTAAGACATTTTATCTCCTGTCACGAGCTGTGACCTATGATGAAGTAAGGCCTCTCATTTCCCTGTAGTTTGCTATGGTCATTGCTGTGACGTTAGAACAGCGTAGTCTTACAAAGAACTGGGTTCAGTCTGTCATCACGAGCAAGATCACTGGACGAACGTGTCTTCCTCGGACTATGACGAAACCGTTTGTTTGAATGCCCGGACCCAACTCAGCTCATCTCATCCTGGCCATCACACTTGCCAATCTTTTTCAGTTCACTACAACAAGGACCCCAGAATTCTTTTAAAGTTATCTGTACAAATTATTATGCATTTCAACGCAATCTGCTTGGTTAGGCTTTTTAGTATAGACTACAGGTTAGGTCAGGTGAGGATTCATGTGCCCTTGTAATGTCACTACAGTTTTATTTTTTCTATTCGACTAACACAAAAAACAGCAATTTCCATCCTGCAAAAATCGCATGAATAACACGGGTCAAGGCTGAGTGAAGATCTGGACAACACTGATTGAAACAAGATCAATAAGATATTATAAGTGACGGAGTAAACGGACAATCATTTGGGCGAAACAGCGAGCTCACGGTGGCCCGATCTCACATGCAAGCCAAGGATCCTCCAGCTCTGAGATGCTTCTAAGGATCGATGCCAGATCTCGACAACTGGAGCTGATGAAGACGGAGCGAACTGCGCGTTGCATGGGCAAATATGCCGCCCACAACTCACTAGCAGATGTCGAGGCTGTCCAACCAATCTGTGCGCCTGCCATCGGCCAGAAGAAACTGATACCGAACACAAGATGCTGGGGCCTACACTGGCAGAGATTGGGCAATGAAAACTACGTGGGCATTAAGTCTTGTTTGTCGTGACCCACACAAACTGCTTGCGTTTTCCGCAATGTTTTTTATTGAGAATGACACAGATTACAGCAAATGTGTTCATTTTGCGATGGGAATAGCCAGATCGGGCTAGAATAAATTTCTGTAAGAATTAACGTACAAATACGACATTAATGGATAGCGACCAGCTGATTTCCTGGTAAAAGGCGGGTTTCCCAACGCACTAACTAGTTAGTACGGTATGCGGAAGTAATCGGATTGCATCAACTTAGTTTCTGGCACGTCTGTATTAACACATCACTCGTCTTAAGCCGCGCAGAGCGTATTTCAGACACATATTTCTCTGACGTCGTCATCCTTCTTATGCGAACGACGACCTTCAACTCCAAGATATTCGGGTGGGCTTGGCTTTGTGCGAGAGATCTCGCGGAATGCAGTCTGGATTGATGTGTGTTGGTGGCACGCGACGCGCCACCAATTTGGTAGCCTCTGGTACGCCGGAATGTCACCGGCCGTCACTTTCCGGCCGACCCGCCCCGGTAGCCGTCTGGCTCGCACGGCTGGGCGCTGTCAAAGGGCATGCTCCCCGCGGCTGTCCAGAGCTGAATACCGCCGAGACGACACCCTCCTCGCCCCGCTCTCCCAGACCCCCCAGCCCGAGGCGCAGCTCGAGCTCGCAGCTGTTCAGAGCTGAAGACCGCCGAGACGACACACTCCTCGCCCCGTTCTCCCAGACCCCGCAGCCCGAGGCGCAGCTCGAGCTCGCAGCTGACCGGCAAACTTCACGACTCGGGACGGCCGATACCCCGCTGAGATCACGAGTTGAGTTGCCAATACCCCGCTGAGATCACGAGCTGGGTTGCCAATACCCCCGCTGAGATACGACTTGAGTTGCCAATACCCGCTGAGATCACGAGTTGAGTTGCCTGAGACCCCCGCTGAGATTACGAGTTTATCTGCTAGAGAACCCATCGGTTTTTCGTCAGGCAAGCTTTCGTGCTGGGTCTAATACATGCCATCACCCACATCCATTTTGCGACGAACACAGTAGAGATCGTGTGATAATTAAAAGAAAATTTACCCGTGGCGGGGTGGGTTCGAGTCGCTTCAAGCGCTCTCCATTTGGCCTTGATTGGGATGGTTTGCCGCGTGTGATTCCGTCTCGCGCCAGGTAATGTGGCGTCAGAGAGCAGAGTGGAGCGTATGGGACATTGCATGACGTTAAACTTTCGTTAACAAACTCTGCCGTTGATCCGGGATTTTGCAATCGGATGGTGGGGTCAGGGCTCACGATAGCAAGCACTGCATAGCGTGAGCGCTGATCTCAGACGTCCATCCATTAAACCTGCTCGGTGTAAATTACGTCAGCACTGTCTTGGTTATGCTTGGAGCAGATCTTTGAAAAGAAGAAGCTACATAATCTGATTTGCGACTTTCCATGGCTATTCTTGCCTGAGTTTTGACCAGTATGTGATACATTCGCATGCATCGAAATATGCTCAAATCTTTAGGGTTTTCCAGACCGTCCAGGAAGGTCACACTTTGCCTAAGCGTTTAAAATCGGATATCATTAAAAAGGCGAAAATCAAGCATTTTACTCTTTTTTGTCCATTGTTTTATCTAAATCAGGTAACGAACTGCCGTAGACCTGAGGCCCGGTGAAAGGCATATTTCGAATGCATTGTGCCACATCCTCGAAGTGCAAGCTGGTTTGAGGGCAGGAAGAGGTGACGGCGTGGGCTGAGCCATCAAACGTTTGACGTGGAAGCATTTGCCATTATCGGGTAAACATTGTTCCTCTTAGCGTTGTGTCGAAGGCAAATCACGGCATTCAACGGCGGGATGAGGAGGTCTATCCCCAACTTTGCAAATGCTAGACAAAGTAGAGTTGCACAGAAAGCTACCCTGGCAAATAGATGCCTGGCATCTCACACTGATAAACTGTCACCGTCACGGCACTAAAGCCTTCAGTGCACTGTGGTCCCCCTTAATGGATGGCATGCCTGTAATTACGCCTAAAAGTTTCGCCTACATGTATAAGTGCACATTTTTTGACCATTTTCGTTATCTCTATCCACAATTATAAAAGCATGCAACAGCCAGTACCATTGCTTGGGTCACATTCTGATAAAGCTAATTGGTGAGTGAAGCTGATCAGCGAATCGCCCCTATCAGATCCTCATAAAGCTTATTGATGAGTGAAACTGATCAGCGCATCGACCCTATCACATCCTGATGGAAACCAGGGCCGCAAAGTATTTCGGATGGCAGAAATCGAATTCTCGAAAACCGATATCGTATGCGAATTTCCCGTTACGTAATTGCAGAACACCAGCCTATGCCAGCCCTTTAAAATAGCATGGTTATCAACAGTGCACCTTGCTTAAGCCACCGAGCACCTTTAGAACCAGAAGGGGAGTTCGGTCAGGTTGTTAGAAGGGGAGGATATTGCAGTGTTGGCATCACAAAACCTGAAAGATCGGCTGCAGCAAAAACGTTTGCGTACTTTGCGCAGCCATATAATGAACGTCCTAGCCAAATCTGGGGCCGCTGTTGCCGCTGGCGTGGCTGTTCCAATCATGCCTTTGAAACAGCCAGACAATTATTAGCGCAAGATCGTGGTAGAAGTGCAGTATATTGGAACTGGAGTGGCTTACTGAAATACTATCTTATTTGTTTATCGCTGGGTTTAGCCGCTGAAATCTTTGTATATGTGGAGACATACGTTTCGTCTAAAATCCCTCCATAAGACGGCCTTTTTGTTTTTCAGCCCAGCACATGCTAACACAAGATAGAAAGCTAATCTCCTAATGCCTGTAGAGATACCAATTCCGATACTTGTGTATCCAGTATTAGCAAATCGAGGCTTATCATTTCTAGAAAATTATGTGCACAATTTACACGATTAGAGTACCCACAAAAAAGGTGTTGGGTTAAAATCTTATAGGAACATGAATGTGCGCCAGGCATAAGATTACCACACCTCAAATCTCCGCCCAGCTTCGGGCCAAGCCACTCCCGGCCCGCTTGAAGGCAGGCAGCACACTCTCAGCAACACCGACAGGCGGACAGCTCCACAAGGACGGCACGGCCCTCTGGAACACGTCAGTCGGTGTGGCGCCCGCTTCAGCTGGTCGGTAGGGGAAGCCCTCTGGAACACGTCAGTCGGCGTGGCGCCCGCTCCAGCTGGTCGGTAGGGGAAGCCCTCTGGAACACGTCAGTCGGCGTGGCGCCCGCTCCAGCTGGTCGGTAGGGGAAGCCCTCTGGAACACGTCAGTCGGCGTGGCGCCCGCTCCAGCTGGTCAGATTCGGTGGAGCGAGCCTGAGTGAGTGAGTGAGATGACCGGTCGGACTGAGCGAGAGGGTGACATAGGGGCATTAATGATAGCCGGGAAAAGGTTTTCGTCTTTCCATGTTTTTCACATTGGCCATGTCTAGTAGCCGTGCGCATGCTTGAACATGTTGTAGAAGGATCGGGATAGGATGTTACGCAGTTATTGGTGTTGGAAGAGATAGCAGCAGAAAAAAATTGCTAAGGCCTGACTACCATCATGTGTGAAAAAGAAATGTCCCGTAAACAATCTTTTCTTTCGCACAGCGATATAAATGCATTCTGAGATGGCGAAAATGATTATTTGTCAAAACGTATCTCTGCAAAGACAGCATCTGCAAACTATTACATCAAACATTTTTTGCTTTGTTCGTTTATCATGCCTTCTACTAAAACGTTGGTCTCCGAACTGTGGCGTGGTCTGGTGACAGAAATAACGCTATGTAATGAAACCGGCGACATGCGTGCAAATGTAGCCCGAATTAGTGGAATCAGCATATTGAATATCTTGAATAATCAGCATACATTAAATAAAAGCACATCACGAGCCAAGTACCGGCTGTCCAAGCAAGTGCATCGCACCGATAAAACAGCTCGTTCTGCGCTCATAGTGTCCGGCGCAATGAAACGAAAGCGGCCCGTGAACGCTGGTCTCAGCCGTTAACGCGTCCGCCGCCGCCCATCACCGGTCTCAAAGGTCACTGGGTGCCGACCTCGCCGCGCACAGCCTTCCCTAGCCACTGCAAACGTCCGCTACCGGCACTGGCACCGCCTCGCCTCCGAGGGGCATCCTCGGCGACCAACCGCTTGTCAGCTATGAAACGCAAAGGTTTTTCCGAGTCTATAAGCTGCATTGTGGTCCTGAGATCTAACCAATGCTCTCATGCCATTAAGTCATTTTAGATGGGACTATTTTTGCCATTAGGTCATGGCCCATAGGAGCTTTGCGTAGCGATAATTAAAAAATGATCCTCGATATTACGGGTCTTGTTTGCGTATGATATAAACGTAGGCATATAATTTTCAACAGACAACCAGCCTGCTTAATGGTGTTAACGCACACTCGTCGCTAGCGGTTAATTTAATATATTTTCCATGACAAATGGTAACTAAGAAAAATGGGCTTCACTTATAGGAACAGTATTTGCTGTTTAAAAGGCTCACGATGTGGAAGCGGATTGGCGCAAAATCATACGAACGTTTGTTTGTGGTAAGGCGGACCAGATAAAATTGGATTTTGAAATTTGGAAAATTGGATTGCCAGGCGGATGGGATCTAGGCCAGCCGGAATTGACTGGACTGAATCCCAAATATTCAGTCCACAAATATCCGTGCTCCACTAACCAAATGCCAGAGACCTAAGTCGATTTGTCTACTTGGAAGTCTTTTCACCAGAGTTTTGTCCATAATGGCACGCAAGTGTCCGCAGTAAGGTACACGCCTCAGTTCGTTTGCAAACTTTGAATTGCAGAAGTGCAGACAGTTGCTGAAAGGGCGGCCACCCACCCATCTATTTTTGACACCAGTGCAGTGGGAGGGCAGACATCCGACGGGGGAAGGGGGGGGGGGATGACACTGCGCCGCTCTCCCATGTTAGACGTTCGACGAATCCCTGCCCACATTCTTCACGGCTTCGACACCTCCGAGCAGCTGGATACGATTGTTTCAACCCTTACGATGGTCAGAGAAACTCTTTCTTAGGACATCCTGTCCGAGGAGTACCTCGCCATTGACGAGTCTGCTGCTATGTAAATAAATTCAATTGTGACAAGGATAGCTCCCCTATTCGCCAGTACCGCGACATTGTAACCTACATCACGACCAATGACGGCCGTTTGGAATGTAGCGAGTTTATGATGACAACCCATTCAAGCGCGATATTAGCCTTCATCGCAACAACGTGGAGCAAACATCCCATTGCCTTCACACATTATTAACATGACGTGGGCTTTACCCGGAATAAAGCAATGAAAGGGACAATGGGTGGAAAGTAGCACACGATGAGTATATATGAAAGTAGCACATCTGTAAAGGATATGGAAGCCGATTCCGATATGGAAGCCACTTTTGGAAACAATCATTTCCTGTAAACGCACATATCTGCCGCACGCCTGCCCTGCATTTCCCACATTGTTTTGCCCTTCCCAGAGGTGTTTATTGACTGCTACACCACACCTCACGTGTTACTGCTTACAATTCACGAGGCCTGCGCAAAAGATGCACGTTCATCAAACACATGGAGGTCACACGTCCACAGCCACGCCTTAGAGGTGTTGGTAATCAACGCTCTGCCATTCTCTTTCAGCGTAGCGAGGCCGCAGCTCCCCGCATCTCGCGGCCGACTTCCCTAGGTGGCCGCGGCACGGTAGGGGAAGGACGGCTTGGCAGTCCGTCGTCAGCAGCGCGGAACATTCGGCACCGACTCATTCACCATGGAGCAGGCCTGCCTCGGCGACTAGAGCACGTGTTTCAAGAATAGCTTTCAGGTATATCTCTGTGCATCTATTATCACAGGTGGAAAATAGCGGGGTATGGTAAGGAAATTGTGACTCGCGTCTCTCAATCCTTTTCTGTATTCTGGCAGTGTTATACTACTTCATTCCTGTGTCGCTATGTTGAGGAACCATGTCGGGAAAACTGTGTGAAGAACACCATATGTCTTGGATGCGGCCCGTGACCTGGTCAGATCTGGCATGTCATCGAGGAAGGCCGCAGACAACTACGGCATTCAGTTCATGACCTTGTGGCGGTACTGCCACGCCGATGGCGGGTGCCGTTCAAAGACGATTGACTACAGACCCCAAACCGTCCTGTCGGCGGAGCTGGGGTATAAGCTGATGGATTGCTGGGGTATAAGCTGATGGATTGCTGGAGTGTAAGCTGATGGATTGGTGGCCGTGAGAAGAATCAGCCACGGACTGACGTGTCATGATACGAAGAAACTGGCCCACCAGCTCGTGGTCCCCAACAGTCTTCGGGTTCCAGAATCTCGGATCAGAAATGGGGAGGGGAGAGCTTCAACCAGCTGGCCGAAGTTTATGACATGTATTAGTTTGAGCCGATGACTGTCTGGAACATGGACGAAATGGGCGTCACGACATGCCAGACTCCACGAAGAGTAATTGCATAAAAAGGGTCCAGACAAGTGAGTGAGGTGACACTATCTGAAAGGGGATTTTTGATTACTGTGGCTGTGGCGGAAAATGCGGTGGGAAATTCCGTCTCACCTAAAGGTGCCGCAGGCTCAGCCAGTCAGTCCGAATGGATGAAGGAGAGTTCGTTCATGTTCTACATGCCACAGTTTCACGGCGTTGTGCAGTCCACCCCGGAGAAGTCGTGTCTGCTGATGCTTCAGAATCACATATCACATATTTCAGTTGAGATAACTGATTTTGAAAGGTGCTCCACAAGTTAACCTCCGGTCAGCTGGTGCCGAGCGGAGCGGCGACAGGCTCCGGTCAGCTGGCGCTGAGCGGAGCGACGGCAGGCTCCGGTCAGCTGGCGCCGAGCGGAGCAGCGGGATCTAAAGTACCGCATGCACGTCAGTGTCTTGACTTCAGCAACGGGCTGTCAATCGGCGATCTGTCAGGGAACTCCAGCATTGCCACAACACTGGAGAGATCAGGCCCTCCCCGAAAGCGCGGCCTCGAGCACGAAAGCGAGCGTCAGGGGAAAGAAAGAGAAAGCCTGAAATCTTGACAGACACTCTTGTTTAAAACAGACTCAACGAGTATCGCAAGAGATCGGCCTAGGGAAAGGGAACAGGAAGAGAAAGCAAAAAGAAAGGGCTGGGAGGACAGCGGCTCAGGCCCTATAGGAAAGTGACATGAATGTCTTCTGTTTTTATACGGGATGAAATACTCGCGTTCATGTGAACAGTGGATCGAATGCCAAGGGTGCAGGAAATGGGTATGGGTACCGTGCACCTACGTGGAAGCACGGCAACTGGGGAAGTTGTGTGATTTTTGTCGTGATGAAGGCTACAGGGGACACGAGGAGTGGTGCTAATACAGCTATCGACACATCATTTCCTCTCGCGGCTAATGTTGTGCGGGGAGTTTGTTATCGTTCCCGGCTTTGAAGCAGATACGCTTTTATTTGTCTTGGGAAGTACTTTGTTGGGCTTCATAATTTTCTTTTCGACTTTTGGTACGGAGCGTAGCAACCGGCCCCGTGCAGTGTATGAGTGTACTCCGTTTGTTGGCGCATTGATACAACCGACTTTATATTCCCCCTTCCCCCCTCCCCTCCTCTCTTTTACATTCAATGGCGTAGCACAAAAGTTGTAATGGTTTATAGCTGATGAAGCTCCTTTTGGGTAATGACATAATTTAAATCAGATTAGTGTAAGTACAGCAGAGCTTTGGCGAATACCGCATAAATCGTATCAACGCAACCCACTTTCCCCTACAATTTCACGGAAATCAGCCCAAATGTAACAGTTGATCATGCAAAGATGTTCATCCCGGCCGCTTTGCCACATCAACGTTTGGTAACATTTTCCATCCGTGCTTAGCGTTGATCACAACAGAATGAATGTGCTGCGCATCTCGTATAGCAATTAATTTTCGGTAAAACGACAACTGGCTTCTCTCTTTCTCTGCTGGTTTCACAAATGTGTTCATATGTCCGCAGACCAACCGCTATCCTAACAGCGACGTTAAGATGAAGCTAGACGCGTATTGTAAGTGAGATCGCGGATCACAGGCGGTCGCAGGGGAAGCGCAGGGCAACGCTTGCTGAATGCAACCATTAATAATTCAAGATCATGACTTTGTTTGACCTTCGGGGGACCAGTGTCGCTTACAGGCAGGTATCCATGATGAAAGCTAGCTGAAAAATGAAGCAAAGCTATTATGGGCAATGACCAGTACCTTCTCTGGCCCAGCGTGGGCTCGACCCAAGAAATTCGCTATAATTGGTGGTACAATGTTTCTTAAAATGAGGGTAATGTGACGGATCGCGACAAAAGCATTTTTGCAAGAATATGTGCCACAAATCGCGTATTAAAGAAAGGTTGTACTCATTTCACCTAGCTCGACCTCTGGTGACCTACTCCTCGCACGAGTAACACATCCCAGATACTGAACAGTGAACTATATTGTCGACTGGGCGAGACCCTGACTGACATGATCTTCCCAATGACGTCAGAGGTCACAACTTATTCGGAAAAAGTGCCGAAAAGTTAACACGCTGGATGAAATACCATCAAGTCAGCTTATGAGAAAAAGAACGTTACATGACATTGCTATGTTACCAAATTATTCAAGAAGACCCCAGGGGGATGAGACTGTCAGCCCCCGTTCGGCGAGGCTTAATAATAAATGTTGAATATAGATTTCAGAAAGTCGTTCTACCACCATATGTATCATCACGTGTACACAATGGAATTGAATTGAATTAGTGCTGACATAAATGCATGGCATGTTTGGCGACACAATCAATGGCCTTGACCTGATACATTATGACTCATGTCGTGCGATCGTCTAGCTTTTACCCAACTCTGAGCAGAGCGATGGCTGACGCTTGAAGATAGTGGTATCCATTCGGGTTACATAGCCTGCCATATGGGTATCTTTTCTCTACAAGCCCTGCGCCGTGATAAAAACAGGTCCGGGGTGGGAGCAGAACGCCTGTATCGGAATAACAGCTCTCAGAGGAGTGCTGAGTCTTCCTGTTTGTTCACAACCAACAATGGGATCCCCAAAAGTTGCATAATGCGCACAGCCTCCTTTGGATTTATGCGCGAGCGACGCGGCTGTGGGAAAACATGTTGATGGTAACTGCCGCCGGCCATCAAAACAAGCGACCTCGCCGGGGACAAAGCCGCCGAGACGATCGTGGGTTGCCGAGGGGGCCTGGCTATGGGGCCTCCCAAGCACCAGCTGTAGGCCACTCCAGTTGCGATCACCAAAACTCTGTTAACGTGGAATCGTCGATCATTGCAGGGCGCATCTGAATATATTTCATAACCTAAGGTTAAAGTCGTATATGACATAATGCATGTCATTTGTCGCGGGCATAAAATAGCAACGTCTTCTGGCATGTGACATATGTGTCGATGGCAAAAACCTATAAAAAGGGTTCCTCTCCTTACAAGAAATTCGGCAAGAGGAACAAGTGTGCCACACAGTCCGTTGCAATATCCTCTATTCAGTATTTTTTGGTACCCAGGTTTCCCGGCCGTCGCCGCCTTGACGTAGCAGTCATGAGGTCTTTGACGTTCCCAGCACGTGCATATGCTTAAAAATGTAACTGCCCATCCTGCTCACAACAACCGTGAATGGCGTCCACTGTCAGAGACCATTTGTTAGATGGTCAGCTGCATTATTGATGTCTAGCCGCAACCTTCCAAGCTTTGTGGTGGAAAAATGATGCAGATTGCTGCCACCAGTTCTTAGATTTTAGACAAACAATGACTGCATCTTCGGCTTCCACTGAGTGCTGAACGTCAGCATATATATATATATATATATATATATATATATATATATATATGTATATAGATATACATAATCCAAGGTGCTTTGCATTTTAGTTACGTCACGTCTGTATCCACCAAGACTGACCAGGACATAGTCTCGCGATGCGCCGCAATACCGCGCACGTTCGTACTCCTTTACGGTCATCACAACTCGACGAACAAGCGGACCAACGCGCAGCCAAAACCAGGGGAAGGGATGTAGTTGCCCAGGAACCCATGATGCGCCAGCAATTGTGTGATTAGCTTATAGGACTAGCTAAAATTTACACAGTTTACTTTCTCAAATATCTTCATCTAAAATGTGACAGATGATCGCATTGTGCATTTTCACCCATGACCTGCATTTTAGCATGTTGCGACAATGCCCGTCTTCAGTCAGACGTAATGGGTGAGAGAGTGAAGCAAGTGAATCAACGCAGTCGTACAGACGAGACCCAATCCTAGTATGCCTGTTCGTTTGCTGCACGCATTTCGTAAACTTTTCACCACCGCGAAAACGTAGTCTGTCGAGCAATAGATCAAGACAATCGTTTGGGGTCATGCCATGCTTAGCCTATTGAGCACTCACATTTCTTGACTTTTTGTATTCACCGCCTTAAGATATACATACAAGACCGCATTAGATGCTTATAATGCATATCCATCCAGCCAACGCCTCTCATTTTGTGGCGGTATACTTCAAAGCGGGAGTCTGCGGTGTTTGGGGCCACAGCCGCGGGTGCGTACCCAATTAACGGACGCAATCAAATGTTAGAAAACCTTAATTGAATGAACAATGTTATGATGTAAGTAAGTGAAAACAAGATTGTGGGCACACGGATTACAAACATAATATTTCATTAATATTCATAGAGTGGCAGGCATAAATAAACCAGTTACGTGAGTTCCCACAGGGGCTAGTCATAGTACAAGCCTACAATGAGTTTGTTCAGTTATTGTTCGATGTAATATACTCCGAGCTGAGAAAAAAAGGGTTTATAATGTTGATGAAATAAAATAGAAAGTTTACAAAATAGTGTTTTAAAAACAGTGAATTAAGGACGCTGTTCCACATTCATGTGGAATTTCGAACTGAGATGGCCATTTTCATGATCTCTTCCCACAGCTCAGGGCCATGCTCTTTTTAAGACTTGGAGCCCGCTTGTTTTTAGCTTGATGCACACAAACTTGTGCAGTCTATTACGCGCCACCTAGTTGGTGTCACTAGGACATGCATAACCTCATATATAGAGACGTCGGGCGAATAACCCACCTCATTGGCTGTGTTGTGTTCACGGGCCACTTAAACGTTCGTGCTTGCGGTGACGCAGCTCAGTGTTCCAACGATGGAACGCGATTGGCTAATAGCCAGATCACGCGGCTGATGGTATGTCTCGATCACGAACCACGTTTTGTCATAAATAATACCGGCATTCGGGTGGTTGCTAACTACGACGACATGAGGCTGAGTATAGAATCACGCCCATGCATTGTGCTTGGTAAGTATCGCAGGCAAGCTTAGACTTGCATCTTACTAGGCCAAAGACAATCTTGTCTTGCTGATTCAATATCTACCGATGTATGCATGCTAGTAACGAAATGTGCCATTCTGCTGTACCATCTGATTTTGTCCGTGATCTGAAATGCAGACTTTTTACTTCAGCATATCTAAAAAACACTAAAAAAGATGGTAGCGAACAATTCTAACCCTTACCCTGATCCACCGGTTTTTATAACGCGGGCTAGTGTGTTTGGGCGACCCCCTGCCGTTTGCAAGCTAAGAAAGGTAGAGTATCGTGAAAAACAACACTGGATTGTCTTTAAGGAGATCTCATGATTGGCAAGGAGCCTCATGCTGTTAACTGACCCCACTAGACCAAGTCTAAGGTCAAATTTTCCCGATATTAAAAGATACGGCTTTGCATACTCATATGTACGAACTACGAACCCAAGCAGCATAGAGACACGGAGCATAAATGGTTAAACAAAAAATAAACGGAAAAAGAAACATAAAGTTCCATATTTAATTAGGAGAACAATGGTAAGTATTTTTATTTGCTTCGAGCCTATATTTGTGCTGTAGGGTTTTGTTAATGCAGCATTGCCAGCCCTCCGCCCGCGGTCAGCAGAACTGCCGCTTGCCGTTCGCCAGCCCCGCCGGCCGTAGATTGTCTTGCAGTGCCCGTAGAAACCATCGTTTCCCCAAACTAGGTTCGCTAGGGACACGTTTTTGGTGTCAACACACGCGCAATGAATACCCTAGAAACCATCAAAGATTTGAGCGTGACTGCACAATGTGCCTGGTGTCCTCAGAAACCGTAGGGGAAAGGGGGAGGGGCGAGGCGTCGCATCGCCCCCTCCCTCCCCCTTCCGTCGCGGCGAATATGTTGTTCAAAAATGAATAGTATCTAGATAAGAAGCTATTTACAAATTCCAAAGCAGTTGACTTGATGGGGCACGGCGAAGGTTGCTTACCAGGCAACACATGCCACCCCAGACTTGGAGCGTGACCAGGGCACGGTGTTTGATGACGTTTTGATGAAGGTTGAGATTGGGCTCGAAGCACATACGTGACTTTTATAAGGGGACATGTCCTCGAGGAGGCCCGCATATTGGACCCCATTCCCCAGTGCCGCTTTCCACCGGTCCGAATCCTGTCGTGTATTCAGCTGCCCTGACTATTGACGTCGTTCGTTGTTTTTTGCGGTTAGGGAAAGCACATCCAGCCGTACATCGAGTTTAAACGTGAGGGCCTGGCAAGTCCCGAGGGTGGAAGAAAACGGCTGTTGTGATTCGCTATTCCATGGCCTAATGACGGTACACATGCTTTCAGAGCAGCAGCAGTCATGCTGACATCTTTTGAAGGACGTTGAAAGACGTTGGAGCACGTTGAAGGACGTCGTACAAATAAGCGTTTTTGTTGCGTGCATGATCTTGGAAAGCGCGGTGATGAAAGAGGGTTGCCGTGACAGGATAATTCCTGTTCTATGCTAGGTCATATGGTATCTGATGACTTTTCCGTGTCATATGGTATCGCGTTACCCTGATGACGACATGCTACCTGCAGAAATTCGTTCGGCGATGAAAACTACACCTGCCCTACACCTACCGCCCCTGAATGAAGCCATCAGTCACGCAATGGACAGACAGCGTGGAGAAACCACACCCATTACATTCCCACCCATCGTTATCTGAGACAACGTAGTCATGTTGGCAGGATCATTGCAGAGCAAGGAAACGCCACAAATATGTTAGACGAAAGTGCTTTTAAACACATCAATCTTGTGCCAGTTGTGACAAACATTTCATAACATTGAGAGAATGGCTTTCTCCGGTTTAAAATGAGTTATCCGTGGTTATGTTGGTGGTAGCATGTTTTTGACGCGATTGTGTAGTGTTTGAGGTAACCTGCACGCGTTCGTGTACGTGAGGTGTGTGCATGGACGGATATGGATGTGGATACTGCGCAGTCTGGGTGTGGCTCAGGTTTCTGACCGGTAATTATGCTTGCAGAGATGCGTTCGTCCATTTCCAAGCGGTACGGACCCACACAGGATAATACAACTCAGAAATGACGATGACTTCATCATGCTTATATTGCATGTGAGCGCCGTGAAATGGAAAACATAGAGATGTAGTTCTTAAGGAGGTGATTATTGCGTGTCGGTGCATTATTAAACGATGTTTTTGTTGTATTCTCTTGGTCCATGCAAAGCAGGGCTTCACTGTTTTCACACTGCTTGTTCGCGGTATTTGAGACCTTTTGAAATTTGATATCAACATGCCATTTTAACAGGGGCATGCGCTGTTAGTTGTGTGCAGGTTGCGCTGCAGGTTGACATGCGCTGCAGGTTGACATGACTCAAAGCTATGACGTCATTTGTAGGTTTCCCGCTAGACCATCCATTTATCAGCATGATTGCACTGTGCGATGTAACCAGTGACCAAATTACCGACTACTGAAATGAGTTACGCTTTTTGCTACGCCATGACCTGACCTTGGACAGTTCCAGATACTTGTGTGCCATGCTATTTGAGAGCTGGAGACTCAACGTGCCGGTTGGTGGGTGGTGGTTGACACTGACTTTTTATTGCAATGAAACTATGAGCAGTTTGGTCTAAGGGCTGCAGAAGCAGGATATTGTATGCATTTAGATAGTGTTTCTATTGGCATAGTGTGCTTATTACGCAGGAATTTGAAAAATGTCAAAGGACGAGCGAATGGACAGGTAAGGCCTTGATTGGCCGGGTAGCGGGAGGGCGCATTGACGACCATGCGGGTACAGGGTGGCTGCGGGCATGATAATCTCCCCCGTAAAGACCTCTTACGGCATGCCAGGCCAACCAGAGCACTGCAGTTTCGCGCGTGGCATTTCACATCCGCCGTGTTTGCTGCACTCCACACAGGGCCCGACCATTAAGATGTCGCTGATCTGTCACGCATAGCGCTCCTGCGCATCATTAGCCGGCGACGCGTGTGGCAAAGGTAATCTAACGTTATTTGCTACGGCTCATTATGGCCCCGTGCCGAACATTTCTGCCCAGCCGCTGACGTCTGACGATCGAGAGAGACAGGACTCAGACTGGACTTGGACGGAGGGGCCGTTTGGTTCTCGGCTTCCGAATCCACTTATTTCACAGATAAGGTGGTCTATCTGATTGACTTTCTATTGAAACAAAAGGCGCTTATCAACTATATCCAACAAAAACAACGCTCGTTTCAGGAAAAAACGATTTAACCTGCATTCCCAGGATGAGTATCTCAGGGGTCTTCCGATCGCACCGGTTGCTGAGGTCATTTACCTTATTCCAAAGGTTGAACTGTCCTTGTCAAACCCTGGAAAACACACCAAGGCCGCCTGAAACGCACGATAGAGCAAACAGATGTCAAGCGCAGATACAAACTGTACTGCCCTGAATGAGACGCTGTACCTGACCTTCGCTTTCGCACGTAACCTCTCAAACTGCATTGGCCTGAATGAGGCGCTGTACCTGACCCTTGATTGAGAGACCTCTGCTCGTAACCTCTCACTTAGCCGAGACGTGGCGCGCGTCCGTTCAGCGGACGGCTCCGGTCGAAGTCGTGGGTGCCTGGCACGCGGCGCGGGGGCGCCGCAGCTGGACCCGGCGGGTCGGGGGCGCCGCCTGTCGGGCCGTCTCGGGACGTGTGTGGGCGTGCGGCGGGATTCTCCCCGCAGCGGTGGCCTGTCGCGTTCAAACGGAACAGGCGGCCACCAGCGCGACCCAATCAGCTGCAAGCGGGCAGATCGTTGACTGGATTTGAATGACGCCACGCCCTGGTTTGCCGTCACTGTGGGGTTCTCTTCATATTCCCTGTGTGGGACTTCCCAGAGTGACTCACCACTTCCGCACCGGTGCTTTATTTTGAGCTCCGCTGCATCCAGCCGCATTGGCCACAGTTCGTGGGAATGCTCTGAAGCATGCAACTATTGAAACTGCAACCGAACCTAATTATTCTCGGGTGGACACCGATATGCCCAAAACACAATTACGACGATGTGCATGCATGCCACAAATTAGTTTTGGTGCCTGCCCTTCCTGCCAGGATGAAGGACAGCTGACGCCATATAGCCTCAGCACCTGAGTGCGTCATAGAAGCGCAGGCAGGGGCGGGCACAGGGGGCACGTGCCCCCGCCTTAGGGTTCGAGGGGTCACAGGGGCCCCTCGAACCTACGATTAAGGGTCCGAAAAGCCAGCCAGAAGTCTCATTCAGGAGCTCCGGTTCGCAGGGCCGGGCACCCAGATGCCAGCCAGAGGGCCCCGCGCGCTGATCAGGGGCCCACTGAGTCAATAAGGGCCTACATTTCGGTCAAACATCTGAGGGCCTCCCAGGGCCTAGGGGCCCATTTCCCAAGCAGAGGCAACGCCGAAGACAACGATTTACATTGCTCGGAGCCCTACAGCCCCTAACAGGGGCCCTGTGTTGTCAATGGGTCCCGAGTCGGCCAGAGGCAGTATTCGAGGGAGGCCGAAGAGCCCAGAGGACCCACCCGGTCCGACAATCAGGGGTCCGGTTGGAGGGTCTAAGGGCATAAAGGGCTGGTCGGAGTCCTTTTCAGCAGTCCAGACCTGCGACGACGGGCCCTCAAATAGCGGTCAGAGGGCCTCTTGCGTCTATCGGGGACACCCTGAGTCGATATGGGCCTATATGTCGGTTAGGCACCACCGAACCACATAGTCGACTCCGTGTCAGTATCAGCCTAAGGACCCACTCCTCAATCAGCTATGAAGCCGGGGCCAGTGATTCACACTGGTCGGAGCCTTGTATCTGTCAGGGGCCCACAGCGCCTAACAGAGGGCTCTGTGCTCGCAAGGGCCCCGAGCCGACCAGCGGAAGTGTTTGGTGGGACCCGAAGAGGGGCCCGGGCGGCCCATCAAACCCGACAAGCAAGACCCAGCTAGAGGGCATAAGAGCCCGAAAGACTGGCTGTAGGTCACATAAAAAATCATGGCCCGAGGGCTCATGACCTGAAATATCAGTCAGAGATCCTCTTGCACCGTTTTAGGAACCCTGAGATAATGCGGGTGTCTAAGCCGGACAATAATGAAGGTAACAGAAGGGTCCTGTGCCAGTCAGAGCCCCAATACCGAACGGCAGCTCCGCCAGCCCTTTTCCAACATGGGCCCGTTAAGCCCAACTGGAGTCTATGTATTAATTGTTTGATCACCTGCGGTGAGCAGGGATGTTGCTGCGTTCATGACAGGTCATGTGTCGATCCGGGGTCAGCTGCGCGGGTCAGAAGGCCTCTCGCGTCAGGGAGCGGACCAATGTGATATGGTGTATCTCTTTAAGGGCCTCCGGATCGGCTAGGGGATGCCGCCCGCGTCACCGGAATGACAGCCGGACAACACACAGCGGTGAGACAGAATGGCCCTTCAGCTCTTCACCGGGAACAACAATGTGTCCGTGGCGTTGTATTCAACTGGCCCATGTACCGAAAAGAAATAAGCGGTATCATTAGTGCTGATTGGAGTGGGTCGAAATTCGTTCAAAACGCATAGGGCCATCCCACGTTTCCCTGTGAACGATCAATATTTTGCAGAATCGACTAATGAAACAAATACCATACAAAATTGAAGCCTGCGCGTCGGGTGTCGACAGTGCAGTGGTGAACGCGCCTGCACTAACCATTGCGCGTCTGGCAAGCCATAGGTATGGGGTTCGATTCCCCGCGGTGTCTTCCGTCAGCCTCCCAGCCTTCCCCCAGGGTAAGAGGCTGGCGGCACCACATAGCCCCAGCAGCTGAGTGCATTATAAAGCCCCAATGACACGGCCATAATCCCGGGGAGCAAGGATAGCGATCGATTGGGTTGCTGTTTTCATAAAACCGAACGGCGTTGGCCACTGCAAGTAAAGCCCGGGGCGGGTCCCGAGCGCGCAACAATGACCATAGTAAAGTAATGTTTACGAAAACCTTTCAAAATTAAGTCGTACATTTTAAGGATTGCACTAGCCAATTTTTCTACAACTTTGAGGATACCCTTTGAACAGATTAACAGTTACACCAACACCACAAATCGGAATTTAACCTTTACTTTCCAGCTGCACGACCAGATTCCTGCACCACTTTGCAGTGCTGTAGAGACAAATACGTTCTTGCCATCAATCTAAAAACCGTATAGGTGATTGTGTGTGTGTGTGTGTGTGTATGTGTATGTGTATGTATGTGTGTGTGGGGGGGGGGGGGGTGTGTGTTTGTGTGTGTGTGTGTGTGTGTGTGTGTGTGTGTGTGTGTGTGCGCGCGCCCGGGACGTCTCCGAATGTACGATTTGGTGTCCAAAAGCGTTCAAAGATACCTCTTTCAGATGCGTCACTTTTCCGTCCACATGTTGACCACGGCGTAGTTTGAGCCGTGGGGCCGACGCTGCGCGGCCTTTGGAGACTGCAACGCCTGGTGTCGAACTTTGTTGTTTCTGAGACATGCGAGCGCGCATGCTTGAAACTACGTTACATAATTTGCACCACTTATCAGTTCTGACTGAATGTTGAAGAAGTCCAGACAAACATGGCCCGTCCATGCTAACGCATCTTGTTGACCCATTTTTACTTCAATCCACATTCGCGGAATCCTTGTTTCTTCTGGACAACTTAATACAATTTTTGACAAAGTTTCTTAGACGATTGTGAAATGAAGAGCACAGGCGATTTACTCCATGCAGTCATTTAACGCGTGGCGTTGTCAGTTTGCTCCCCATAACCTTAAGGCAGAATTGATTTCGGGGGTAGCGTTTGATCTATATTCTAGTAATAGAAGATAAAAATGTGTAATATATATATATATATATATATATATACATATATATATACATATATATATATATATATATACATATATATATATATATACGTAGGAAAAAACATGTCCTCAACAACAAACTTCTTACATCCGGCGATTTTTGCGGTGCCCTTTGTCAACCCTGTGTCCCCCTCCCTTACCAAAGTTCTGGCTGCGTCCCTGGTGCGTCGTAAAGCCCCAGTGACAATTATTTTCTTCACACTTCCAACAGCTGCCTATAAAGTCAAGACAACAGTAGGTTGTGGTGAGGTTGGACTGCGGTCTGCCTCCACTGAGACGGCAGCGATATAGTTACAGTCAGGTACTGTGTGCTGTGGGACGGAGGTGGGGAGACAAATAGCCATCTGAAGTCGTAGGTTTGGGTTAACTGTGGAGTGGTGATTTTGAGACAGCTGTGCCACACTGATTCTGACCCCCATACGTGTGCAGTGATTCGAGCCTGGTTAAAAGTGTTGTAACTGTGAACTGCTGCGTATTGCGCGGGTTTTGCGGCGGTTGTGGCGCTGGTGTGCGCGTGGCGCGGCTGAGCGGCCGACGGCTGCACCCGAGGCGCCGGCAGTGGGCGCCGGTTTAGAGCAGCATTGGGATCGTCTGCCAGCACGGGCGGCCGCCCCGGGGACAGCGCGCCCCCGCGCCGCTGCCCGCCATCTGCATAATTCCACCGACAGGTTTTCCGCTCGAACTCCATCGAAATGCAGCACACACAGAGAAATTAATCAGCGCGGCTTCGAGTGGCAAACATGTCATATGTGGCGCGGTCGGCCGCCGCCAAACAGCGACAGACGTGACGCACCGGTGCCGGTCGGGCCGGCGGGGCGGCGGGCGGCCGCGGCCTTCTCTCGCAGCAGACCGCGCCCGCAGTCAGGGCCGACCAAGGCTACACTGAAGACAGGCTGCAGGCAGGCTGGCGGTGCAGACATCTGCCGCCGGCCGGCACCGGAACGCTTCTGCATGAGCCTGCTTCACACACCAGTCGAGGTACCCGAGATGGATAGGGCCGCGCTCACCGGGAACGGCTCCTGCGGTGACAGCCAACGATTGTCCAGACTTTAGAGAAACTGTGGAATCCCAGCCGTCGTCGAGGCGGTCGATGGCTTTAAAAGGGCTGAGATAGCACGAGCACGCTGGGATTCCCAGCCGTACAGAGGGAGGGCTTTAGATGGTCGGGATGTCCTAACGTCAGCAAAGGTCACCGCCACGCTGAGCGCATCCCGAGAAAAATCAATGTGATTCAAGATATTCAGAACACTGATGCTTGTTCGCGGATTTGGGGACAGACAAGGGATTCCCAGCCTTTCTGTACGCGCTTTGCTGCCTTTACAGAGCCCAGAGGTGAGGATTTGCGTAAATGATTGCGAGGTGAAGGGGAGGGGGGGGGGGGGGGGGGCTAGAGATCTGATAACCACTTCACAAATGCGTGCTTCTCAACGTATCTATTACACTATGTTTTTACGGATGATGAACTTCTGTTTTATCTTTGCATAATTCATCAAAACGTCACCAATTTTAGGATTACCTATAGCCATGCCTATCGAAGGTGTTCAAAGCAGGTAAGCCTTCTTTTAGGGAGGTGGAGGGTCACAGCCCACACACAAAGATACAAATCGGCACCTCTGCGGAATTCCAAATAACAGATAAATCAAAACACACTTCCTGTGGGATTGACTACACGTCCCTCACACCCGAATGCTCGAGAGTCCTGTGCAAAGATAAAGGATGACCCTTCGTCGCGGACGTTACAGTGCGATACAACTACACGTAGTTCCCACTTAATATATATGTATATATGTATATATATATATATATATATATATATATAAAGTTAGGCTATAAGTGTAAGGGCTATCAGGTCTTTGGGGACGTGGCCTAGCGCAGGACATGGCAGTAATGCCATCCACCGTTCACGGTACGCCCAATGTGTTTAGAACAAGAATTGTAACACTCGGCAGTCCCATAACGTAACGGCGAATTTACCTTGGTCAATGCCTTGATCGCAAAGCGGACCTGCCAAGCCGGGTGTTGTAGCGAGGGCAAACCACATTTTTGCGATGCCAAATAGCCTGTCTGTGTTCTTTGTGGGCACAGATGTGCCCGCAGAGAAACCATATGTGACCATTCAATAACTACATAATCTTGAACTTAAATCGCCTTGCTAAATCTTATATACCACGGTAATGATGGGTGCAACGGCCTTAAATGAGCGTGTGTATTGACAAACACATAGGCGAAACAAAGCGCATATATAGCAAAGCACTTGATATAAATGTATACAGCACATGTATATCTAGATCGTTTGATATACGGCCGCTTTACACTGTAAGAATTACGACACACGGAGCTCTTGCGTGCACACTGCCAGCAATTCGTCGCAGGCGATAATTTTCCCACTTTTTACAGTGAGACCTGTGACTGCAAAGGGATAGATCAGAGGCTGTAGCAGGTATGTAGCCGAACCTTGCAGGTGCGGTGACCACCTCTTCGAACCTCCTGCCAATTAGAACCAACCAATTCCGAACCATTTCAGGTGCGATCCAATCGGAGGTTTGAGAGATGCCTGTTGGACACGGGAGGAGTTAGCTAATCCCTCTATGACAGTTGATGTTAACACGTGCCCAGGCGGCCGGCTAGATACCCTTCGCTCGAGTGGAGGTCAACTTGACCCCCTGAGATCTCGGGAACTAAGAAAGCTAAAAACACAAGGTTTACAGGGAGTTTTAACCTGTACGTAAACTCACTTAGCTCAAAGGTTTGAGTTCCTATGTCATGACCTTCGGGTCAAAAAAGGTCAAACAAGATCAAGTTCCAGGTTGGTCTCCAAAGTGCCCTCAGAACATAGATAACCGCTTCTAAGCGAAGTGCCACATGCCCATTTTAGATCAGTGACCTTGTTTGACCTTTTGAAGGTCAAGGTGACTAAATCATACAAGATTGCTTTGAGTTTTGGATTTGACTAATCGACAAAGATTACGCTAGGCGGTATGCTCCTAAAACAAAACGCTGACCTCAGCCATTTTAGCTCAATGACCTATTCTGACCACTAAAAAATTCATGGATGATGTATAATGCGGTTCCTGCTATCAATAAATTCCAAATGAGCACCAGAAGCTATCCCATACAGCAAGCCCTAGAGCAACAAAACAGGTTGGTTTTGACCTTGGTGTGACCTTCATACCTGACCTTAGGTCAATGCAATTTGCTCATTAAACTGTTGTGTTGCCTAAGAAAGCATCTCAGAGATGTATGGCCTTGTCTAACACTCCGTCGTTGGATCAGATTGAGGGATTCCCTAGAAATTGCCTTCGCTGAAACCATGGCCTGATTTTGACCTGCCATAGGTCAGCGACCTTACAAGGTACGTCTAAATTTGTTATGCCAAACGATCCGCTATTTAATTTTTTATAGCTATGCAAAATTTGGCGGGGCTGCGCCGCGCTGTTCGAAAACCATACCGGAAAAAAACCTTCGGGGGGGGGGTCACTTTGAAACCCACCCAGGCGCGTTTTAACTGATATATAAACCAGTCAAGGCTTCGCGCTACCCTTCAGCAAAGGCAGAAGCTGCTGAAAATTTGCCAGCCTCATTTTCTCCTACGGTGAGCCAGATTAAGCATTAAGCACAATTACGATTGAGTACGAAAAACATGTTGTCTGGAACACGCCAAGGTCCAATGACAAGTCCACCACACCACATTCAAGTCTAACGTATGAAAGCACTCACACACGGCCCCAGTCAACTCAGCCCAGAGAAGGCTATCTGGCTACAGCAGATTTGATATGTTCATGTCTGTAAAGCAAGCAATCAGCTGAGAAACGTACCCGGAAGACGAGGATATAGGAGCACCCCAGCGGGAAATCACGCAGCTAGCGAGGTTGCCAAGATTTGCCGGACTGGGGACCTGAAGGGACTGCCAGCGAGAGCTTGTCTCCGAGCTTTCGAAAGGCGGAACCCCGGGAAACCGGCTCTCTAGCTTGCTGCTGCTGAGTTTTCGCCAGCGCTGGATTTAATGTTTTGATCTTAAATAGAACAGTTATGATGTTGCTGGATCAGAAAACAGTAGACAGGCGGAACTGGAAAACAGTACACAGCTTGTGAGCCGAAGGCATCAGGGCTCGTGGGTCGTCATGCCTACAAAAAGGCGCATCATGCGACACAGCACAATAGTCTTGTTGCCACTCGGTCAAAGCTCTGCTCAAAAGTCATCTTCTCAAATTGGAGAGGAATGGAAAATAGACCTGGGTGGGAGTTGCGGGTCTCATCCACATTTGGCGTCGTACTAAACAAAGTTCATAGTGCTGATTCAAGTAGCCACCATAAAGCGCTGCAATCGTTGTCATGGGGAATGTCAGAATGCCTCGACTGCGACTCACAAACTGCACAGTAATATCTAGGTGCTTTCTTGTTGCTTAAGGCGAGGAGAGCGTAGTAGGCAGGCTGTGGACAGCACTCTCACGCCATGAGCTGTTTCATCACAATCAGACCATACAAAGGAATTTACATTTAGGAAGAACCTAGTCATTTTTCCCAGAGCCACAGTCCCTACCACCCCCTCTTTCTTCGACCTACGGTTATGATCCAGCCAACAACATCCGATCAAGTCTGAAGACAGTTCTCTCGTCCTGACACTGCTGTAGTCCAACGTTCCGGTTGCCCGCTGTCGGGACATTGCGTGGAATATCTGCCTTGAAACCTATAACCTATATGAATATCTGCCTCGACCCCAGCTATAGTGATGAATATAAGGGTAAAACTGGATTATAACAGCCCTTCGCACTGGAATCACACAGGAAGCAGCCGTCGTCCATCTCCTGCGTTCAGGCCTGAACCAGATCCATCGCAGTGAATGGAGCATGATTGACTATCAAACAACCTTGACGTGAGCGAATGCCTGGAATCAGTACCCGTTTGTAACATGATGGGTCGAATACAGCTATATGAGAAGCTTCACAGGCCTCTGTGTACTACCTGACATATTCGTGCCAAATGATACCTGGCTTGAGGGGTTCATCATCTCATTAAGAACATCGATGCTTGCTTCAGATCGAGCTGTAGAACAAAACAAGGGCATTAACTGTTATGCAATTGTAAAGCAAGAGGTTAACAGGGTGTTAAACAAATGTGAAGTGCACAGATCCACTGGGCTCGATGACTGAGGTTGCTCAAAGATCGCTGATAGCGCGACGACGAGAAACGACTGCTTCCTGCTCCTTTTGGTTAGGCTAGACGCATTTCGGCCCCGAGCACTGTCATTTCAAAGCATGAATGTGGGGGTAAAAGTCGTGGAGTTGCGATCGCGAAGTGGTTGAGCTGCGTTTCCCTGAGGTACCTGAGGAACCCTGAGGTACCTGAAGAACCCTGAGGTACCTGAGGAGCCCTGAGGTACCTGAGGAACCCTGAGGTACCTCAAGAACCCTGAGGTGCCTGAGGAGCCCTGAGGTACCTGAGGAACCCCTGAGGTAAGCTGAGGAGCCCTGAGGTACCTGAGGAACCCTGAGGTACCTGAGGAACCCTGAGGTAAGTGAGGAGCCCTGAGGTACCTGAGGAACCCTGAGGTACCTGAGGAGCCCTGAGGTACCTGAGGAACCCTGAGGTACCTGAAGAACCCCGAGGTAAGTGAGGAGCCCTGAGGGTACCTGAGGAACCCTGAGGTACCTGAGGAGCCCTGAGGTACCTGAAGAACCCTGAGGTACCTGAAGAACCCTGAGGTACCTGGGGAACCCTGAGGGTACCTGAGGAACCCTGAGGTGCGCGGCTCGACTTGCTGCGGTGTTCGCCCTCCCTGACAAGGTGAAGGCCATGTGACGTCATACATCCTCAGCTAATTAGTGTGCTGTTGAGTCCCAATGACACACAAACAGGGAAATAGGAAAAAGGGTGTGGCCGCGGTCGCCCAGGTTATTGCAAACTACAAGCCTTTCCCACCAGACGCGGCTATGCTGCCGGCGGCGAGACGTGCAGGGACTGCGGCTGGACTAGCAGTCATTTGCAGCGGCTGCTGCTGGGCTTGCGGCTAAGGTTTACAGTATGCCGCCGGTGCGTTGACGTGTTGGAGGTTCCGTGACTAAGTGGGGATGCTGGATGTGGTGGGAGACTCGCATGCGAACTGTTCTGATCAGCCGGCCGGCAGACTGCATCGACCGCTAATTCGTGTTCATATGGTCTGTAAACGACGCATCTGGAAAAACGCAAGCACAAGAAGGGTGAGATGTCCTCAGAAATGCAATTTAGAGAAAATCTGAACCAGGAGGTTACATTCTTGCGCTGTAGGCCGGGAAGCGGCTGGCTGTTTTTTGCACCTTCCTCCGAACGTGCTTTTAAAAGGTTGGGCTGTGGTGTAGGTGTTGGCATCCCAGTGACGCACATTTCTTCACGACCTTTTAAGCTTTAAAATGCTGCCTTACACCATAAACTGTATGCCCAACTCTACCGAGAAATTGTGAAGTTCAATGTGATGGTCTTTGCGGAAAGTTTTTCTATTTTGTCTGATAACTTTCTTTTTTTAAGTATTCTCTCTATATTGCGTAAGAAATTCACAAAGACTGGAAGCTTACCACGAGCCGTCGAGAGGTTTACGACATATGTTGATACCTTCATTACACAGCGTTCATATCCATAGCATTATGGACAAAAACAAAGCCCAAAAGTGGCAATAGCTCAAACGCTCTGATTTTGTGCCTGAAAATGACGCTTCGCAATAAGAATTGTATTCTTGTCCTGAGACAACATAATCGTAGCTGCACTTTCGCAAGCCTCCACATTCACTCATTATTTTCGTGTCATAGCATCATTCATACTCATCCACTTCATATCCATCACGCTATGCCTTCAGCATACCCAAACGACGCTTACACAAGGGAACATTTTCAGGGTGTCTGGTTCAATGTTTCATGGACCCTCGCTTGGCAAACGAAGTTCGGTGTATGCGCCAGAGGTCCGACGGCTACTCTACATCAAGTGACGGAGGAACCGCGTATATCAGGCGACAGACACAACCTTCGTGTGTTCGTTGCCTGTCCACTTCTTAGTCGTGACAAAGGTCAACTGCGTGGAAGGCAAAGGCAACTGCATGCTGGAACTTTGTAAGTCCGAAACTACAGCTCAACGTGCTCCGCAAAGCCACGCGTCAGTCATGGCTATTCACCGCCGGAGTTCAATGGAAGAATGCTCGACCCTCAGCCGCAGGTTCGAGTTTGAGGCCGAACACCACGGAATCGTGTTTTCCACATACATTGGAGTGGAGAGATCGCCCTGAGATTTTTACGCGTCGTTAAACCCCGACAGCGAGCCATCGTTAGACGCCATGTGTGTATATTCTTCATCCATTTTTAGTTTGGTTCCGTTGTCTTTCCGGAAAATTCGGTCTACTACGAATTTATTACTGGTGCATGATTAATGGTAATCAATTCATCGACGCCACTGCCGTTCTGTCACGTAAACTGACATGCCTACACTAGTTACGTGACAGCCTGAATACGTGATGAAACTGACGTGATATGGCCGCCGCCTTAAAATAATGTCTGCCGCACCAGGATATGTTGTCAAGGTTTTGTGGCGTAGGCGTTCGTGGTAAGCCTTTATCCACTATTTGCATGGCGTTGAATCGCGCTTTTTCCACATCATTGAGGCTGTAACTCCTAGACTTCATTGACAGGTACCTCAACAGTCACAACGCGACAAGCATAAACGCGACACAAAAAGACCCGTTAACAAGATCCCGGAACGTTAACCCGAGATTCCGGAAACTAGGAGAGCTAGAGTGTTTTCAAACCAAATTTGCAGAGTGTTTTTGAAATGTACGTGAACCCTATGCTAAGTCAAAGTTTGAGTTTCCTAGGTCAAGATTCTTCGGGGTCCAATAAGGTCAAGCAAGGTCGTATTTCAGAATTGGTCTCCAAAGCGTATATAGAACCTAGGCATCTGTTATAAGAAAAATTCCACACCACTCAGTTAAGGTCAGTGACCTTATTTAACCTTTTGAAACGCGCCCGGGTGACCGGTTTGGATACCTCTTCGCTTGGATGGAGGGGGTCAGTTTGCCCCCGTGGAGATCTCGGGAACCTAAGAGAGCTAGAGACACCAAATTTACGGGGGTGTGTTGACCTGTACGTGAACTCACTTAGGTAAAGTTTGAAGTTCCTACGTTATGGCCCTCATATCAGATAAGGTCAAACAAGGTTAAATCCGGGTTGGTCTCCGAAGGACTCCTAGGATCTAGGCAACGTTCTAAGCAAAATTTCACACGCTCAGTAAGGTCAGTGACCCTTGTTTGGCTGTTCAAAGGTCATGATGACCAAAATGATATAAGACTGCTTTGAGTTTTGCATTTGGATAAACGGACAAAGATTGCGCTGGGCAGTATGTTCCTTAAAACAAAATATGACCTGGGCCATTTTGGACCAGGTGACCTATTCTGACCTATAGGAAGTCCACGGAAGGTGTATAATGCGGTTCCTGCCATCAATTTATTCGAAATTGAGCACCAGAAACCAGTCCATATAGCAAGCCCGGAGGTAATAAACAGTTTGGGTTTGACTGTGGTCTGACCTTCATGCCTGATCTAAGTCAATGCTATTTGTTTATTCAGTTGTTGTGTTGCCTAAGAAAGTATCTCAGAATGTATGTCGGCTTCGTCTAACCACTCCGTTGTTTGATCGGATCTTGAACAACTCCTTACAACGTGCCTTCGCTGAACTCATGGCCTGACTTGACCTGTCATAGGTCAGCGACCTTATAAGGTACATCCAAACTTTTTATGTCAGACCATCCGTTATTCAATTGTGTACAGCTATGCAGACTTTGGCGTGGCTGCACCATGCCGTTCGGAAAACCATTCCGGGAAAAACCTTCGGGGGGTCAATTTGGACCCCCACCCGAGGCGCGCGTTAACAGGCGTAAAACATCCGGAGCTTGGTCAAATTTATGCCGTCGGACATCACCCCGCTGCAAACTTACAAGCTTTAGGCAACTTTCACAGCGGTTGTGCAGTTTATACTCCCATGGAACTGTGCACAGAAACAGACATGGTTGAACCACAAGCGCGACAACGATTCGTGGCTGAACATTACATGGCAGGGTAACAAGCGTTTGGCATTTAGGAGAGCGACAAGAAGGCCAATAAGCCTAGTGACATGGCTCACGTGCAGCTGCAAGGACGGTAAGAGACCTATGGTCCTGTCTCGATTGTTCACACAATCAGAGATTGGCATCAGAGAGGCATCAGAGATAAGTAATCCATAAACTAAAGGAATGCGATGACTCGCGGATTTAGCTGAGTTGGCGCCCTGCCTCCATTAAATTCAAATTCCGTTTTACCAGCGTTAACCATCACGCCATATAAGGGAAACCACGCGTGCCCTGTGTCCAGGATCGTCTTCTTAAATACTGCCGTAGATCGGACAGCCTGCTACGTTCTACAGTGGCAGCGATCCTCGTTGTCGCCAGCGTAACGGGCAGTTGTTACGCGGAAGCCATTAATTTCTGGCAGTAAATGGTAAGTGACGTCAATACTGGTTAGCCTAGCATAACAAAGGGCCGCAGCAGGAACCTGAAAAATGTCATCATAAGTAATATTGCGCACAACTTGCTCCGTTGAGTTTTGCCTGGTTGGAGTTGATGCGTGGAAATTTTTGCATTAGGAACAATGTCATTCATACATTTTTTGCGTTAGAAGTTCGCTGCGTAAACTTCTGCACGCGAAGTTCTTACATTAAAAGGGTGCCGCGTAGAAGTCGTGCCGCGAAAGGTCTGGCGTCAGCAGCATGTTTCTATTGGAAGCATCGCCGGAGTACCCCTGCCCGAATCCCGCCATCCAACGGTGGAGAATTGTCAGACACCGTGCGGGCTGGAATTAGTTACATGCTTACCAACCCACACAGACGGCTACATAAGATGTAGTAAATTACTAAAACTAGCGAACAGGACTTAACACGCGCTCGAGTGCGGGCCAGTTTCACCCCCCCCCCCGAAGGTTTTTCCGGAATGGTTTCCGAACGGCGTGGCGTATCTGCGCCATTTTTAAAATAACTGTAGACATTTGAATAGCAAATCCTTTCGTGTCAAAATTAAGATGCAATTATAAGGTCGCTGACCTACGACAGGTCAAAGTCAGGCCATGGATTCAGAGAAGTCAATTTCCAGGAATCGTTCAGTTTGATGCAACAACGAAGTGTTAGACGAAGCCATACATCTCCGTTATACTTTCCTAGGCAGCACAATAATTGAATGAACAAATTCCTTCGCCCTAGGGCCAGGTATGAAGTTCAGAACAAGGCCAAAACAAACCTGTTTCATTTCTCTAGGGCTTGCTGTATGAGGTGGTTTTTGGTACCCATTTTGAATTTATTGATAAGAGGAACCTCAATGTACGTCTTCTATGAGCTTCGTTAAGGTTAGAAATGGTCACTGACCTAAAATGACCCAGATCAACATTTTATCCTGCCAAGCGTAAATTTTGTCGCTTATTCAAATGCAAAACTCACAGCAGCCTTGCATGATTTTGGCCACCGTGACCTTCCAAAGGCCAAGCAGGGTCGATGACTTCACACGAGCGTGCGACGTTTTGCTTACAACAGGTTAAGCAAGTACAACTATGTTCTTGGAATACTCTCGACGCCAACCTGAAATTTGACCTTATTTGGCCTTATTTGACCCAAAGATCTTGGATCTTTGGCCTAGGACCGTCAAACTTTGACAAAAGAGAGTTCACATGCACGCCAATACGCTCTGTGAATTTGGTGTTTCTATAGCTCTCTTAGTTTCTGAGGTCTCAAGGGATCAAGTTGACCCCCACCCGGGCGAGGGTGTCCAACCGGCCACCCGGGCGTGTGTTAAACTGGCCTAGTCCCTATATGTTTACTGACGCCTTCAAATACACCCAGGGCGCGTGTTAAAATAACCGCGACCCCCGTAACGTCCCACTTTCTGAAAACATTCATCCGTTTTGTATCTACGACCAAGGCTTATTCACAAAGCCTTCAGCTTTGTGAACAGGTCTTTTAAAGGTTTTAAAGGTTTTAAAAAAGTTAAATCTTTTGAAAAGCCCAATACTGAACCCCCGCAGCGACTAGGGATTGAGCAAGATCCCATATCGTTTCGATAAGGAATCGAGCAAGAACACCGAAGGCTGAGGATGCAGCTTCTAAAAACTGAACGGCGTTGGCCGCTGCAGATGACACCAAGCGGAAGCTGTTGATGCTAATCCGCTCCTATCATCAGCCTAGCAACCGCACAGGTAAAAATAGGTCCGGATTACCTTTAGAACGTACGCATTGATTTCGCAAAGCGTCCAAAGGCATTTCTTTCAGTCGCATCATGATTTTGTCAGTCCGTTGGCTAGCACCTAGTATTAGCTGCGGAGCCGATGCCGCGCAGCCTATGATGACCGCAATACCGGGCGGGGTTTCGTGTAGTAAGACTTCCACCTATGATGACTGCAACACCGGACGGGGTTTCGTATAAACTTCCACCTACAATGATTGCAACACCAGGCAGGGTTTCGTATGTGACTTCCATCTAAATGACTGCAACACCGGGCGGGGTTTCGTATAGTAAGACTTCCACCTATGAGACTGCAACACCGGGGGGTTTCGTGTAGTAGGACTTCCACCTATAATAACTGTACACTGGGCGGGTTTCGTGTAGTAAGACTTTCAAGCGCGAGTTCAACACTATGTTACATAAGTTTTACCACAAATCGATTCTGACTGAATGTTCAAAATTTTCACATATACATGGGTTGGCTATGCTCATGCAAATCTTTAACCCATTGCAATCCACAATTTACGTTCACGGGATCCTTAATATTTCTGTAGAACTCAGAAAACTTTGGCAAAGCCTTCGGTTTGGAAAGCCCACTGAATTGCTGTAAACTGAACAGCGTCGGTGGCTTATTACGTGTAGGTATTGAACGCCCGGAAACTTGAGTTTACAGTCTTCAAAATGCCAACAGACTTGCCTCTATCAGTAGTTTCGGACTTCAGTTTCGAACTCAAGTGGGCCATATTCGGTGACTCGTTTTATGGGTCTCACCATCAGGTGCCCTTTGTCAACCCTGTATGTCCCCCCCCCCCCCCCCTCCTTATCAAGAATCTGTTTGCGTCTCTCACTGTGACGGTGGCTCATGCCTCCATATATCACCATTTATCAATGGCTTTCAAATGATGTCGAACAAATTCACCGATGGCGCGTACATTGGACTAATAAGACCACGCAGCAGACCAGCCGGTCTACAGAGGCCAATAGAACAGCTTAATCTTGGCGCGCTTATCTCTTCCGAAAAAGAACGACAGCGAGCGCACATAAACAGATGTTAAGTTGCTACGGCCAGCCGACATCAGCTGCAATGTGTTCGGCTTCAGCTTTAAAGTGTGTTAAATGCATAGCTGTGTAGCCTGAGCAAACTTTTTTACCAGCCCCCTGCATACGAATTTTTAGATAAACGCACAGCAATTTGGCATGGTAAGCGCGTATCGGTCACGATGTGGCCAAGTGTTGCGCCATATTGGTAGTGCTTGTCAAGAGCGCCAGCTGCTCCCTCCCCTCTGCTGCCACGGATCAATTTCCCGTCGATATCGCAGGTATGATGCTGCATCCAGGTGTACCTGCGGCAATGCAAACGCACGTCAAGCGGCGTGGCTACGGTGTTATTAACTGGTTATCTCGGGGAATGTCCGAGAGGCCCAAATATCATCACTTCTCGGATGTCATTGACGCGCTGGTGGTTGTCGGACGATGGCTATTGGCTCTATTTTGGTCGCCGTCTTTTACGTAAGACTTATATGACTAAGCAGCCAGAAAATCTTACCTGCCAAACGTCTACATGATCGCAGCCGTATAATCCGAGGAGTTCGAGGGCCTCAAGTATTAACCCGCTCACGTCAAAACAAGCATGGCATAACCGCACATGATCACCGGACAAGAACGCTTGAGTGCACGTTTTAGAGAATGGCGCAGAAGGTGGGCGGTCGCCTATGTTTAACTAACACGCGACATCCTTTAACCGGTAATTTTGCAGACCCTCCGTTCGACAGCTGTACCCATCACCTGCCATAGACGCAGGACAGTTACAAGCCACAGCTGTGATCTAAAATAACTTCCATCAAATCAATGTCATGAGTAAGACACATCATGAGAAGAGCAATAATTTAAAGCAACGGAAGGGGGAATGAGTAACCTCTCTTTCCTGAATGTGTAAATCCAGCCAGAAGTAGTTTTTCAGCGATGGTTTCCACGCTTTGCCACGGACACAAGCCGCAGCAGTCATGGGCCTGCTCACAGCTGTTGCCGTAGTTGGAACTTCTTCAAAGGAGTTGTGAGCCACATGTGGCCTTTGTTCGGCCAGTTCTTTTTACACACCGTCCACAGACCCAATGCAAATAAGCAGAGGCATGCGGTGAGACTCAAACGCTTCCAACCATACGGAGAGCTGTGCCCGACAGCCGGCGTCATTGAGCAGAGCAGATCCTCAAACGCCTCCAACCATACGGAGAGCCGCGCCCGACAGCCGGCGTCACTGAGCAGAGCAGATCCGTATCAGCAACACCAACGGCGTCCGGGGCACATCTTGCCCCAGGGCGCAGTCCAGACCGGGGTCATATCCAGCCCAGTTGCAGCGCCAGGCGACACCAGCTACACGTAAGTGGCAGCGTGGGGGAGGGGATGGGAGAGGGCGGCACGCCGTCGGCCATAGCGGCCCTGTGTATAGTCGTACACGATCGTAGGGAGGGACTACTGTCAGAGCACGCGGCAGAGGCGGCCATTCACCTCAAATTGCCCTCAGCCCTCTATTGCGCGGTAACGGCATGGAGAACACTCAGCGCTGGGATATTTCCAGGCACAGCAACGGAAAACGACGGGCAATTTCCTTCACCGACCATGTCTGTGACTTTATCCAAGCTCGGAATATGCTCGGGGATTTTTCCCGGGAGCAGAAGCCCACTTCTGCCCTGACGACCCGGCTCAGCCTGGTGATCCGCGCAATCCCGCCACGCCACGACTTTTGCCCGCCGCGCCAGAGAGCGCAACAGTCTATTTCCACGCTGCATTAGCCACGTCCAATGGCCGCCTTCTGCGCCTGCACGGAGGCCTCCGGTTGGTATTTGAGGTGGTGCGAGTGGATGGGCTTCTGTTGCTACTTCAGGCGGGGCAGCAGTGCCGGCTTCCACCCAGTCGTCGAGCGCGCATCCCACCTCATCCAGCCTGATGTGCTTGTGTATCTAATCATTTCGAGATCGGTTGATCGGGCGCATTCTCTCAACAGACGGCTGCTAAACTCAGCTGTATTCAATGTACGCTGTCCACGCACCGAAACATTTGTTTATTAGATTTGTTGATTTGTACCGAAAAACAGTACATCGAATGTCTAATCCTACAAATGCGCTGCGACACAACCCGAAGCTACAATGCCGGCCATGCTATATAGGTACTCATATGAGGATCGTGCCGTTGGTCGGTGGGATACTGGATTTGTAGGCTGAGCCATGCAACAGCCCGCAATCATGCCCTGGTGTGGCAGATGCCACGGAAGCCCAGCACAGGGCGCGCAAAACGATATAAAAACATGGCAAAGCGATCACAAAGCTCAACACGCCTGGTCCCTCGGAACAGCCCAGTTTGTGCGACGTCTGCGCGCCGGCGTAGGGGCCCGCGCCTCGCCTCTGTCCGACGGCCGGATCTGACTTAGGTTCAACAGACTAGACGTGCGCCAGCCGCGGGCCGGGGCGCCCGGCGCACCGGCCGCGCGCCCCGCGCCCCCCCCGCGCACCGACTCACACGCGCACGTGCGCAAGCCACTGGCCACGGTCACATATGGCAGCTCGAGTATGAAAGGTTGCTCGGCGCAGAGCGCGGGCTCACACTGTGAGAGGACATTCTGTCCCGGTATCGGTCGCCCTCAAGCCGTCCGGTACTCACCCTAGCTACATACAACTCAATAGACATGGACACCGGCTGAATACACACCAGACGGAATGAATGCAATAATCTCACATCGGCTGACGCACAGGCCGCAAGGTCAGATAAAAGCCCGCTATATCTAGCACATGCTATGACGAATAATCAGAATCAGTGTGCTGCATGGGCGCTAATACAAAGGCGCGGCAGAAGCTCGTCAAAGTAACACAGAGGCACCGCGTGCCGTGCCGGGGCAGGCAGACGCCGGCCGCCACTGCTGTCTTTTGTCACACCTCGTCCGATGGCGGGTCGCCAAAGGCCTCCGGCCGGAGAGGCGCGGCGCCCTCAGCGCTGCCCGGGCGCCCGACGACGCAGCGTCCCTGCTGGAAAGCCTTGGAAGCGGCGGGGAGGGGGTCTCTTCAGAGTAGCGAGTCCACCGAGGCCGAGCGTTTGGGCGGCGGCGGCGGCGGCCTGGGCGGCGGCGAGGCCGGCGGCGAGTCGGCGGCCGTCGCCGTCACCACCTGCGGGCAGGTGTCGTGTCGTTACTGCCGGCGGCGTCACCGTCACCGTCACCGTCGGCGGCGCGGCGCTGGCCGGCACCAGACTGGTGCCCCACTCACCCCAGAGCGGCTTACGTGACGGTATCACGGTGGCTCACCGCGGGCTCAGCGCGACGACGAAGCGGACTTCAGCAACAGGGAAACCCGTAACGGTTTCGCCTGGGGTTCAGAATCAAATAATGAAGTGCTGCATCGTTGATATATGTCAAGCCAGCGCTTCGGCTGTTGAAACTGCTA
>NW_023596545.1:3871576-3918256 GCF_011947565.3 Pollicipes pollicipes
ACCGCCACGGGAGACCAAACGTGTGGCGCGCCCGTGGCGTACATCGGTCACGACTGGGGCAGCAGCCGCGTGCTGTGTGTATGGGTACCGCTGGCGCCGGAAGGCCATGACTGGGGCGGCAGCCGCGTGCTGTATGTATTGGTACCGCTGGCGCCGGAAGGCCACGACTGGGGCAGCAGCCGCGTGCTGTATGTATGGGTACCGCTGGCGCCAGAAGGCCAAGACTGGGGCAGCAGCCGCGTGCTGTATGCATGAGTACCGCTGGCGCCGGGAGGTCATGACTGGGGCAGCAGCCGCGTGCTGTTGTGTGGGTACCGCTGGCGCCGGAAGGCCATGACTGAGGCAGCAGCCGCGTGCTGTATGTACGGGTACCGCTGGCGCCGGAAGGTCATGGCTGGGGCAGCAGCCGCGTGCTGTATGTATGGGTACCGCTGGCGCCAGAAGGCCATGACAGGGGCAGCAGCCGCGTGCTGTATGTATGGGTACCGCTGGCGCCGGAAGGCCATGACTGGGGCAGCAGCCGCGGCTGCTGTATGTATGGGTACCGCTGGCGCCGGGAGGTCACGACTGGGGCAGCAGCCACGTGCTGTATGTATGGGTACCGCTGGCGCCGGAAAGCCATGACTGAGGCAGCAGCCGCGTGCTGTATGTATGGGTACCGCTGACGCCGGAAGGTCCTTTAAGCATGTGAAGGACTGGGGTGGGTATTCAAGAATGACTGGTTTCCAGACTGCTCAGAAACGGTTTACGGCAGGATTCAATAATTTTATAAACAGCTCATACAGTTGAATGGCATGTGCTTTTAAAGCATTACATACGATGGAAGGATGCTCTAAATTGCAAAGTACGCAAGCTGCAGCTTGATTGATGCTAAAAACTGAGAGACAAACACGGGTTACTGGCATAATCCATGCTGCAAAAACTCCCACCCTGTTTTTTGTGTTTTTGTGTTTACATTGTTCGGGAAGCACGAAATAACAGCCCATGCTTAATATTTTAATTGAAATTGTTTGCCGTTGGTCTCATGTCCTAAATCAAGCTTTGCAATTTTTGATAAGATTAGAGCAATCGTCAGAGAGCTATAGTCATCCGAATTTTTTAAAACGTAAGTATGGAAAGGTGCTCTGGAGGATTAAAACTGGATGAGCAGTGGTCCCAATGGTACACAACTAGATATTGCTGCAGTTATAATGGCCGACAGCATGTTTTGACCGTCCGAAATATTTTGACGCTCATTTCGAAATCATGGCTTCACAATCTAAAGCAGCTGTCGGCGTTCGGGACACTCAAAATAACACTTAAAACATTTTATAAACAGACAAAATGATCATTTTGCCGTGCAAAATACCAGATGTCGCTGCTAATGCGTCACGTGGTCCGCCACCCAGTGGGTGGCTTTATTTGCAGCCGGGCTGCATCTGTCCGTGGAGCGGCTGGCATGCATGGGCAGTACCTGATTGATGGAGTCACTGGTTGGAACGGGCACCAAGTCCTGGAGGCCCCGCAGGAGGCCGTTTTGGGTTCCAAACATCGGGTAGAGAATGAACACCATAACTGTTTGTTCTTTTACAGATGCAGTACAAAACCAATGTTGAATGCTTACTCTATAAAAGATTTACATAAGGCAAATTTCGTAAGGCGCATATGTTTAAGGCCTCTAAATCCAAGGTGCAGAGTGAAATGAAAAGCGATATAAATCGTTTATTTGAAACAGAAAGGTGCAACTCCATGCACGGTTGGCTGGATAAGAGATTTAAAAAACTGAAAATCCACATGGGCGCGTGATGCGTGGCATCCGTGGCTGTGGGCTACTGGCAGCTGCAACGAGCCTGGAAAAAATAACTAACCAGGCCAGACCAAAAGCCAACAATGACGTGAGCTGGTGTGGATTGCTGGTCTGCATTGGCGAAGTACGAAAACATACACTTAAAAATGCAAGACCAAAAAACGCTTCTTGCGTTCCAAATAAGCGGGGTTTGGGAACTTGAGTCGCTGCTGCAGTGCCAGGCTCCGCGGCGTATCGGAGGCTCCCAAACCCATATCTAACAATAGCATGCCGAAGGCATCATTAGAAGGCACGCCAACGGAGCTGGCTAATGCACGCCGTCATACTCGGAGGATCCCCGAAGGTCAGCGACGAGTGGGTGCTCACTGGCCGGATCGCCGCCATAGCCGCCGCGTGCGGCCCTGTTGCGGACCGAGCGCCGGTTGCCGCGCCGTCAGGGACGGACAGCGCGGGGCAGACAGACAGGTACAGGAGAGACGGAGCAGCTCTTCAGGTATAGAAGGACGGAGCAATCCTACAGTCATAGAGAGACGGAGCATATACTTATTAAAGGTACAGAGAAGCGGATTCCAACTCTCCACCTTTTCTTCCTGAGCACATGCTTCAGCAGGGAGCGAGGGTGCGTCCAAATGGAAAGGACTATTGGTGTTAATTACGGAACAGAGTCGCATCCCATCGGAGTAAACTCCTTGAGTAGTTCACTTCAAAATTTTGCCGAGCTGTGTGGGGTTTCGAGTCGGATCAACGCTATCCCATGTGACACTTGTGACAAAACCGGCTAGTGCTCAACTGATTACGATTGCGCTTAATTGAGCACTGGTCGGTTTGCGGCAGCGACATGAATCGCATGGTTACGCGGCGGCGACATAGTTCGACCTTTTGTTCTTAGTCAGGTCAGGGGTATTTTAACTTGGCACTATTTCGCGCCGAGGCTGGAAATTGTTAAGAGCATGTATGCTATTATATCGTCGCACATTTTTATCAGGTCCGGTCGGGTCACGCGTCACAGCTCTCCGCTACAAAAAAGCCTATGACAAAATAATGTAACACAAAATGTATTTTGACGGCTGGATTAGTATGACGAATGAAAAACAATGAAAACAATGAAGCCATCCTTCGCGAATACATGATGCGTGGCGGGGCATACTGGCCAAGTGGTCTTTGGCTCTTAGCTGGCAAGTGGGGCCCTGGTTCGAATCCCGGTTGCGCCATGGCTCCTGGTCACTAACATGGCCTCTGTAGTTGCTGGCAATTCTTGAAAGGCGACGCTGCATTGTAAGGCACGGTATGTGCAATCAATGAAGATATGCAAGAATTTTAGAAAGTTTCTCTGGTAGGGAAATAACTAAATCAGTGAATCTTTATTTAAGGGAATGTGACGCACGTCGTGGCGCCCCCAGTAAGGAGCGCCAGCGTCCACATTGGCAATATTAGCGCCTCAAACCCGACTGCGCCATGATTCTCCCCCCCCCCCCCCTCCCCTCCCGTGGGAGTCCCGGTGCTTTAACCACCCGGGCATGATAGATCCCAGTATTTTGCCATTAACTGATTGTTGAGGTTCTGTTCCAGGCCAGGCTATACGAATCACCCAGGCTACAAACTCGGATTAATGCAGATTAATGCAGACTCATATGTCGTGGAAATGATCAGTCCACCGTTAGATAACGAACATTGCATAACGTGACTTATGTGACAAATCTGCATATACCGACGATTACAGCGAAGTTATTCCGTAATGTTCTGGCTGGGGATTACACAAACAAAACAAATCAATTCGCATGATTGTGGGGGCGGTCTGGAAAAAATATAAGCCTACCTCTGGATGTAAGGAAAAACTTCGGATGACGCCACAGGCTTCTGGCGAGAGTGGGCGTCTCAGTGTCCGGACGGGCAGACAGATGGAAGAGGTCGATCGGCAAAAATTGGGAGGAGAAAAAACCAATCAATGAAGGACAAAGCGATAAATTTCAAGAGAGGACAGAAGGGACAGAACCAGAATGAAAAATGAGAATATATCAGCGAAGAGGGATGATGCGAGCAGAACATAACTTGGAATTGGAAATGTCGACTGGTAAGAGGTCGAAGGAGATACAAATAAACAGAGTTAGGATGTCAGAATAGTAGTTGGTGGTGATGGCAATGGACATTGGATTTAGGCGCCTTGACGGCTGTGCTCACGCCTTCCATACAGTTTTTGCTCGACATTATTCAGAGCACCAACAAGAATCGTTTCATAAAAGTATAAGCCTGAGGCATGCAGCGAATGCAGAAGCCATCACCGTGGGAGCTGCGACGAGCGCAAAGCGCGGGAAAAATGCAACAGTACCTGCTGTTTGTGATAGCACCACTATGGCAGGTTAGGGCTTTACAGGGTTGTAAATCTCATAAGTCGCGAGAGCGATTAAACAGTCACAATTTAAGCCGGCGAGGGATTACCTAGGAGCTGTGAGAGAGGGTAACACGCACGCCTTCTGCTCACCATGGCGAGGTCTCGACATGGGACTCATACGTGCTCCACGGATGGCCTATCCTCACGCCCGTTTCACTATGCTGGGACGTCTCCCGTGAGAAGCGGTGAGTGTGGGTATCATAGATGTGACATAATCGCAGCCCATAGAGTACCCCCCCCCCCCCCCCCCCCACTTCTTATGTGACTGATTGACCGCTGTCGTGTAGGCGGTAGGAAAAGCATACAGTGCAGAAGCAACACCTTGTGGCGGGAGACAGGAACCATGTGGTCTGCCCTCTCTAACGAAAGTGCAGACAGGATCAGCACTTTCATTAGAACCATCGATGCATATGTGGGCATGGTCTCCATGGCAAGCGATTTGTGCAAGTGCGATCCGCAAAAATTCGACACTGTCATTAGTCCCTTTTTATGCCCATGTAAGGTTAAACAACCTTTGGAGATGGGCGATCGGCACGGGGAACGTCCTCTCCCACGGATTCGGCGATCGTGCCAAGGCGGATGGTTGCGTTCCTCCACCAGTTTCTCACCCGCACGTGCTGGGCGGATCTGTTTGCTCCCTGAGAAAACAGCTCTGTTACTCCGTGGCAGTTTTTGCAGTTTTTAGCAGTTTTTGGAAGGCAATGAGCTCACAAGCTGGGTTTGTATGCTTGCTATATTGTTAATTTTCTTTTTTGAACATGAAGCAGTTGATAATATGATAAGAGGATGTGCGCATAGGCGGAACGCTTGAATCTGAGCGCTCCTCCTAACAAGAACAAACTACAAACATCATCGACAAGGCACCCACGACCCATCACCCACTCGTCCGATCCGCAAGCCGAGGCGGGCCAGAACAAACTACAAACACCACCGACGAAGCACCCACGGCCCGCCGCCCACTCGTCCGATCCACAAGCCGAGGCGGGCCAGAGCAAACTACAAACATCACGGACAGGGCACCCACGACACACCGCCCACTCGTCCGATCCGCAAGCCGAGGCGGGCCAGAACAAACTACAAACATCACGGACAGGGCACCCACGACACACCGCCCACTCGTCCGATCCACAAGCCGAGGCGGGCCAGAACAAACTACAAACATCGCCAACAGGGCACCCACGACACACCGCCCACTCGTCCGATCAGCAAGCCGAGGCGGGCCAGGCGTCCGCCGCCGCTCCGGTTTACACATTAGCCGTCTCGTGCCGGCGGCGGTCGCCCGGTCCCGTCACGCCACTGTCACCTGTCCGTTAGCCTGCCGCTGGGTATGCTGGACGCTGCCGGCTCTTGATGACGTTGTTCCAGGCCAGCTCCCAGCGCCTTGGCCAGCGCGGTGGCTCGTCCGCTCCTGCAAGCATGACTGCTGAGCACGCCGTCTGAAGCGTCATGGTCGCTATTCAGACTCAAGTGTGTTGAAAGGCTTGAGGACGTTTTGGTAGAGGTGGGAGCACTGTCGCACACCATGGATCCCTCCAATCGTCGATCCGAACAACGACCTGAACATTCCGAACATGGTGCATCTGTCAGCTTCACAGCTCATATCTGTCAATATCTTTAAGACATTTTATCTCCTGTCACGAGCTGTGACCTATGATGAAGTAAGGCCTCTCATTTCCCTGTAGTTTGCTATGGTCATTGCTGTGACGTTAGAACAGCGTAGTCTTACAAAGAACTGGGTTCAGTCTGTCATCACGAGCAAGATCACTGGACGAACGTGTCTTCCTCGGACTATGACGAAACCGTTTGTTTGAATGCCCGGACCCAACTCAGCTCATCTCATCCTGGCCATCACACTTGCCAATCTTTTTCAGTTCACTACAACAAGGACCCCAGAATTCTTTTAAAGTTATCTGTACAAATTATTATGCATTTCAACGCAATCTGCTTGGTTAGGCTTTTTAGTATAGACTACAGGTTAGGTCAGGTGAGGATTCATGTGCCCTTGTAATGTCACTACAGTTTTATTTTTTCTATTCGACTAACACAAAAAACAGCAATTTCCATCCTGCAAAAATCGCATGAATAACACGGGTCAAGGCTGAGTGAAGATCTGGACAACACTGATTGAAACAAGATCAATAAGATATTATAAGTGACGGAGTAAACGGACAATCATTTGGGCGAAACAGCGAGCTCACGGTGGCCCGATCTCACATGCAAGCCAAGGATCCTCCAGCTCTGAGATGCTTCTAAGGATCGATGCCAGATCTCGACAACTGGAGCTGATGAAGACGGAGCGAACTGCGCGTTGCATGGGCAAATATGCCGCCCACAACTCACTAGCAGATGTCGAGGCTGTCCAACCAATCTGTGCGCCTGCCATCGGCCAGAAGAAACTGATACCGAACACAAGATGCTGGGGCCTACACTGGCAGAGATTGGGCAATGAAAACTACGTGGGCATTAAGTCTTGTTTGTCGTGACCCACACAAACTGCTTGCGTTTTCCGCAATGTTTTTTATTGAGAATGACACAGATTACAGCAAATGTGTTCATTTTGCGATGGGAATAGCCAGATCGGGCTAGAATAAATTTCTGTAAGAATTAACGTACAAATACGACATTAATGGATAGCGACCAGCTGATTTCCTGGTAAAAGGCGGGTTTCCCAACGCACTAACTAGTTAGTACGGTATGCGGAAGTAATCGGATTGCATCAACTTAGTTTCTGGCACGTCTGTATTAACACATCACTCGTCTTAAGCCGCGCAGAGCGTATTTCAGACACATATTTCTCTGACGTCGTCATCCTTCTTATGCGAACGACGACCTTCAACTCCAAGATATTCGGGTGGGCTTGGCTTTGTGCGAGAGATCTCGCGGAATGCAGTCTGGATTGATGTGTGTTGGTGGCACGCGACGCGCCACCAATTTGGTGGCCTCTGGTACGCCGGAATGTCACCGGCCGTCACTTTCCGGCCGACCCGCCCCGGTAGCCGCCTGGCTCGCACGGCTGGGCGCTGTCAAAGGGCATGCTCCCCGCGGCTGTCCAGAGCTGAATGCCGCCGAGACGACACCCTCCTCGCCCCGCTCTCCCAGACCCCCCAGCCCGAGGCGCAGCTCGAGCTCGCAGCTGTTCAGAGCTGAAGACCGCCGAGACGACACACTCCTCGCCCCGTTCTCCCAGACCCCGCAGCCCGAGGCGCAGCTCGAGCTCGCAGCTGACCGGCAAACTTCACGACTCGGGACGGCCGATACCCCGCTGAGATCACGAGTTGAGTTGCCCAACACCCTCGCTGAGATCACGAGTTGGGTTGCCCAATACCCCCGCTGAGATCACGAGTTAGTTGCCAATATCCCCGCTGAGATCACGAGTTAGTTGCCAATACCCCGCTGAGATCACGAGTTGAGTTGCCAATACCCGCTCTGAGATCACAAGTTGTGTTACCAATACCCCCGCTGAGATCTCAAAGTGAGTTGCCAATACCCCCGCTGGGATCACGACTTGAGTTGCCAATACCCCCGCTGAGATCACGAGTTCAGTTGCCAATACCCCCGCTGGGATCACGAGTTGAGTTGCCAATACCCCCGCTGAGATCACGAGTTGAGTTGCCAATACCCCCGCTGAGATCACGAGTTGAGTTGCCAATACCCCCGCTGAGATCACGAGCTGGGTTGCCAATACCCCCGCTGAGATCACGAGCTGGGTTGCCAATACCCCCGCTGAGATCACGAGTCGAGTTGCCAATACCCCTCTGAGATCACGAGTTGAGATACCAATACCCCCGCTGAGATCACAAAGTGAGTTGCCAATACCCCCGCTGAGATCACGAGTTGAGTTGCCTGAGACCCCCGCTGAGATTACGAGTTTATCTGCTAGAGAACCCATCGGTTTTTTCGTCAGGCAAGCTTTCGTGCTGGGTCTAATACATGCCATCACCCACATCCATTTTGCGACGAACACAGTAGAGATCGTGTGATAATTAAAAGAAAATTTACCCGTGGCGGGGTGGGTTCGAGTCGCTTCAAGCGCTCTCCATTTGGCCTTGATTGGGATGGTTTGCCGCGTGTGATTCCGTCTCGCGCCAGGTAATGTGGCGTCAGAGAGCAGAGTGGAGCGTATGGGACATTGCATGACGTTAAACTTTCGTTAACAAACTCTGCCGTTGATCCGGGATTTTGCAATCGGATGGTGGGGTCAGGGCTCACGATAGCAAGCACTGCATAGCGTGAGCGCTGATCTCAGACGTCCATCCATTAAACCTGCTCGGTGTAAATTACGTCAGTACTGTCTTGGTTATGCTTGGAGCAGATCTTTGAAAAGAAGAAGCTACATAATCTGATTTGCGACTTTCCATGGCTATTCTTGCCTGAGTTTTGACCAGTATGTGATACATTCGCATGCATCGAAATATGCTCAAATCTTTAGGGTTATCCAGTCTGTCCAGGAAGGTCACACTTTGCCTAAACGTTTAAAATCGGATGTCATTAAAAAGGCGATAAATCAAGCATTTTACTCTTTTTTGTCCATTGTTTTATCTAAATCAGGTAACGAACTGCCGTAGACCTGAGGCCCGGTGAAAGGCATATTTCGAATGCATTGTCCCACATCCTCGAAGTGCAAGCTGGTTTGAGGGCAGGAAGAGGTGACGGCGTGGGCTGAGCCATCAAACGTTTGACGTGGAAGCATTTGCCATTATCGGGTAAACATTGTTCCTCTTAGCGTTGTGTCGAAGGCAAATCACGGCATTCAACGGCGGGGTGAGGAGGTCTATCCCCAACTTTGCAAATGCTAGACAAAGTAGAGTTGCACAGAAAGCTACCCTGGCAAATAGATGCCTGGCATCTCACACTGATAAACTGTCACCGTCACGGCACTAAAGCCTTCAGTGCTCTGTGGTCTCCCTTGATGGATGGCATGCCTGTAATTACGCCTAAAAGTTTCGCCTACATGTATAAATGCACATTTTTTGACCATTTTCGTTATCTCTATCCACAATTATAAAAGCATGCAACAGCCAGTACCATTGCTTGGGTCACATTCTGATAAAGCTAACTGGTGAGTGAAGCTGATCAGCGAATCGCCCCTATCAGATCCTCATAAAGCTTATTGATGAGTGAAACTGATCAGCGCATTGACCCTATCACATCCTGATGGAAACCAGGGCCGCAAAGTATTTCGGATGGCAGAAATCGAATTCTCGAAAACCGATATCGTATGCGAATTTCCCGTTACGTAATTGCAGAACACAAGTCTATGCAAGCCCTTTAAAATAGCATGGTTATCAACAGTGCACCTTGTTTAAGCCACCGAGCACCTTTAGAACCAGAAGGGGAGTTCGGTCAGGTTGTTAGAAGGGCAGGATATTGCAGTGTTGGCATCACAAAACCTGAAAGATCGGCTGCAGCAAAAACGTTTGCGTACTTTGCGCAGCCATATAATGAACGTCCTAGCCAAATCTGGGGCCGCTGTTTCCGCTGGCGTGGCTGTTCCAATCATGCCTTTGAAACAGCCAGACAATTATTAGCGCAAGAATTCGGAACTGTTCGTGGTAGAAGTGCAGTATATTGGAACTGGAGTGGCTTACTGAAATACTATCTTATTTGTTTATCGCTGGGTTTAGCCGCTGAAATCTTTGTATATGTGGAGACATACGTTTCGTCTAAAATCCCTCCATAAGACGGCCTTTTTGTTTTTCAGCCCAGCACATGCTAACACAAGATAGAAAGCTAATCTCCTAATGCTTGTAGAGATACCAATTCCGATACTTGTGTATCCAGTATTAGCAAATCGAGGCATATCATTTCTAGAAAATTATGTGCACAATTTACACGATTAGAACACCCACAAAAAAAGGTGTTGGGCTAAAATCTTATAGGAACATGAATGTGCGCCAGGCATAAGATTACCACACCTCAAATCTCCGCCCAGCTTCGGGCCAAGCCACTCCCGGCCCGCTTGAAGGCAGACAGCACACTCTCAGCAACACCGACAGGCGGACAGCTCCACAAGGACGGCACGGCCCTCTGGAACACGTCAGTCGGCGTGGCGTCCGCTCCAGCTGGTCGGTAGGGGAAGCCCTCTGGAACACGTCAGTCGGCGTGGCGCCCGCTCCAGCTGGTCGGTAGGGGAAGCCCTCTGGAACACGTCAGTCGGCGTGGCGCCCGCTCCAGCTGGTCGGTAGGGGAAGCCCTCTGGAACACGTCGGTAGGGAAGCCCTGGACACGGTCGTGGCGTGGCGCCGCCAGCTCGAGGTAGCCCTCTGGTCAGTCGGTGGGCGCCCGATGGTCGGTAGGGAAGCTGGAAACGTCAGCGGTTGCGCCGAGCTGGCGGTAGGAAGTGGAACACGTCGATCGGCTGTGGAGCTCCATGATCGGTGAGCGAGCCTGAGGGTAGTGGACGGTCGAGACTGAGCGAGAGGGTGACATAGGGGCATTAATGATAGCCGGGAAAAGTGCGTATTTCCATGTTGTTCAACATTGCCAGTCTGTAGCCGTGCCATGCTTGATCATGTTGAGAAGGATCGGGATAGTGTTACCATTATTGGGTTGAAGAGATAGCAGCAGAAAAAATTGCGAAGGCCTGCGACCATCATTTGGAAAAGAAATGTCACGTAAACTATGGCGTTCGCACAAAGCGATAGAAATGCATTCTGAGATGGCTAAATGATTATTTTCAAAAAGGATCTCTGCAAAGACCCGCATCCTGCAAAACTATTACATCAAACATTTTTGCTTGTTCGTTTTATATGCCTTCTACTAAAACGTTGGTCTCCGAACTGTGGCGTGGTCTGGTGACAGAAATAACGCTATGTAATGAAACCGGCGACATGCGTGCAAATGTAGCCCGAATTAGTGGAATCAGCATATTGAATATCTTGAATAATCAGCATACATTAAATAAAAGCACATCACGAGCCAAGTACCGGCTGTCCAAGCAAGTGCATCGCACCGATAAAACAGCTCGTTCTGCGCTCATAGTGTCCGGCGCAATGAAACGAAAGCGGCCCGTGAACGCTGGTCTCAGCCGTTAACGCGTCCGCCGCCGCCCATCACCGGTCTCAAAGGTCACTGGGTGCCGACCTCGCCGCGCACAGCCTTCCCTAGCCACTGCAAACGTCCGCTACCGGCACTGGCACCGCCTCGCCTCCGAGGGCATCCTCGGCGACCAACCGCTTGTCAGCTATGAAACGCAAAGGTTTTTCCGAGTCTATAAGCTGCATTGTGGTCCTGAGATCTAACCAATGCTCTCATGCCATTAAGTCATTTTAGATGGGACTATTTTTGCCATTAGGTCATGGCCCATAGGAGCTTTGCGTAGCGATAATTAAAAAATGATCCTCGATATTACGGGTCTTGTTTGCGTATGATATAAACGTGGCATATAATTTTCAACAGACAACCAGCCTGATTAATGGTGTTAACGCACACTCGTCGCTAGCGGTTAATTTAATATATTTTCCATGACAAATGGTAACTAAGAAAAATGGGCTTCACTTATAGGAACAGTATTTGCTGTTTAAAAGGCTCACGATGTGGAAGCGGATTGGCGCAAAATCATACGAACGTTTGTTTCTGGTAAGGCGGACCAGATAAAATTGGATTTTGAAATTTGGAAAATTGGATTGCCAGGCGGATGGGATCTAGGCCAGCCGGAATTGACTGGACTGAATCCCAAATATTCAGTCCACAAATACCCGTGCTCCACTAACCAAATGCCAGAGACCTAAGTCGATTTGTCTACTTGGAAGTCTTTTCACCAGAGTTTTGTCCATAATGGCACGCAAGTGTCCGCAGTAAGGTACACGCCTCAGTTCGTTTGCAAACTTTGAATTGCAGAAGTGCAGACAGTTGCTGAAAGGGCGGCCACCCACCCATCTATTTTTGACACCAGTGCAGTGGGAGGGCAGACATCCGACGGGGGAAGGGGGGGGGGGGGATGACACTGCGCCGCTCTCCCATGTTAGACGTTCGACGAATCCCTGCCCACATTCTTCACAGCTTCGACACCTCCGAGCAGCTGGATACGATTGTTTCAACCCTTACGATGGTCAGAGAAACTCTTTCTTAGGACATCCTGTCCGAGGAGTACCTCACCATTGACGAGTCTGCTGCTATGTAAATAAATTCAATTGTGACAAGGATAGCTCCCTTATTCGCCAGTACCGCGACATTGTAACCTGCATCACGACCAATGACGGCCGTTTGGAATGTAGCGAGTTTATGATGACAACCCATTCAAGCGCGATATTAGCCTTCATCGCAACAACATGGAGCAAACATCCCATTGCCTTTCACACATCATTAACATGACGTGGGCTTTACCCGGAATAAAGCAATGAAAGGGACAATGGGTGGAAAGTAGCACACGATAAGTATATATGAAAGTAGCACATCTGTAAAGGATATGGAAGCCGATTCCGATATGGAAGCCACTTTTGGAAACAATCATTTCCTGTACACGCACATATCTGCCGCACGCCTGCCCTGCATTTCCCACATTGTTTTGCCCTTCCTAGAGGTGTTTATTGACTGCTACACCACACCTCACGTGTTACTGCTTACAATTCACGAGGCCTGCGCAAAAGATGCACGTTCATCAAACACATGGAGGTCACACGTCCACAGCCACGCCTTAGAGGTGTTGGTAATCAACGCTCTGCCATTCTCTTTCAGCGTAGCGAGGCCGCAGCTCCCCGCATCTCGCGGCCGACTTCCCTAGGTGGCCGCGGCACGGTAGGGGAAGGACGGCTTGGCAGTCCGTCGTCAGCAGCGCAGAACATTCGGCACCGACTCATTCACCATGGAGCAGGCCTGCCTCGGCGACTAGAGCACGTGTTTCAAGAATAGCTTTCAGGTATATCTCTGTGCATCTATTATCACAGGTGGAAAATAGCAGGGTATGGTAAGGAAATTGTGACTCACGTCTCTCAATCCTTTTCTGTATTCTGGCAGTGTTATACTACTTCATTCCTGTGTCGCTATGTTGAGGAACCATGTCGGGAAAACTGTGTGAAGAACACCATATGTCTTGGATGCGGCCCGTGACCTGGTCAGATCTGGCATGTCATCGAGGAAGGCCGCAGACAACTATGGCATTCAGTTCATGACCTTGTGGCGGTACTGCCACGCCGATGGCGGGTGCCGTTCAAAGACGATTGACTACAGACCCCAAACCGTCCTGTCGGCGGGAGCTGGGGTATAAGCTGATGGATTGCTGAGGTATAAGCTGATGGATTGCTGGAGTGTAAGCTGATGGATTGGTGGCCGTGAGAAGAATCAGCCACGGACTGACGTGTCATGATACGAAGAAACTGGTCCCACCAGCTCGTGGTCCCCAACAGTCTTCGGGTTCCAGAATCTCGGATCAGAAATGGGGAGGGGAGAGCTTCAACCAGCTGGCCGAAGTTTATGACATGTATTAGTTTGAGCCGATGACTGTCTGGAACATGGACGAAATGGGCGTCACGACATGCCAGACTCCACGAAGAGTAATTGCATAAAAAGGGTCCAGACAAGTGAGTGAGGTGACACTATCTGAAAGGGGATTTTTGATTACTGTGGCTGTGGCGGAAAATGCGGTGGGAAATTCCGTCTCACCTAAAGGTGCCGCAGGCTCAGCCAGTCAGTCCGGATGGATGAAGGAGAGCTCGTTCATGTTCTACATGCCGCAGTTTCACGGCGTTGTGCAGTCCACCCCGGAGAAGTCGTGTCTGCTGATGCTTCAGAATCACATATCACATGTTTCAGTTGAGAAAACCGATTTTGAAAGGTGCTCCACAAGTTAACCTCCGGTCAGCTGGTGCCGAGCGGAGCGGCGACAGGCTCCGGTCAGCTGGCGCTGAGCGGAGCGACGGCAGGCTCCGGTCAGCTGGCGCCGAGCGGAGCGACGGCAGGCTCCGGTCAGCTGGCGCCGAGCGGAGCTGCCTCAGCTGGCGCCGAGCGGAGCGACGGCAGGCTCCGGTCAGCTGGCGCCGAGCGGAGCAGCGGGATCTAAAGTACCGCATGCACGTCAGTGTCTTGACTTCAGCAACGGGCTGTCAATCGGCGATCTGTCAGGGAACTCCAGCATTGCCACAACACTGGAGATGATCAGGCCCTCCCCGAAAGCGCGGCCTCGAGCACGAAAGCGAGCGTCAGGGGAAAGAAAGAGAAAGCCTGAAATCTTGACAGACACTCTTGTTTAAAACAGACTCAACGAGTATCGCAAGAGATCGGCCTAGGGAAAGGGAACAGGAAGAGAAAGCAAAAAAGAAAGGGCTGGGAGGACAGCGGCTCAGGCCCCATAGGAAAGTGACATGAATGTCTTCTGTTTTTATACGGGATGAAATACTCGCGTTCATGTGAACAGTGGATCGAATGCCAAGCGTGCAGGAAATGGGTATGGGTACCGTGCACCGATGTGGAAGCACGGCAACTGGGGAAGTTGTGTGATTTTTGTCGTGATGAAGGCTACAGGGGACACGAGGAGTGGTGCTAATACAGCTATCGACACATCATTTCCTCTCGCGGCTAATGTTGTGCGGGGAGTTTGTTATCGTTCCCGGCTTTGAAGCAGATACGCTTTTATTTGTCTTGGGAGGTACTTTGTTGGGCTTCATAATTCTCTTTTCGACTTTTGGTACGGAGTGTAGCAACCGCCCCGTGCAGTGTATGAGTGTACTCCGTTTGTTGGCGCATTGATACAACCGACTTTATATTCCCCCTTCCCCCTCCCCTCCTCTCTTTTACATTCAATGGCGTAGCACAAAAGTTGTAATGGCTTATAGCTGATGAAGGTCCTTTTGGGTAATGACATAATTCAAATCAGATTAGTGTAAGTACAGCAGAGCTTTGGCGATTACCGCATAAATCGTATCAACGCAACCCACTTTCCCCTACAATTTCACGGAAATCAGCCCAAATGTAACAGTTGATCATGCAAAGATGTTCATCCCGGCCGCTTTGCCACATCAACGTTTGGTAACATTTTTCATCCGTGCTTAGCGTTGATCACAACAGAATGAATGTGCTGCGCATCTCGTATAGCAATTAATTTTCGGTAAAACGACAACTGGCTTCTCTCTTTCTCTGCTGGTTTCACAAATGTGTTCATATGTCCGCAGACCAACCGCTATCCTAACAGCGACGTTAAGATGGAAGCTAGACGCGTATTGTAAGTGAGATCGCGGATCACAGGCGGTCGCAGGGGAAGCGCAGGGCAACGCTTGCTGAATGCAACCATTAATAATTCAAGATCATGACTTTGTTTGACCTTCGGGGGACCAGTGTCGCTTACAGGCAGGTATCCATGATGAAAGCTAGCTGAAAAATGAAGCAAAGCTATTATGGGCAATGACCAGTACCTTCTCTGGCCCAGCGTGGGCTCGACTCAAGAAATTCGCTATAATTGGTGGTACAATGTTTCTTAAAATGAGGGTAATGTGACGGATCGCGACAAAAGCATTTTTGCAAGAATATGTGCCACAAATCGCGTATTAAAGAAAGGTTGTACTCATTTCACCTAGCTCGACCTCTGGTGACCTACTCCTCGCACGAGTAACACATCCCAGATACTGAACAGTGAACTATATTGTCGACTGGGCGAGACCCTGACTGACATGATCTTCCCAATGACGTCAGAGGTCACAACTTATTCGGAAAAAGTGCCGAAAAGTTAACACGCTGGATGAAATACCATCAAGTCAGCTTATGAGAAAAAGAACGTTACATGACATTGCTATGTTACCAAATTATTCAAGAAGACCCCAGGGGGATGAGACTGTCAGCCCCCGTTCGGCGAGGCTTAATAATAAATGTTGAATATAGATTTCAGAAAGTCGTTCTACCACCATATGTATCATCACGTGTACACAATGGAATTGAATTGAATTAGTGCTGACATAAATGCATGGCATGTTTGGCGACACAATCAATGGCCTTGACCTGATACATTATGACTCATGTCGTGCGATCGTCTAGCTTTTACCCAACTCTGAGCAGAGCGATGGCTGACGCTTGAAGATAGTGGTATCCATTCGGGTTACATAGCCTGCCATATGGGTATCTTTTCTCTACAAGCCCTGCGCCGTGATAAAAACAGGTCCGGGGTGGGAGCAGAACGCCTGTATCGGAATAACAGCTCTCAGAGGAGTGCTGAGTCTTCCTGTTTGTTCACAACCAACAATGGGATCCCCAAAAGTTGCATAATGCGCACAGCCTCCTTTGGATTTATGCGCGAGCGACGCGGCTGTGGGAAAACATGTTGATGGTAACCGCCGCCGGCCATCAAAACAAGCGACCTCGCCGGGGACAAAGCCGCCGAGACGATCGTGGGTTGCCGAGGGGGCCTGGCTATGGGGCCTCCCAAGCACCAGCTGTAGGCCACTCCAGTTGCGATCACCAAAACTCTGTTAACGTGGAATCGTCGATCATTGCAGGGCGCATCAGAATATATTTCATAACCTAAGGTTAAAGTCGTATATGACATAATGCATGTCATTTGTCGCGGGCATAAAATAGCAACGTCTTCTGGCATGTGACATATGTGTCGATGGCAAAAACCTATAAAAAGGGTTCCTCTCCTTACAAGAAATTCGGCAAGAGGAACAGTGTGCCACACAGTCCGTTGCAATATACTCTATTCAGTATTTTTTGGTACCCAGGTTTCCCGGCCGTCGCCGCCTTGACGTAGCAGTCATGAGGTCTTTGACGTTCCCAGCACGTGCATATGCTTAAAAATGTAACTGCCCATCCTGCTCACAACAACCGTGAATGGCGTCCACTGTCAGAGACCATTTGTTAGATGGTCAGCTGCATTATTGATGTCTACCCGCAACCTTTCAAGCTTTGTGGTGGAAAAATAATGCAGATTGCTGCCACCAGTTCTTAGATTTTAGACAAACAATGACTGCATCTTCGGCTTCCACTGAGTGCTGAGCGTCAGCATATATATATATATATATATATATATATATATATATATATATATATATATATAATCCGAGGTGCTTTGCATTTTAGTTACGTCACGTCTGTATCCACCAAGACTGACCAGGACATAGTCACGCGATGCGCCGCAATACCGCGCACGTTCGTACTCCTTTACGGTCATCACAACTCGACGAACAAGCGGACCAACGCGCAGCCAAAACCAGGGGAAGGGATGTAGTTGCCCAGGAACCCATGATGCGCCAGCAATTGTGTGATGGGCTTATAGGACTAGCTAAAATTTACACAGTTTACTTTCTCAAATATCTTCATCTAAAATGTTACAAATGATCGCATTGTGCATTTTCGCCCATGACCTGCATTTTAGCATGTTGCGACAATGCCCGTCTTCAGTCAGACGTAATGGGTGAGAGAGTGAAGCAAGTGAATCAACGCAGTCGTACAGACGAGACCCAATCCTAGTATGCCTGTTCATTTGCTGCACGCATTTCGTAAGCTTTTCACCACCGCGAAAACGTAGTCTGTCGAGCAATAGATCAAGACAATCGTTTGGGGTCAGACAATGCCTAGGCTATTGAGCACTCACATTTCTTGACTTTTTGTATTCACCGCCTTAAGATATACATACAAGACCGCATTAGATGCTTATAATGCATATCCAGTGAGTACGTGAGTTCCCACAGGGGCTAGTCATAGTACAAGCCTACAATGAGTTTGTTCAGTTATTGTTCGATGTAATATACTCCGAGCTGAGAAAAAAAGTGTTTATAATGTTGATAAAATAAAATAGAAAGTTTACAAAATAGTGTTTTAAAAACAGTGAATTAAGGACGCTGTTCCACGTTCATGTGGAATTTCGAACTGAGATAGCCATTTTCATGATCTCTCCCCACAGCTCAGGGCCATGCTCTTTTTAAGACTTGGAACCCGCTTGTTTTTAGCTTGATGCACACAAACTTGTGCAGTCTATTACGCGCCACCTAGTTGGTGTCACTAGGACATGCATTACCTCATATATAGAGACGTCGGGCGAATAACCCACCTCATTGGCTGTGTTGTGTTCACGGGCCACTTAAACGTTCGTGCTTGCGGTGACGCAGCTCCGTGTTCCAACGATGGAACGCGATTGGCTAATAGCCAGATCACGCGGCTGATGGTATGTCTCGATCACGAACCACGTTTTGTCATAAATAATACCGGCATTCGGATGGTTGCTAACTACGACGACATGAGGCTGAGTATAGAATCACGCCCATGCATTGTGCTTGGTAAGTATCGCAGGCAAGCTTAGACTTGCATCTTACTAGGCCAAAGACAATCTTGTCTTGCTGATTCAATATCTACCGATGTATGCATGTTGGTAACAAAATGTGCCATTCTGCTGTACCAGCTGATTTTGTCCGTGATCTGAAATGCAGACTTTTTACTTCAGCATATCTAAAAAACACTAAAAAAGATGGTAGCGAACAATTCTAACCCTTACCCTGATCCACCGGTTTTTATAACGCGGGCTAGTGTGTTTGGGCGACCCCCTGCCGTTTGCAAGCTAAGAAAGGTAGAGTATCGTGAAAAACAACACTGGATTGTCTTTAAGGAGATCTCATGATTGGCAAGGAGCCTCATGCTGTTAACTGACCCCACTAGACCAAGTCTAAGGTCAAATTTTCCCGATATTAAAAGATACGGCTTTGCATACTCATATGTACGAACTACGAACCCAAGCAGCGTAGAGACACGGAACATAAATGGTTAAACAAAAAATAAACGGAAAAAGAAACATAAAGTTCCATATTTAATTAGGAGAACAATGGTAAGTAGTTTTATTTGTTTCGAGCCTATATTTGTGCTGTAGGGTTTTGTTAATGCAGCATTGCCAGCCCTCCGCCCGCGGTCAGCAGAACTGTCGCTTGCCGTTCGCCAACCCCGCCGGCCGTAGATTGTCTTGCAGTGCCCGTAGAAACCATCGTTTCCCCCAAACTAGGTTCGCTAGGGACACGTTTTTGGTGTCAACACACGCGCAATGAATACCCTAGAAACCATCAAAGATTTGAGCGTGACTGCACAATGTGCCTGGTGTCCTCAGAAACCGTAGGGGAAAGGGGGAGGGGCGAGGCGTCGCATCGCCCCCTCCCTCCCCCTTCCGTCGCGGCGAATATGTTGTTCAAAAATGAATAGTATCTAGATAAGAAGCTATTTACAAATTCCAAAGCAGTTGACTTGATGGGGCACGGCGAAGGTTGCTTACCAGGCAACACATGCCACCCCAGACTTGGAGCGTGACCAGGGCACGGTGTTTGATGACGTTTTGATGAAGGTTGAGATTGGGCTCGAAGCACAGACGTGACTTTTATAAGGGGACATGTCCTCGAGGAGGCCCGCATATTGGACCCCATTCCCGTTCTCCACCGGTCCGAATCCTGTCGTGTATTCAGCTGCCCTGACTATTGACGTCGTTCGTTGTTTTTTGCGGTTAGGGAAAGCACATCCAGCCGTACATCGAGTTTAAACGTGAGGGCCTGGCAAGTCCCGAGGGTGGAAGAAAACGGCTGTTGTGATTCGCTATTCCATGGCCTAATGACGGTACACATGCTTTCAGAGCAGCAGCAGTCATGCTGACATCTTTTGAAGGACGTTGAAAGACGTTGGAGCACGTTGAAGGACGTCGTACAAATAAGCGTTTTTGTTGCGTGCATGATCTTGGAAAGTGCGGCGATGAAAGAGGGTTGCCGTGACAGGATAACTCCTGTTCTATGCTAGGTCATATGGTATCTGATGACTTTTCCATGTCATATGGTATCGCGTTACCCTGATGACGACATGCTACCTGCAGAAATTCGTTCGGCGATGAAAACTACACCTGCCCTACACCTACCGCCCCTGAATGAAGCCATCAGGCACGCAATGGACAGACAGCGTGGAGAAACCACACCCATTACATTCCCACCCATCGTTGTCTGAGGCAACGTAGTCATGTTGGCGGGATAATTGCAGAGCAAGGAAACGCCACAAATATGCTAGACGAAAGTGCTTTTAAACACATCAATCTTGTGCCAGTTGTGACAAACATTTCATAACATTGAGAGAATGGCTTTCTCCGGTTTAAAATGAGTTATCCGTGGTTATGTTGGTGGTTGCATGTTTTTGACGCGATTGTGTAGTGTTTGAGGTAACCAGCACGCGTTCGTGTACGTGAGGTGTGTGCATGGACGGATATGGATGTGGATACTGCGCAGTCTGGGTGTGGCTCAGGTTTCTGACCGGTTATAATGCTTGCAGAGATGCGTTCGTCCATTTCCAAGCGGTACGGACGCACATCGTCAGAAATGACGATGACTTCATCATGCTTATATTGCATGTGAGCGCCGTGAAATGGAAAACATAGAGATGTAGTTCTTAAGGAGGTGATTATTGCGTGTCGGTGCATTATTAAACGATGTTTTTGTTGTATTCTCTTGGTCCATGCAAAGCAGGGCTTCACTGTTTTCACACTGCTTGTTCGCGGTATTTGAGACCTTTTGAAATTTGATATCAACATGCCATTTTAACAGGGGCATGCGCTGTTAGTTGTGTGCAGGTTGCGCTGCAGGTTGACATGCGCTGCATGTTGACATGACTCAAAGCTATGACGTCATTTGTAGGTTTCCCGCTAGACCATCCATTTATCAGCATGATTGCACTGTGCGATGTAACCAGTGACCAAATTACCGACTACTGAAATGAGTTACGCTTTTTGCTACGCCATGACCTGACCTTGGACAGTTCCAGATACTTGTGTGCCATGCTATCTGAGAGCTAGAGACTCAACGTGCCGGTTGGTGGGTGGTGGTTGACACTGACTTTTTATTGCAATGAAACTATGAGCAGTTTGGTTTAAGGGCTGCAGAAGCAGGATATTGTATGCATTTAGATAGTGTTTCTATTGGCATAGTGTGCTTATTACGCAGGAATTTGAAATATGTCAAAGGACGAGCGAATGGACAGGTAAGGCCTTGATTGGCCGGGTAGCGGGAGGGCGCATTGACGACCATGCGGGTACAGGGTGGCTGCGGGCATGATAATCTCCCCCGTAAAGACCTCTTACGGCATGCCAGGCCAACCAGAGCACTTCAGTTTCGCGCGTGGCATTTCACATCCGCCGTGTTTGCTGCACTCCACACGGCCCGACCATTAAGATGTCGCTGATCTGTCACGCATAGCGCTTTTGCGCATCATTAGCCGGCGACGCGTGTAGCAAAGGTAATCTAACGTTATTTGCTACGGCTCATTATGGCCCCGTGCCGAACATTTCTGCCCAGCCGCTGACGTCTGACGATCGAGAGAGACAGGACTCAGACTGGACTTGGACGGAGGGGCCGTTTGGTTCTCGGCTTCCGAATCCACTTATTTCACAGATAAGGCGGTCTATCTGATTGACTTTCTATTGAAACAAAAGGCGCTTATCAACTATATCCAACAAAAACAACGCTAGTTTCAGGAAAAAAAGATTTAACCTGCATTCCCAGGATGAGTATCTTAGGGGTCTTCCGATCGCACCGGTTGCTGAGGTCATTTACCTTATTCCAAAGGTTGAACTGTCCTTGTCAAACCCTGGAAAACACACCAAGGCCGCCTGAAACGCACGATAGAGCAAACAGATGTCAAGTGCAGATACAAACTGTACTGCCCTGAATGAGACGCTGTACCTGACCTTCGCTTTCGCACGTAACCTCTCAAACTGCATTGGCCTGAATGAGGCGCTGTACCTGACCCTTGATTGAGAGACCTCTGCTCGTAACCTCTCACTTAGCCGAGACGTGGCGCGCGTCCGTTCAGCGGACGGCTCCGGTCGAAGTCATGGGTGCCTGGCGCGCGGCGCGGGGGCGCCGCAGCTGGACCTGACGGGTCGGGGGCGCCGCCTGTCGGGCCGTCTCGGGACGTGTGCGGGCGTGCGGCGGGATTCTCCCCGCAGCGGTGGCCTGTCGTGTTCAAACGGGACAGGCGGCCACCAGCGCGACCCAATCAGCTGCAAGCGGGCAGATCGCTGACTGGATTTGAATGACGCCACGCCCTGGTTTACCGTCACTGTGGGGTTCTCTTCATATTCCCTGTGTGGGATTTCCCAGAGTGACTCACCACCTCCGCACCGGTGCTTTATTTTGAGCTCCGCTGCATCCAGCCGCATTGGCCACAGTTCGTGGGAATGCTCTGAAGCATGCAACTATTGAAACTGCAACCGAACCTAATTATTCTCGGGTGGACACCGATATGCCCAAAACACAATTACGACGATGTGCATGCATGCCACAAATTAGTTTTGGTGCCTGCCCTTCCTGCCAGGATGAAGGACAGCTGACGCCATATAGCCTCAGCACCTGAGTGCGTCATAGAAGCGCAGGCAGGGGCGGGCACAGGGGGCACGTGCCCCCGCCTTAGGGTTCGAGGGGTCACAGGGGCCTCTCGAACCTACGATTAAGGGTCCGAAAAGCCAGCCAGAAGTCTCATTCAGGAGCTCCGGTTCGCAGGGCCGGGCACTCAGATGCCAGCCAGAGGGCACCGCGCGCTGATCAGGGGCCCAATGAGTCAATAAGGGCCTACATTTCGGTCAAACATCTGAGGGCCTCCCAGGGCCTAGGGGCCCATTTCCCAAGCAGAGGCAACGCCGAAGACAACGATTTACATTGCTCGGGGCCCTACAGCCCCTAACAGGGGCCCTGTGTTGTCAATGGGTCCCGAGTCGGCCAGAGGCAGTATTCGAGGGAGGCCGAAGAGCCCAGAGGACCCACCCGGTCCGACAATCAGGGGTCCGGTTGGAGGGTCTAAGGGCATAAAGGGCTGGTCGGAGTCCTTTTCAGCAGTCCAGACCTGCGACGACGGGCCCTCAAATAGCGGTCAGAGGGCCTCTTGCGTCTATCGGGGACACCCTGAGTCGATATGGGCCTATATGTCGGTTAGGCACCACCGAACCACATAGTCGACTCCGTGTCATTATCAGCCTAAGGACCCACTCCTCAATCAGCTATGAAGCCGGGGCCAGTGATTCACACTGGTCGGAGCCTTGTATCTGTCAGGGGCCCACAGCGCCTAACAGAGGGCTCTGTGCTCGCAAGGGCCCCGAGCCGACCAGCGGAAGTGTTTGGTGGGACCCGAAGAGGGCGGCCCATCAAACCCGACAAGCAAGACCCAGCTAGAGGGCATAAGAGCCCGAAAGACTGGCTGTAGGTCACATAAAAAATCATGGCCCGAGGGCTCATGACCTGAAATATCAGTCAGAGATCCTCTTGCACCGTTTTAGGAACCCTGAGATAATGCGGGTGTCTAAGCCGGACAATAATGAAGGTAACAGAAGGGTCCTGTGCCAGTCAGAGCCCCAATACCGAACGGCAGCTCCGCCAGCCCTTTTCCAACATGGGCCCGTTAAGCCCAACTGGAGTCTATGTATTAATTATTTGATCACCTGCGGTGAGCAGGGATGTTGCTGCGTTCATGACAGGTCATGTGTCGATCCGGGGTCAGCTGCGCGGGTCAGAAGGCCTCTCGCGTCAGGGAGCGGACCAATGTGATATGGTGTATCTCTTTAAGGGCCTCCGGATCGGCTAGGGGATGCCGCCCGCGTCACCGGAATGACAGCCGGACAACACACAGCGGTGAGACAGAATGGCCCTTCAGCTCTTCACCGGGAACAACAATGTGTCCGTGGCGTTGTATTCAACTGGCCCATGTACCGAAAAGAAATAAGCGGTATCATTAGTGCTGAATGGAGTGGGTCGAAATTCGTTCAAAACGCATAGGGCCATCCCACGTTTCCCTGTGAACGATCAATATTTTGCAGAATCGACTAATGAAACAAATACCATACAAAATTGAAGCCTGCGCGTCGGGTGTCGACAGTGCAGTGGTGAACGCGCCTGCACTAACCATTGCGCGTCTGGCAAGCCATAGGTATGGGGTTCGATTCCCCGCGGTGTCTTCCGTCAGCCTCTCAGCCTTCCCCCAGGGTAAGAGGCTGGCGGCACCACATAGCCCCAGCAGCTGAGTGCATCATAAAGCCCCAATGACACGGCCATAATCCCGGGGAGCAAGGATAGCTCTGGCTTGGGTTGCAGTTTTCTTAAAACCGAACGGCGTTGGCCACTGCAAGTAAAGCCCGGGGCGGGTCCCGAGCGCGCAACAATGACCATAGTAAAGTAATGTTTACGAAAACCTTTCAAAATTAAGTCGTACATTTTAAGGATTGCACTAGCCAATTTTTCTACAACTTTGAGGATACCCTTTGAACAGATTAACAGTTACATCAACACCACAAATCGGAATTTAACCTTTACTTTCCAGCTGCACGACCAGATTCCTGCACCACTTTGCAGTGCTGTAGAGACAAACACGTTCTTGCCATCAATCTAAAAACCGTATAGGTGATTGTGTGTGTGTGTGTGTGTGTGTATGTGTATGTGTATGGGTGTGTGTGTGTGTGTGTGTGTGTGTGTGTGTGTGTGTGTGTGTGTGTGTGTGTGTGTGTGTGTGTGTGTGTGTGTGTGTGTGTGTGTGTGTGTGTGTGTATGTGTGTGTGTGTGTGTGTGTGTGTGTGTGTGTGTGTGTGTGTGTGTGCGTGTGTGTGTGTGTGTGTGTGTGTGTGTGTGTGTGTGTGCGCCCGGGATGTCTCCGAATGTACGATTTGGTGTCCAAAAGCGTTCAAAGATACCTCTTTCAGATGCGTCACTTTTCCGTCCACATGTTGACCACGGCGTAGTTTGAGCCGAGGGGCCGACGCTGCGCGGCCTTTGGAGACTGCAACGCCTGGTGTCGAACTTTGTTGTTTCTGAGACATGCGAGCGCGCGTGCTTGAAACTACGTTACATAATTTGCACCACTTATCAGTTCTGACTGAATGTTGAAGAAGTCCAGACAAACATGGCCCGTCCATGCTAACGCATCTTGTTGACCCATTTTGTACTTCAATCCACATTCGCGGAGTCCTTGTTACTTCTGGACAACTTAATACAATTTTTGACAAAGTTTCTTAGACGATTGTGAAATGAAGAGCACAGGCGATTTATTTCATGCAGTCATTTAACGCGTGGTGTTGTCAGTTTGCTCCCCATAACCTTAAGGCAGAATTGATTTCGGGGTAGCGTTTGGTCTATATTCTAGTAATAGAAGATAAAAATGTGTAATATATATATATATATATATATATATATATATACGTAGAAAAAACATGTCCTCAACAACAAACTACTTACATCCGGCGATTTTTGCGGTACCCTTTGTCAACCCTGTGTCCCCCTCCCTTACCAAAGTTCTGGCTGCGCCCCTGGTGCGTCGTAAAGCCCCAGTGACAATTATTTTCTTCACACTTCCAACAGCTGCCTATAAAGTCAAGACAACAGTAGGTTGTGGTGAGGTTGGACTGCGGTCTGCCTCCACTGAGATAGCAGCGATATAGTTACAGTCAGGTACTGTGTGCTGTGGGACGGGGGTGGGGAGACAAATAGCCATCTGAAGTCGTAGGTTTGGGTTAACTGTGGAGTGGTGATTTTGAGACAGCTGTGCCACACTGATTCTGACCCCCATACGTGTGCAGTGATTCGAGCCTGGTTAAAAGTGTTGTAACTGTGAACTGCTGCGTATTGCGCGGGTTTTGCGGCGGTTGTGGCGCTGGTGTGCGCGTGGCGCGGCTGAGCGGCCGACGGCTGCACCCGAGGCGCCGGCAGTGGGCGCCGGTTTAGAGCAGCATTGGGATCGTCTGCCAGCACGGGCGGCCGCCCCGGGGACAGCGCGCCCCCGCGCCGCTGCCCGCCATCTGCATAATTCCACCGACAGGTTTTCCGCTCGAACTCCATCGAAATGCAGCACACACAGAGAAAATTAATCAGCGCGGCTTCGAGTGGCAAACATGTCATATGTGGCGCGGTCGGCCGCCGCCAAACAGCGACAGACGTGACGCACCGGTGCCGGTCGGGCCGGCGGGGCGGCGGGCGGCCGCGGCCTTCTCTCGCAGCAGACCGCGCCGCAGTCAGGGCCGACCAAGGCTACACTGAAGACAGGCTGCAGGCAGGCTGGCGGTGCAGACATCTGCCGCCGGCCGGCACCGGAACGCTTCTGCATGAGCCTGCTTCACACACCAGTCGAGGTACCCGAGATGGATAGGGCCGCGCTCACCGGGAACGGCCCCTGCGGTGACAGCCAACGATTGTCCAGACTTTAGAGAAACTGTGGAATCCCAGCCGTCGTCGAGGCGGTCGATGGCTTTAAAAGGGCTGAGATAGCACGAGCACGCTGGGATTCCCAGCCGTACAGAGGGAGGGCTTTAGATGGTCGGGATGTCCTAACGTCAGCAAAGGTCACCGCCACGCTGAGCGCATCCCGAGAAAAATCAATGTGACTCAAGATATTCAGAACACTGATGCTTGTTCGCGGACTTGGGGACAGACAAGGGATTCCCAGCCTTTCTGTACGCGCTTTGCTACCTTTACAGAGCCCAGAGGTGAGGATTTGCGTAAATGATTGCGAGGTGAAGGGGAGGGGGGGGGGGGAGGGGGGGGGGGGGCTAGAGATCTGATAACCACTTCACAAATGCGTGCTTCTCAACGTATCTATTACACTATGTTTTTACGGATGATGCACTTCTGTTTTATCTTTGCATAATTCATCAAAACGTCACCAATTTTAGGATTACCTATAGCCATGCCTATCGAAGGTGTTCAAAGCAGGTAAGCCTTCTTTTAGGGAGGTGGAGGGTCACAGCCCGCACACAAAGATACAAATCGGCACCTCTGCGGAATTCCAAATAACCGATAAATCAAAACACACTTCCTGTGGGATTGATTACACGTCCCTCACATCCGAATGCTCGAGAGTCCTGTGCAAAGATAAAGGATGACCCTTCGTCGCGGACGTTACAGTGCGATACAACTACACGTAGTTGCCACTTAATATATATGTATATATGTATGTATATATATATAAAGTTAGGTTATAAGTGTAAGGGCTATCAGGTCTTTGGGGACGTGGCCTAACGCAGGACATGGCAATAATGCCATCCACCGTTCACGGTACGCCCAATGTGTTTAGAACAAGAATTGTAACACTCGGCAGTCCCATAACGTAACGGCGAATTTACCTTGGTCAATACCTTGATCGCAAAGCGGACCTGCCAAGCCGGGTGTAGCGAGGGCAAACCACATTTTTGCGATGCCAAATAGCCTGTCTGTGTTCTTTGTGGGCACAGATGTGCCCGCAGAGAAACCATATGTGACCATTCAATGACTACATAATCTTGAACTTAAATCGCCTTGCTAAATCTTATATACCACGGTAATGATGGGTGCAACGGCCTTAAATGAGCGTGTGTATTGACAAACACATAGGCGAAACAAAGCGCATATATAGCAAAGCACTTGATATAAATGTATACAGCACATGTATATCTAGATCGTTTGATATACGGCCGCTTTACACTGTAAGAATTACGACACACGGAGCTCTTGCGTGCACACTGCCAGCAATTCGTCGCAGGCGATAATTTTCCACTTTTTACAGTGGGACCTGTGACTGCAAAGGGATAGATCAGAGGCTGTAGCAGGTATGTAGCCGAACCTTGCAGGTGCGGTGACCACCTCTTCGAACCTCCTGCCAATTTAGAACCAACCAATTCCGAACCATTTCAGGTGCGATCCAATCAGAGGTTTGAGAGATGCCTGTTGGACACGGGAGGAGTTAGCTAATCCCTCTATGACAGTTGATGTTAACACGTGCCCAGGCGGCCGGCTAGATACCCTTCGCTCGAGTGGAGGTCAACTTGACCCCCTGAGATCTCGGGAACTAAGAAAGCTAAAAACACAAGGTTTACAGGGAGTTTTAACCTGTGCGTAAACTCACTTAGCTCAAAGGCTTGAGTTCCTATGTCATGACCTTCGGGTCAAAAAAGGTCAAACAAGATCAAGTTCCAGGTTGGTCTCCAAAGTGCCCTCAGAACATAGATAACCGCTTCTAAGCGAAGTGCCACATGCCCATTTTAGATCAGTGACCTTGTTTGACCTTTTGAAGGTCAAGGTGACTAAAATCATACAAGATTGCTTTGAGTTTTGGATTTGACTAATCGACAAAGATTACGCTAGGCGGTATGCTCCTAAAACAAAACGTTGACCTCAGCCATTTTAGCTCAATGACCTATTCTGACCACTAAAAAATTCATGGATGATGTATAATGCGGTTCCTGCTATCAATAAATTCCAAATGAGCACCAGAAGCTATCCCATACAGCAAGCCCTAGAGCAACAAAACAGGTTGGTTTTGACCTTGGTGTGACCTTCATACCTGACCTTAGGTCAATGCAATTTGCTCATTAAACTGTTGTGTTGCCTAAGAAAGCATCTCAGAGATGTATGGCCTTGTCTAACACTCCGTCGTTGGATCAGATTGAGGGATTCCCTAGAAATTGCCTTCGCTGAAACCATGGCCTGATTTTGACCTGCCATAGGTCAGCGACCTTACAAGGTACGTCTAAATTTGTTATGCCAAACGATCCGCTATTTAATTTTTTATAGCTATGCAAAATTTGGCGGGGCTGCGCCGCGCTGTTCGAAAACCATACCGGAAAAAACCTTCGGGGGGGGGGGGTCACTTTGACACCCACCCAGGCGCGTTTTAACTGATATATAAACCAGTCAAGGCTTCGCGCTACCCTTCAGCAAAGGCAGAAGCTGCTGAAAATTTGCCAGCCTCATTTTCTCCTACGGTGAGCCAGATTAAGCATTAAGCACAATTACGATTGAGTACGAAAAACATGTTGTCTGGAACACGCCAAGGTCCAATGACAAGTCCACCACACCACATTCAAGTCTAACGTATGAAAGCACTCACACACGGCCCCAGTCAACTCAGCCCAGAGAAGGCTATCTGGCTACAGCAGATTTGATATGTTCATGTCTGTAAAGCAAGCAATCAGCTGAGAAACGTACCCGGAAGACGAGGATATAGGAGCACCCCAGCGGGAAATCACGCAGCTAGCGAGGTTGCCAAGATTTGCCGGACTGGGGACCTGAAGGGACTGCCAGCGAGAGCTTGTCTCCGAGCTTTCGAAAGGCGGAACCCCGGGAAACCGGCTCTCTAGCTTGCTGCTGCTGAGTTTTCGCCAGCGCTGGATTTAATGTTTTGATCTTAAATAGAACAGTTATGATGTTGCTGGATCAGAAAACAGTAGACAGGCGGAACTGGAAAACAGTACACAGCTTGTGAGCCGAAGGCATCAGGGCTCGTGGGTCGTCATGCCTACAAAAAGGCGCATCATGCGACACAGCACAATAGTCTTGTTGCCACTCGGTCAAAGCTCTGCTCAAAAGTCATCTTCTCAAATTGGAGAGGAATGGAAAATAGACCTGGGTGGGAGTTGCGGGTCTCATCCACATTTGGCGTCGTACTAAACAAAGTTCATAGTGCTGATTCAAGTAGCCACCATAAAGCGCTGCAATCGTTGTCATGGGGAATGTCAGAATGCCTCGACTGCGACTCACAAACTGCACAGTAATATCTAGGTGCTTTCTTGTTGCTTAAGGCGAGGAGAGCGTAGTAGGCAGGCTGTGGACAGCACTCTCACGCCATGAGCTGTTTCATCACAATCAGACCATACAAAGGAATTTACATTTAGGAAGAACCTAGTCATTTTTCCCAGAGCCACAGTCCCTATCACCCCCTCTTTCTTCGACCTACGGTTATGATCCAGCCAACAACATCCGATCAAGTCTGAAGACAGTTCTCTCGTCCTGACACTGCTGTAGTCCAACGTTCCGGTTGCCCGCTGTCGGGACATTGCGTGGAACATCTGCCTTGAAACCTACACGCTAACGTTATGATCACGCAAGTGTGAACCCGGCAGACAACTATTTAGGTGCCAAGTGTAGTAGCACACACGTTGAACTTGGCATTCGGCACCCTTCCACACAGTAAGTTAACAACACCAAACGTCGAGGTCGACGAAGACTCTTTTCAAGGACCGCCTAGCAGATACTTGCTCAGACCTTTTCCGCAAAATGCAACCTTGTCGAGTGCGTGTTCATGCCCCCATTCACCTTCTGAATTACGATAGCCCCAAATCGACCCCAGCTATAGTGATGAATATACGGGTAAAACTGGATTATAACAGCCCTTCGTACTGGGATCACACAGGAAGCAGCCGTCGTCCATCTCCTGCGTTCAGACCTGAACCAGATCCATCGCAGTGAATGGAGCATGATTGACTATCAAACAACCTTGACGTGAGCGAATGCCTGGAATCAGTACCCGTTTGTAACATGATGGGTCGAATACAGCTATATGAGAAGCTTCACAGGCCTCTGTGTACTACCTGAAATATTCGTGCCAAATGATACCTGGCTTGAGGGGTTCATCATCTCATTAAGAACATCGATGCTTGCTTCAGATCGAGCTGTAGAACAAAACAAGGGCATTAACTGTTATGCAATTGTAAAGCAAGAGTTAACATGGTGTTAAACAAATGTGAAGTGCACAGATCCACTGAGCTCGATGACTGAGGTTGCTCAAAGATCGCTGATAGCGCGACGACGAAACAGCTGCTTCCTGCTCCTTTTGGTTAGGCTAGACGCATTTCGGCCCGAGCACTGTCATTTCAAAGCATGAATGTGGGGGTAAAAGTCGTGGAGTTGCAATCGCGAAGTGGTTGAGCTGCGTTTCCCTGAGGTGCCTGAGGAGCCCTGAGGTACCTGAGGAACCCTGAGGTACCTGAAGAACCCTGAGGTACCTGAAGAACCCTGAGGTGCCTGAGGAGCCCTGAGGTACCTGAAGAACCCTGAGGTACCTGAAGAACCCTGAGGTGCCTGAGGAGCCCTGAGGTACCTGAAGAACCCTGAGGTACCTGAGGAGCCCTGAGGTACCTGAGGAACCCTGAGGTACCTGAGGAACCCTGAGGTACCTGAAGAACCCTGAGGTACCTGAGGAACCCTGAGGTACCTGAGGAGCCCTGAGGTACCTGAAGAACCCTGAGGTACCTGAGGAGCCCTGAGGTACCTGAAGAACCCTGAGGTACCTGAGGAACCCTGAGGTACCTGAGGAACCCTGAGGTACCTGAGGAACCCTGAGGTACCTGAAGAACCCTGAGGTAAGCGAGGAACCCTGAGGTACCTGAGGAACCCTGAGGTACGCGGCTCGACTTGCTGCGGCGTTCGCCCTCCCTGACAAGGTGAAGGCCATGTGACGTCATACATCCTCAGCTAATTAGTGTGCTGTTAAGTCCCAATGACACACAAACAGGGAAATAGGAAAAAGGGTGTGGCCGCGGTCGCCCAGGTTATTGCAAACTGCAAGCCTTTCCCACTAGACGCGGTTATGCTGCCGGCGGCGAGACGTGCAGGGGCTGCGGCTGGACTAGCAGTCATTTGCAGCGGCTGCTGGCCTTGCGGCTAAGGTTTACAGTATGCCGCCGGTGCGTTGACGTGTTGGAGGTTCCGTGACTAAGTGGGGATGCTGGATGTGGTGGGAGACTCGCATGCGAACTGTTCTGATCAGCCGGCCGGCAGACTGCATCGACCGCTAATTCGTGTTCATATGGTCTGTAAACGACGCATCTGGAAAAACGCAAGCACAAGAAGGGTGAGATGTCCTCAGAAATGCAATTTAGAGAAAATCTGAACCAGGAGGTTACATTCTTGCGCTGTAGGCCGGGAAGCGCTGGCTGTTTTTGCACCTTCCTCCGAACGTGCTTTTAAAAGGTGGGCTGTGGTGTAGGTGTTGGCATCCCAGTGACGCACATTTCTTCACGACCTTTTAAGCTTTAAAATGCTGCCTTACACCACAACTGTATGCCCAACTCTACCGAGAAATTGTGAAGTTCAATGTGATGGTCTTTGCGGAAAGTTTTTCTATTTTGTCTGATAACTTTCTTTTTTTAAGTATTCTCTCTATATTGCGTAAGAAATTCACAAAGACTGGAAGCTTACCACGAGCCGTCGAGAGGTTTACGACATATGTTGATACCTTCATTACACAGCGTTCATATCCATAGCATTATGGACAAAAACAAAGCCCAAAAGTGGCAATAGCTCAAACGCTCTGATTTTGTGCCTGAAAATGACGCCTCGCAATAAGAATTGTATTCTTGTCCTGAGACAACATAATCGTAGCTGCACTTTCGCAAGCCTCCACATTCACTCATTATTTTCGTGTCATAGCATCATTCATACTCATCCACTTCATATCCATCACGCTATGCCTTCAGCATACCCAAACGACGCTTACACAAGGGAACATTTTCAGGGTGTCTGGTTCAATGTTTCATGGACCCTCGCTTGGCAAACGAAGTTCGGTGTATGCGCCAGAGGTCCGACGGCTGCTCTACATCAAGTGACGGAGGAACCGCGTATATCAGGCGACAGATACAACCTTCGTGTGTTCGTTGCCTGTCCACTTCTTAGTCGTGACAAAGGTCAACTGCGTGGAAGGCAAAGGCAACTGCATGCTGGAACTTTGTAAGTCCGAAACTACAGCTCAACGTGCTCCGCAAAGCCACGCGTCAGTCATGGCTATTCACGCCGGAGTTCAATGGAAGAATGCTCGACCCTCAGCCGCAGGTTCGAGTTTGAGGCCGAACACCACGTGAATCGTGTTTTCCACATCCATTGGAGTGAGAGATCGCCTGAGATTTTTAACGCGTCGTTAAACCCCGACAGCGAGCCATCGTTAGACGCCATGTGTGTCTATTCTTCATCCATTTTTAGTTTGGTTCCGTTGTCTTTCCGGAAAATTCGTCTACTACGAATTTATTACTGGTGCATGATTAATGGTAATCAATTCATCGACGCCACTGCGTTCTGTCACGTAACTGACATGCCTACACTAGTTACGTGACAGCCTGAATACGTGATGAAACTGACGTGATTATGTGCCGCCGCCTTAAAATAATATCTGTCGCACAGGATATGTGTGTCAAGGTTTTGTGGCGTAGGCGTTCGTGGTAAGACTTTATCACATTATTTGCATTGCGTTGAATCGTGCTTTTCCACATCATTGGGCTGTACTCCTTAGACTTTCATTGACAGGTACCTCAACAGTCACAACGCGACAAGCATAAACGCGACACAAAAAGACGTTAACAAGAGGTTAAAAGTGTCAGGTACTTTAAAAAATACCACGTATACGAATCTTGAGAGCAGAATAATGCAACCCCGCGCTGCCGCTGCTGACGTCACGCTGGTTGCAAATATGCGCAGCTCAGTAAGCATATGCTCGCTTTCCATGCCGGTTCTGATGGCGAGCAAAAGGTAAATCACTGGGTTCACACGCGCTACGTTCGGCGTTTTCTGTGTTTCGGTGCGTTCGGTGATTGTCGCAAGAGAGCTGAGAACATATGGCCTCCCGTTCCCTTTGGTCAATACTTTGTGGAAAATGCGTATATCGAAGGAGACAGTAAACATACAGGGACTAGGCCAGTTTAACACGCGCCCGGGTGGCCGATTGGATACCCTTCGCTCGGGGGGGGGTCAATTTGTCCCCCCGAGATCTCGGAAACTAGGAGAGCTAGTGTTTTCAAACCAAATTTACAGAGTGTTTTGAACTGTACGTGAACTATGCTAAGTCAAAGTTTGAGTTTCCTAGGTCAAGATCTTCAGGTCAATAAGGTCAAGCAAGGTCGTATTTCAGATTGGTCTCCAAAGGGTATATAGAACCTAAGCATCTGTTCTAAGAAAAATTCCACACACTCAGTTAAGGTCAGTGACCTTATTTAACCTTTTGAAACGCGCCCGGGTGACTGGTTGGATACTCTTCGCTTGGATGGAGGGGGTCAGTTTGACCCCCGTGAGATCTCGGGAACTAAGAGAGCTAGAGACACCAAATTTACGGGGTGTGTTGACCTGTACGTGAACTCACTTAGGTAAAGTTTGAAGTTCCTACGTTATGGCCCTCATATCAGATAAGGTCAAACAAGGTAAATCCGGGTTGGTCTCCGAAGGACTCCTAGGATCTAGGCAACTGTTCTAAGCAAAAGTTCACACGCTCAGTTAAGGTCAGTGACCTTGTTTGGCTGTTCAAAGGTCATGATGACCAAAATGATACAAGACTGCTTTGAGTTTTGCATTTGGATAAAAGACAAAGATTGCGCTGGGCAGTATGTTCCTTAAAACAAAATATTGACCTGGGCCATTTTGGACCAGTGACCTATTCTGACCTATAGGAAGTCCACGGAAGGTGTATAATGCGGTTCCTGCCATCAATTTATTCGAAATGAGCACCAGAAACCAGTCCATATAGCAAGCCCGAGAGTAATAAAACAGTTTGGTTTTGACTTTGGTCTGACCTTCATGCCTGATCCTAAGTCAATGCTATTTGTTTATTCAGTTGTTGTGTTGCCTAAGAAAGTATCTCAGAGATGTCTGGCTTCGTCTAACACTCCGTTGTTTGATCGGATTGAACAACTCCTTACAACGTGCCTTCGCTGAAATCATGGCCTGACTTTGACCTGTCATAGGTCAGCGACCTTATAAGATACATCCAAACTTTTTATGTCAGACGATCCGTTATTCAATTGTGTACAGCTATGCAGACTTTGGCGTGGCTTCACCGTGCCGTTCGGAAACCATTCCGGGAAAACCTTCGGGGGGTCAATTTGACCCCCACCCGAGCGCGCGTTAACAGACGTATAACATCCGGAGCTTGGTCAAATTTATGCCGTCCGGACATCACCCCAGCTGCAAACTTACAAGCTTTAGGCAACTTTCACAGCGGTTGTGCAGTTTATACTCCCATAGAACTGTGCACAGAAACAGACATGGTTGAACACAAGCGCGACAACGATTCGTGGCGGAACATTACATGGCAGGTAACAAGCGTTTGGCATTTAGGAGAGCGACAAGAAGGCCAAACTAAAGTCTAGTGACATGGCTCACGTGCAGCTGCAAGGACGGTACGAGACCCATGGTCCTGTCTCGATTGTTCACACAATCAGAGATGGCATCTGAGACGCATCAGAGATAAGTAATCCATAAACTAAAGGATGCGTGACTCGCGGATTTAGCTGAGTTGGCGCCTGCCTCCATAAATTCAAAATTCCGTTTTACCAGCGTTAACCATCACGCCATGTAAGGGAAACCACGCGTGCCCTGTGTCCAGGATCGTCTTAAAATACTGCCGTAGATCGGACAGCCTGCTACGTTCTACAGTGGCAGCGATCCTCGTGTCGCCAGCGTAACGGGCAGTTGTTACGCGGAAGCCACTTAATTTCTGGCAGTAAATGGTAAGTGACGTCAATACTGGTTAGCCTAGCAAACAAAGGGCCGCAGCAGGAACCTGAAAAATGTCATCATAAGTAATATTGCGCACAACTTGCTCCGTTGAGTTTTGCCTGGTTGGAGTTGATGCGTGGAAATTTTTGCATTGGAAGCAATGTCATTCATACATTTTTTGCGTTAGAAGTTCGCTGCGTAAAACTTCTGCACGCGAAGTTCTTACATTAAAAGGGGTGCCGCGTAGAAGTCGTGCCGCGAAAGGTCTGGCGTCAGCAGTGTTTCTATTGGAAGCATCGCCGGAGTACCCCTGATCCCGAATCCCGCCATCCAACGGTGAGAATTGTCAGACACCGTGCGGGCTGGAATTAGTTACATGCTTACCAACCCACACACAGACGGCTACATAAGATGTAGTAAATTACTAAAAGCTAGCGAACAGGACTTAACACGCGCTCGAGTGCGGGCCAGTTTCACCCCCCCCCCCCCCCGAAGGTTTTTCCGGAATGGTTTCCGAACGGCGTGGCGTATCTGCGCCATTTTTTAAAATAACTGTAGACATTTGAATAGCAAATCCTTTCGTGTCAAAATTAAGATGCAATATATAAGGTCGCTGACCTACGACAGGTCAAAGTCAGGCCATGGATTCAGAGAAGTCAATTTCCAGAGAATCGTTCAGTTTGATGCAACAACGAAGTGTTAGACGAAGCCATACATCTCCGTTATACTTTCCTAGGCAGCACAATAATTGAATGAACAAATTCCTTCGCCCTAGGGCCAGGTATGAAGTTCAGAACAAGGCCAAAACAAACCTGTTTCATTTCTCTAGGGCTTGCTGTATGAGGTGGTTTTTGGTACCCATTTTGAATTTATTGATAAGAGGAACCTCAATGTACGTCTTCTATGAGCTTCGTTAAGGTTAGAAATGGTCACTGACCTAAAATGACCCAGATCAACATTTTATCCTGCCAAGCGTAAATTTTGTCGCTTATTCAAATGCAAAACTCACAGCAGCCTTGCATGATTTTGGCCACCGTGACCTTCCAAAGGCCAAGCAGGGTCGATGACTTCACACGAGCGTGCGACGTTTTGCTTACAACAGGTTAAGCAAGTACAACTATGTTCTTGGAATACTCTCGACGCCAACCTGAAATTTGACCTTATTTGGCCTTATTTGACCCAAAGATCTTGGATCTTTGGCCTAGGACCGTCAAACTTTGACAAAAGAGAGTTCACATGCACGCCAATACGCTCTGTGAATTTGGTGTTTCTATAGCTCTCTTAGTTTCTGAGGTCTCAAGGGATCAAGTTGACCCCCACCCGGGCGAGGGTGTCCAACCGGCCACCCGGGCGTGTGTTAAACTGGCCTAGTCCCTATATGTTTACTGACGCCTTCAATATACACCCAGGGCGCGTGTTAAAATAACCGCGACCCCGTAACGTCCCACTTTCTGAAAACAACATTCATCCGTTTTGTATCTACGACCAAGGCTTATTCACAAAGCCTTCAGCTTTGTGAACAGGTCTTTTAAAGGTTTTAAAGGTTTTAAAAAAGTTAAATCTTTTGAAAAGCCCAATACTGAACCCCCGCAGCGACTAGGGATTGAGCAAGATCCCATATCGTTTCGATAAGGAATCGAGCAAGAACACCGAAGGCTGAGGATGCAGCTTCTAAAAACTGAACGGCGTTGGCCGCTGCAGATGACACCAAGCGGAAGCTGTTGATGCTAATCCGCTCCTATCATCAGCCTAGCAACCGCACAGGTAAAAATAGGTCCGGATTACCTTTAGAACGTACGCATTGATTTCGCAAAGCGTCCAAAGGCATTTCTTTCAGTCGCATCATGATTTTTGTCAGTCCGTTGGCTAGCACCTAGTATTAGCTGCGGAGCCGATACCGCGCAGCCTATGATGACCGCAATACCGGGCGGGGTTTCGTGTAGTAAGACTTCCACCTATGATGACTGCAACACCGGACGGGGTTTCGTATAATAAGACTTCCACCTACAATGATTGCAACACCAGGCAGGGTTTCGTATGGTAAGACTTCCATCTAAAATGACTGCAACACCGGGCGGGGTTTCGTATAGTAAGACTTCCACCTATGAGGACTGCAACACCGGGCGGGGTTTCGTGTAGTAAGACTTCCACCCATAGTGACTGCAACACCGGGCGGGGTTTGTTTCGTGTAGTAAGCTTTCCACCTATGATGACTGCAACACCGGGCAGGGTTTCGTGTAGTAGGACTTCCACCTATAATAACTGTAACACTGGGCGGGGTTTCGTGTAGTAAGACTTTCAAGCGCGAGTTCAACACTATGTTACATAAGTTTTACCACAAATCGATTCTGACTGAATGTTCAAAATTTTCACATATACATGGGTTGGCTATGCTCATGCAAATCTTTAACCCATTGCAATCCACAATTTACGTTCACGGGATCCTTAATATTTCTGTAGAACTCAGAAAACTTTGGCAAAGCCTTCGGTTTGGAAAGCCCACTGAATTGCTGTAAACTGAACAGCGTCGGTGGCTTATTACGTGTAGGTATTGAACGCCCGGAAACTTGAGTTTACAGTCTTCAAAATGCCAACAGACTTGCCTCTATCAGTAGTTTCGGACTTCAGTTTCGAACTCAAGTGGGCCATATTCGGTGACTCGTTTTATGGGTCTCACCATCAGGTGCCCTTTGTCAACCCTGTATGTCCCCCCCCCCCCCCCTCCTTATCAAGAATCTGTTTGCGTCTCTCACTGTGACGGTGGCTCATGCCTCCATATATCACCATTTATCAATGGCTTTCAAATGATGTCGAACAAATTCACCGATGGCGCGTACATTGGACTAATAAGACCACGCAGCAGACCAGCCGGTCTACAGAGGCCAATAGAACAGCTTAATCTTGGCGCGCTTATCTCTTCCGAAAAAGAACGACAGCGAGCGCACATAAACAGATGTTAAGTTGCTACGGCCAGCCGACATCAGCTGCAATGTGTTCGGCTTCAGCTTTAAAGTGTGTTAAATGCATAGCTGTGTAGCCTGAGCAAACTTTTTTACCAGCCCCCTGCATACGAATTTTTAGATAAAGAACGCACAGCAATTTGGCATGGTAAGCGCGTATCGGTCACGATGTGGCCAAGTGTTGCGCCATATTGGTAGTGCTTGTCAAAGAGCGCCAGCTGCTCCCTCCCCTCTGCTGCCACGGATCAATTTCCCGTCGATATCGCAGGTATGATGCTGCATCCAGGTGTACCTGCGGCAATGCAAACGCACGTCAAGCGGCGTGGCTACGGTGTTATTAACTGGTTATCTCGGGGAATGTCCGAGAGGCCCAAATATCATCACTTCTCGGATGTCATTGACGCGCTGGTGGTTGTCGGACGATGGCTATTGGCTCTATTTTGGTCGCCGTCTTTTACGTAAGACTTATATGACTAAGCAGCCAGAAAATCTTACCTGCCAAACGTCTACATGATCGCAGCCGTATAATCCGAGGAGTTCGAGGGCCTCAAGTATTAACCCGCTCACGTCAAAACAAGCATGGCATAACCGCACATGATCACCGGACAAGAACGCTTGAGTGCACGTTTTAGAGAATGGCGCAGAAGGTGGGCGGTCGCCTATGTTTAACTAACACGCGACATCCTTTAACCGGTAATTTTGCAGACCCTCCGTTCGACAGCTGTACCCATCACCTGCCATAGACGCAGGACAGTTACAAGCCACAGCTGTGATCTAAAATAACTTCCATCAAATCAATGTCATGAGTAAGACACATCATGAGAAGAGCAATAATTTAAAGCAACGGAAGGGAATGAGTAACCTCTCTTTCCTGAATGTGTAAATCCAGCCAGAAGTAGTTTTTCAGCGATGGTTTCCACGCTTTGCCACGGACACAAGCCGCAGCAGTCATGGGCCTGCTCACAGCTGTTGCCGTAGTTGGAACTTCTTCAAAGGAGTTGTGAGCCACATGTGGCCTTTGTTCGGCCAGTTCTTTTTACACACCGTCCACAGACCCAATGCAAATAAGCAGAGGCATGCGGTGAGACTCAAACGCTTCCAACCATACGGAGAGCTGTGCCCGACAGCCGGCGTCATTGAGCAGAGCAGATCCTCAAACGCCTCCAACCATACGGAGAGCCGCGCCCGACAGCCGGCGTCACTGAGCAGAGCAGATCCGTATCAGCAACACCAACGGCGTCCGGGGCACATCTTGCCCCAGGGCGCAGTCCAGACCGGGGTCATATCCAGCCCAGTTGCAGCGCCAGGCGACACCAGCTACACGTAAGTGGCAGCGTGGGGGAGGGGATGGGAGAGGGCGGGCACGCCGTCGGCCATAGCGGCCCTGTGTATAGTCGTACACGATGTCGTAGGGAGGGACTACTGTCAGAGCACGCGGCAGAGGCGGCCATTCACCTCAAATTGCCCTCAGCCCTCTATTGCGCGGTAACGGCATGGAGAACACTCAGCGCTGGGATATTTCCAGGCACAGCAACGGAAAACGACGGGCAATTTCCTTCACCGACCATGTCTGTGACTTTATCCAAGCTCGGAATATGCTCGGGGATTTTTCCCGGGAGCAGAAGCCCACTTCTGCCCTGACGACCCGGCTCAGCCTGGTGATCCGCGCAATCCCCGCCACGCCACGACTTTTGCCCGCCGCGCCAGAGAGCGCAACAGTCTATTTCCACGCTGCATTAGCCACGTCCAATGGCCGCCTTCTGCGCCTGCACGGAGGCCTCCGGTTGGTATTTGAGGTGGTGCGAGTGGATGGGCTTCTGTTGCTACTTCAGGCGGGGCAGCAGTGCCGGCTTCCACCCAGTCGTCGAGCGCGCATCCCACCTCATCCAGCCTGATGTGCTTGTGTATCTAATCATTTCGAGATCGGTTGATCGGGCGCATTCTCTCAACAGACGGCTGCTAAACTCAGCTGTATTCAATGTACGCTGTCCACGCACCGAAACATTTGTTTATTAGATTTGTTGATTTGTACCGAAAAACAGTACATCGAATGTCTAATCCTACAAATGCGCTGCGACACAACCCGAAGCTACAATGCCGGCCATGCTATATAGGTACTCATATGAGGATCGTGCCGTTGGTCGGTGGGATACTGGATTTGTAGGCTGAGCCATGCAACAGCCCGCAATCATGCCCTGGTGTGGCAGATGCCACGGAAGCCCAGCACAGGGCGCGCAAAACGATATAAAAACATGGCAAAGCGATCACAAAGCTCAACACGCCTGGTCCCTCGGAACAGCCCAGTTTGTGCGACGTCTGCGCGCCGGCGTAGGGGCCCGCGCCTCGCCTCTGTCCGACGGCCGGATCTGACTTAGGTTCAACAGACTAGACGTGCGCCAGCCGCGGGCCGGGGCGCCCGGCGCACCGGCCGCGCGCCCCGCGCCCGCCCCCGCGCACCGACTCACACGCGCACGTGCGCAAGCCACTGGCCACGGTCACATATGGCAGCTCGAGTATGAAAGGTTGCTCGGCGCAGAGCGCGGGCTCACACTGTGAGAGGACATTCTGTCCCGGTATCGGTCGCCCTCAAGCCGTCCGGTACTCACCCTAGCTACATACAACTCAATAGACATGGACACCGGCTGAATACACACCAGACGGAATGAATGCAATAATCTCACATCGGCTGACGCACAGGCCGCAAGGTCAGATAAAAGCCCGCTATATCTAGCACATGCTATGACGAATAATCAGAATCAGTGTGCTGCATGGGCGCTAATACAAAGGCGCGGCAGAAGCTCGTCAAAGTAACACAGAGGCACCGCGTGCCGTGCCGGGGCAGGCAGACGCCGGCCGCCACTGCTGTCTTTTGTCACACCTCGTCCGATGGCGGGTCGCCAAAGGCCTCCGGCCGGAGAGGCGCGGCGCCCTCAGCGCTGCCCGGGCGCCCGACGACGCAGCGTCCCTGCTGGAAAGCCTTGGAAGCGGCGGGGAGGGGGTCTCTTCAGAGTAGCGAGTCCACCGAGGCCGAGCGTTTGGGCGGCGGCGGCGGCGGCCTGGGCGGCGGCGAGGCCGGCGGCGAGTCGGCGGCCGTCGCCGTCACCACCTGCGGGCAGGTGTCGTGTCGTTACTGCCGGCGGCGTCACCGTCACCGTCACCGTCGGCGGCGCGGCGCTGGCCGGCACCAGACTGGTGCCCCAACTCACCCCAGAGCGGCTTACGTGACGGTATCACGGTGGCTCACCGCGGGCTCAGCGCGACGACGAAGCGGACTTCAGCAACAGGGAAACCCGTAACGGTTTCGCCTGGGGGTTCAGAATCAAATGACGAAGTGCTGCATCGTTGATATATATGTCAAGCCAGCGCTTCGGCTGTTGAAACTGCTAGCATACATCGCGTGAAGTGCTGCGTCGTTGAGATATACGTCAAGCCAGCGATTCGGCTGTTGAAGCTGCTAGCATACATCGCGCACGTAGGCAAGTCGAAAAACGCCCCCCCCCCCCCCACACTTGAAAATGTACCTCTCCCCACCCTGTATCCAAGCTGATATCAACAGCAATATTCATCAGCATATAAAAATCGGCAGAAATGGCGACATGCAGCCCCCTGTTCCGCTCCTTTAAGGACGAACATCGCTTTATTTGACCTGTGGCATACGCTTTCCTCTTCATTATGCCACCTATGAGGTTCATATTTAACCTCGCACATGCCGCGCTACAAAGGCATGCTCGAATTGAAGTGTGCTGGCGACGTCCCGTACAGATTACTGCTCGTGTGCGGCGCTCGCGAATCTTAATGAGCACTGGGACGAGAAATGAGAAAATGGTTTTGAGAAGAAACGAAACAGGATGTATTTAAGGCAATTCTAAGAACTTAAGAGCCATATGAGCTTAAAGTACAATAAAACGCGGGACAAACTATTACAACGATCGAGGATAAATTGTTCAGTCCGTTTGCAAAAATCGTTTACGTTCATCGTTCAATCGTTCAAACTCACAGATCGCGTTTCAAAGCAGTCGACGTGTCCTTGTTCTTCTATATTTGCCAATTAGATGCGTGGTTATCGCTATTCAAAATGTTGGTCTAGTTCGAATCAATTTAAGCTACATTTCGCAGCAAATAACTACATTTGCCCATTGAGTTGGCGGTTCTTATTCCCACGATAATTGACCTCACATAAATCAGAAGGTACCAGCTAAACGCTATTATCAAGCATGCATTCGCTTTTTTGAAGCCCGGCTTGTGTGAATTTTGTCAATACAGCCAATGCTTGCTTGAAAACGTCGTTTATCCCATATCCGCTGGTATTTTAAAGGTAGCCTTTTGCCATACTAAAAACTTCCAACTCATGTAGCCAAAAAACCACGGGTTCAAGGCCCGTTTTACTTACTTCAAGTATCTTTGTCCAGCTTAGCCCCAAACCGCTCACTGGTAAACACTATGATAGAAGCAGTTAGCGTTGATCGTAGAAAGTAGTCCACAGTCCTCTTTATGGCCCTCGATCCGTCACAATAATTCCGGCTGGTGCTTAACGCGCTGGAAACTAACGCGTTTATGAAAGCGCGCGGCGAAAGCCGTAATTCTTCAGCGCTGCGAATTCAGGCGTCTGTTGAACCACGGGACGCGCGTCCGCCGTACGCTCTTTTTGTTGAGAAGAGCGCATTCTCGTTAGTGGCGCGCAGCAAAGAAGCGCAGTATCGTTAGCACCTGAGCACCGGGCCGGACCGCAGGTGGTGCAGCCGGCTCGTACAGCCGATGACACACGCACACCGGTCGACGCCGCCGAGCGCGTCACCACCGCCCACTGACGGCGAGCTGATGACCCAGACCCGCCGGCCGCCGACGACGGGCTGATGACCCAGACCTGCCGCCCGCCGACGGTCGTCCGCAGCAGCGACAGCGCCGCAGGGGTGCCAACTACCTACCGCGCAGCCCTCTCCAGCCACGACCTCCAGCGCCTCACCACGGCCTGTACCCGCCGGTGCAGACCTGCCGCCCGCGCCCGTCTGTCTGCACGTACCACTATGGTGGCTTATCGCGGTTGAGGAGAACACGGAGCGTGCTTGATCGGATGTTGCAATGTACCGGTTCCCTGCATTTAGGACGATCCACACGCAATAAAGCAGCGCTGGGGATCTTCGACACAAACATGAGCTGAATCTGTCCGGCCTGGCCAGAGGTCGATTCGAAAAAGGAGTCGTGGCCACACACAAATTCGTGTGATGTGTGCATTAATCAGGACCAACACATGGTTGCTTCCATGAATCGTCCATTGGCTTCACCATCATCTCAAAACGTCATGAGTAGCGACCATCAAGAGTTACCATGCACTGTGTTAAACGCCATAAAAGCGGCGTTTGGTCTGTAGATCTACTTTTCATATGAAGTATCGATCACACAGCATGAGGTCCATGCCAGATACACTCATCTTCTTCAGAAAATCTGGCGCTCGCAAAATATGTCATGCGACCATGTCAGATGCACCGAAGACGTGCCAAGTGTGTGTCAAGACAATAAAAATTGAATTACGTGGACATGTTCATAACTATGATACCCAAACATTTACATACATCAAATTAAGTTATACCATTAAGTTGCCAACATTAAATGCCATGTCAAAAATTGCAATGCATAACACCAGACGTTTTGAAATGGACATCATACGCGTATGAGTCGCAAAGAGCGTCTTCGTCAACGGCGCATGCTGACGTCGACCCAATCTTAAGCCTTTGACACAACGCTGTCCCATTCCAACAATCAGCTTCAGCTTAGCACAAAGTAGCGATCTTAAGAGATCAACTCCCGAGTACCGCGGACACGAAGCCGTCAGAAGCCAAGCTTTAATTTCGGGTACGTGTCTTCCGTATCTGGCGTTGCGTGATTCGTTACTGCAACGATGCCGCAACGCAGATCCGCCTGGTGCTCGAAACATTTGATCTTTTAGGGCCTCGTATACTGCAACAGCCCACCCATGTGTACCCAGTGTTCTCCATCTAGAACAGAAAGCGTCGCGCGTAGGCACTCCAGCCGAAGGGGGGCCTCCGGAAGAGCCCGACAGATGAACAGAAAACGTCGCGAGTAGGCACTGCTGCCGAGGGGGGGGGGGGGGGGAGGCCTCCGGAAGAATCCGATAGATAAACAGAAATAGCACTCCAGCCGGAGGGCTCCGGAAGAACCCGACAGATAAACAGAAAGCGTCGCGAATAGGCACTCCAGCCGGGGGGCTCCGGAAGAACCCGACAGATAAACATGCGTTCAGCCTGCTGTTCAGCGGTGCTCCTCACATCGTGCATATATGATCAAAGACGGGCGGGCTCGGAATTATCGGCCGCCCGGCGAGCCGGCAGAGCGGCTCGTCCTCCGCTGCGCCCCGGAAATTTAGCAGCTCCATCTGTAAACAGGGTGCTGGGGCCCACCAGTGACAGCTCGAGGCCGCCTGCGTGGCGCCATTGCTCGCTGATGGCCCGGGCCGACACTACCGACCCGCGGCCGGTCCGAGTCCCTGTCGGCGGCGGTCACGCCGTCATGGCCTGGTGCAGGACCGGCGGGGTGCGCCGCTGCCAGCCGCGCCCAGCTGAGCGGCCGGCGGCGCCCGCTCGGCCGCGTGCCGGCGTCGGCGGCCGGCCGGGCGGCGATCAATGAGACGCCACCTCCGGCCGGCCGGCGCGTCCCGGGCCGGCGCGCTTTACGAGCTCGTCCCAGCGCGCCGCCGTCCGCTCCGTTCGCGCCACCGCCGCCGCCGGCCACCGGCTGACCAACCGCTCTGAAGTGTCGGTCTGCCGGCGGGCCTCGCGGTGACGGAGAGGCCGTGCAGCCGGCTCCGCCGCCGCGCGCGCGACGCCGGAGCTGGCACGCTGCTGGCCGGCGGGCCGGAGCGCCGTCCCGCGGCCGGCCGCACGCCGGCGTCGAGGACGAGGCGGACGGGGACCGCGATCGGGGCTCATTTCCAGGGCAAAGGCCCGCCTGGGACTTAGTGTCGCAGATGAATTGCTCGGGCTGTCGCGCTTATGAAGGGAATTGCGCATGGTCGTGGTACGCAGACGACCTGAGGCACCAGTTTTTTATCACAGTGAGCGCGTCGCACGTCGTCACGCCCCTTTTACGGAGCGCTCGCGACCGCATCGGCCATATTAGCGCCCAGGGGCCATGGTGCAACCGGGATTTGAGCCCGGGCCGCCACGTGGGGGTCCAATGAGCTAACCACCCCGCTTTTGCCCCCTGAGGCACTCGCGACTGGTTCTGGCTATTGTAAGTCGTTGTCTTCGACGTCGAATGATGAGAGGAGACGACAGCACAAAGGTTCAGAATTCTGCACAATCTTGTTAGGTAGAGAGGGAATGAAAAGGAAAAATAAAATATTCACCACCACTGATGGAGCTTGACTCATTTGATCTCTGACTGAAGTCAATCCAAAGTCAGTAGGCATCTGCTCATTCGAGCTCTAATAGGAGTGGTGAGACGACTCTTCGTTGCCTGATCTCATTGCTGCCCCCTCACCCCTCCGCCCTCTCTCTACCTAGACCCGTAACGGCGAATGCTGGCAATTTGTCCCCATATTCTTTCGCCTCATCGGTTGGCCCGCGTGAGCACAACGATAGACTTCTCGCCCACCACTAGGGTGCAACGCTTCCTCCACATTCCCTTCGATGCAATTGGCAACGACTTGACATCTTTTCTTCGCGTCGATGTTGTTTTTACGTACCTAAGATCTGGCTTGGTTCCACGGAGACCATGTGCAGCATGGACAAAACACGACAGTTGTACACGCACCCTACACGCGGAGTGGCCCCGGACCCAGCGAGTCGGACCGCCACCCCACACACGGACGGGAGCATGCGCACACACACGGCCAGCTCTGAGCGCGCGCGCGGCGCCAGCGCCAGGTCGGCCGGGGCTCGCCGACACCGACAGCGACATGAGCTGACCTCGCTCGGTGCAGGCGTGGCGCGCCAGCCGTTCTCCGCCGGCTCCTCAAACGACGACATCTGCCGGCCTTGCTTGGCCGGCAGCGGCGGCGGCGGCGGCTCGTCCTCGTCCACGGTCACACCTGCGGCGCACGAAGCCGTCACAGTCTGCAGCAGCGTGGCCCCGCTGGGCGCCGCGGGCGCGTGCGGACCACATTGCCGGCGCGCAGGCCGACTCGCAGCAGTCCGCGCGTGAGACGCAGCTCCCGTGCCGCGTGTGCCAGGGCGCGGGGCTGAGCAGCAGAGCGCCGGGGTCGGGGGCTCAGGCCAGGGCCGGGCCTGTTCTCGGCGTGTCCTGCCGCCGCTGCGCCGTGCCGGTCTCCGGGGGCGAGGCGGCGGCGCCGTCTCCAGCCGCCAATACCTGCGCGTGCCCGGTGGCGCGGCGATTGGCCGGCCGATTTCAATATGGCCCAACTGAAGAGAGCCGACGCCGCCATCAAAACAG
>NW_023596545.1:3919256-3920423 GCF_011947565.3 Pollicipes pollicipes
GCAAAATCCATCTGTGAGCCCGTGCTACGTGATACATGGGACCGTACCATTTCGCATGGTGCACCTTTTCGTGCCATTCCCATGTCGCTGCGACCCACCGTTGTCGAGGTTTTGGGGCGAGATGGCATAATCGGTCGGAGGCAATGAATTACAGCAGCCAGTCATTTAAAACTTAATATCTTGCAATTTGTTCCGCGATTACAGCGCAACGTTGCGTTGCACAAACTCGCGATGCGACTGAAAGTGTACCCGTTTCGATTACGAATGTTGTGAAACAAAATCCACACATGTACGCGCACGGCGAACACAGCAACCGTCACATACAGGGCGCCGCCGACCACCAGGCGTGAGCCGAGATCGCCCACGTGGGTCTCCCGCCCGCCGGCTCACAGCCGGACAAGCTGATCCGGAGCAATAGAACACTGACTGAGTAAATAGAATGGATAGAACACGGACTGACCCAACGCCACAATGCTCGTGGTTCTATAGGAAGGCTGGCGAAATGAACAAAGTCGAAGGCCAGCCGCGAAAACGGCCACTTCGACCTTTAACAACCACGGTGTACGCCAGGAGCCGGGACAGCAACTTGCCGTCGTCGCGGTGAAAAAGCCGTCATGCAACCCGAGGTCTGGGTTTAGTCGAGGCTCACTTGTGTGCGGCAGTTTTTAAAATGTGATCAGCAAAAGTGCATAAGAGACAGGATGCATCGGCCCATACGCTGAGGTTTTCAACACTAAATCACGCAAAGTTTTGACGGTAGCGGCTTGTATTCAGCGGCCGATTTTTAGAACTTGGCATCTTTCAATATGTCCTGCAATTGGCAGCGCAACGATGCGTTGTAAAAACGCGCGATGTGCACTGGAAATGTAGCCGCTTCAATTCTGAATGTTGGAAAACAAAATTCAGACCTCTACGTGCTTTGAGCGCCGAGATATGACGGTAAACATAAAACCCATCAAAGGGGCCGATTTTATCTTGTCAACACGTGTGCACGTAGCACGTGTCACGTGGCGCAAAAAACTCACACAAATGCGACGGTCCATTCCGTGCGCTATCGCACTGTGCAAGTTTCATGTCGCTGCGACCATTCGTTACCGAGATACGGCTTCGGGAAGCGGACGTGTCGGGCCGCCGGCCCCGGCCGTCTCGAAATTGGCGTCGCCCGTG
>NW_023596545.1:3920523-4007612 GCF_011947565.3 Pollicipes pollicipes
GGCCATGCGCGTGAATTGCTCGGTGCCGCCGCGCCACCATATGGAGTCGTCTTCGTTTACAGTCTGGGTGCGAAAAACAGCTGACAACAGCAAAGCCCGCATCTACCTTTCGCACCTGCAGAGGGGCAAGTGCAGCATCAAACGGCGGGCATCGTGATCGTTTTGCCGACGGCTCCTCCGCGGGGAGTTGGCGCCCAGCGTTGGACCCTGCGTGATTGAGCCCCTGTTACAAACTCTGTGTCGCTCTATTACCCTGGTATCATAGTAGTGTCACAAACTCCATGTGACTCTGATAGGCTAGTATCATAGTAGTGTCACGAACTCCATGTCGCTCTAATAGACTAGTATCATCATATGGTCGTCAGTGCCCGCTCAAGTAGGCGGTTTTTTGCGTTATTTTTTCGATAGGAGCTGGCCGATCCGCCCCGGTTTCGTTGAGCCTGGCTGTGTGCGGTGACGTGCGGGTGATCTCCTGTCAGCCTACCGTGGGACTGTTTAGGCCGGGATCTAAGGAGTCCTGTTGCGCTCTTTGTGTCTGGCTTTGAGCGGCGCCTGTCGAGATGCCGCGATGTTTGGGCGCTGCAGTTCGGTTTTCCATTGGTTCTGTTTTTCCGCGGTGAAGAGTTGGCTATGCGGGCGCCGGAGTGGCGGTGTCTAAGCCGACACAGTCGAGGAGGAGCGTCGAGGGCCGGTCGGAGCCGCTGCGGGCCAGCAGAAGACTGGCAATGTTACAACCATCGTGGATAAATAGTGCAGAGGTTTCTCAGGCCATGCCAACGCTGACATCTGCCAGACTGAAGGAGGCCTCTCAGCGCCACTGCTCCGACTGTGGCCGCAGCTTTATTTCTCTTTTGCTGGTTCGTCGTAGCGATGCCGGTATCCCAGCAAACTTCTGCGACTACCGCACCCCTCGTGTTCGCAGCGGGTGGGCGCCTGGTTGTCCCGCTGCGAGGCATCGTCCTTTCGCGATCCGGATACTATGCGGTTACCATCTATACAAACAAGAGATACAAAATCCAAACAGTGCGTTTTAACGGTGCGCCGGACGAATACACTGTGCAACCTTCCCTCCGCTTGTGGCCTGGCTGGGCGTCGCGACCGTCCACAGCCCTGGGAAGCGCGGGGCCGGACCGCCGGCCGGGGGCGCGGCGCCGGACCGCCGGCGGTGTGGGCGCGGCGCCGGACCGCCGGGCGGTGGGGCGGCCCGCGAGCTCGGCCCGTCCGCTCAGCCCCTCAGCTGGCACGGCGTGAAAGCACAGCGGCGTGCAGATTGCAGTGGTGGCTCCAGGGCAGCCGGCAGCATTGCGGCTTGAAGATGGGACAGCGGCGATATGGACCGCATCGGGGCCAGAGGATCGCTTCTAGAGGGGGAAGGGCGAGATACGCGGTCAGATCGGAAAGAGAGCGGCGCTTATGGAACGTGCTTGGTCGGTATATGGGGCTTGTAAAACGTTTCGAATCAGTGCTTCTATGAAGCACATTGTTGCAATAAGCCGCTTGTGAATTTGCTGTCATGTCATGGGGCACCCGGGTGGCAACGTTGAAGTGTTTGTTGGTCGAAGGACACTTATTGCAGCAAGGCAAGACCACATCAAACTGTTGTGCGGAATATGCTCATCGCCGACGGAGTAACATGAGCTGGCACAGTGGCGCCATCTCATCGAGCGTTCTTATCTCATGATCAGATGCATATGGATAAATCCGTTACTGCGACTGGCAAGTGTGTTCCAAGATCACCAGAGCCGCACAGCAAATCCCACTCACCCGTCATGGTGGCTGTAAGGACGCCCAGCGCGAGGAGAACACAGAGGCACCTCATGCCTGCCTCCCGGATGCGCTCCGCGAGCACCTCGGACCGGAGCCGACCGTAGAATACAGTCCCGGGCGAGCCGTCCCGGCGACTCACTTAACGGCTCACTCAGAGGCGTCGCAGACGGCCAGAGTGGTGCGGGGTCACGTGTCACCGGTGGCGGACGCCCGGTGACGGGAGTCGCGCTCGGCTCGGCAGCGGCCTGCACGTCAAAGTGACGCTCCGCTCGGGCCTTGGTAGCAGTAAATGCGCAGGTCGACTGCAAAACAATAGCTGGCCCTGGTGCTGCGTCGTTTTGATGCATCGAGTCGCGGCGGTGAGCGTAGAAGCCTAGCTAAGTGGATCTGGAGTGGTTTTTATCACGCGGGGCTAGTTCCTGAGCTTTTCTATTGCGGCGCGGTCACCATTAGCAATGAAGAAATTGAGAATCGCTGTACGTCACGTGTTATAAACTGAGGATATGACTAACCACCGCATTGAATGGGTGTTAAATCTAGCCTAACATTAGCCTACGTGACGTGTACACTTCAACACCGCTAACTCAGAAAACATTGTTTTTATGCATTTATTCCAAATGGTTTGCATGGATTGTTTTTGGTTCAGAGTACCTGGTAAGCACAGTATGTTTGTTGTGTGTAATCCGCACCCAAGCCCCCGAATTACTGCATTCTGGGTAGCGATGCTGTGACGTCATCATGGGACTACGTCATATGGCACCAGCGCCATGGCTGCGAAAACGCTGTTCTTTGCGGACTGGTTTAAACATCAGCATTTTTATAAGCTGAATTTTCAACCTAACACGTTAAGTGAAACATTTTCAGCTGGGAAATGACATTGGTTTGCACCAAAGCCACAACATTTTTGCTGAAATGCGCTTCCAGCCTACCCCCGACAGACAGATGGGGTCACCCATTCACCAGTGATTTGTTCCGAATAAGTCTAGCCGGGAGTGCTTAGAAACAGTCCGTGTAAAAGAGTATAACATGCAACAACAGCAACAACACTAACATAGGATCGAAATGAGATAAGGCGGGACGGGCCAGACCAGGCCAGACGGGCTCGCAGCACCCTGGGACGCGCATCGAGAAGTTGGAACGCACATCCTGTAGCCTTAGGGGAAGCGTTGTCAGGGTGGATCATGGGCGTAAGAACAGGAGGGGGGTCAGGGGGCATAGCCCCCACTTTTCAAGGTGGGGGGGCCAGCATTGTTAACTGATCCCCCTCCCCCACGCACTTTTCAGATTAAGGTTGTGTTTAGCTTACTTTTGCACCACATCTAAATATATATGCCGATTTACCTAGTTTGCCAGCCATTTTCCTCAAGATACGTCGTCTTTTTCGTTTCCTTATTGGTCATCGCTTAGCGTCGCAGCTGGGGACCGACGCCACGCGGCATATGGAGACTGCAACGTCGGACGTTCAGGCTGTTGTTGCTATGACTTGCGAGCGCGTATGTTCAAAACCATATTGCATGTTTGTTATCAGTAATCAATTCTGACTGAATCTTGAACATTTTAAGACAAACATGGATAAGCCATGTTAATACAAGCTTAGGACCCCCATTTCATGACATCTGCGTCCAGGGATTCCTCAATATCTCTGAAGGAAATAGAAAAAAAAACACGGAACTGGAGCCTGCGTGACAATTATTGGACCACCTTGGCGATCAGGGGTGTTCTTGCGTCAATGAGGGTTCCTGTGCTGATCCGGGGCCAGCTGCACGAGTCAGAAGTCCTCCCGTGTCAGGGAGGGAACAATGTGATATGATATATCCTTCCAATGGCCTCCAGATCGACCCGGAGATCCCGCCCCGTGTCGCTAGAATGTCAGCCAGAAGACGCTTCTCGATGGTACGGAGTGTCCCTTCAGCTCTTGACCGGAACCGGTAATGTGCCCTTGGTGTTCCACTCAAGGGGCATCTTGCCCGGAAGGAAATAGGGGGCCTCATAATTGTTAAGTAGATTGGAGGTCTCATTGGTGTTGAAAAGAGTAGGCCGAAATATTTTTTTTAAACGAGCAAGGCCATCCCATGTTGCCTAAGAGCGTTCATTTTTCAGAATGGATTGGTAAAAAAACAATCATCAAAATATTTCAATATGCCCGCCCGCAACCTCGAGAGCAAGGACAGCGATGGTCTGGGTTGCAGCTTCCGTAAAACCGAACAGCGTCAGTGACTGCAAGTGCCACCAGACGGCGGACGCCATGTTAATCTGTCTTCTGGATGGATTGATAGTTACAGAAACACGGAAAGAGAGAATCTGCCTTCACTCTTCCAGTTCCACCACAAGATTCCAACACCACTTCGCGGTGCTTTAAGGGCCAATCTGTTCCCATGACCAGCCTAAAAATCGCTCGCGTGAAATCTGCGCCCACACTGCTCCCTAGATGAAAAATTTGATGTCCTGCAGCTTTCAAAGGTGCTTCTTTCAGAAGCGTCATAACTTTCGTCCACCCGTTGGCATCGGCTCAGTATTAGCTGTTGAGCCGACGCCACGCGGCCTACGGACGCTGTAACGCCTGGGGTCGAGGTTTTTTAAACTAAGACTGACGAGTACGCATGCTCAAAATTACGTCACACAACTTTTATTAATAACCGATTCAAGTGTTGAAAGGTAATGATTTCAGAACCGTTATCATTTTCGTCCACCGGTGGGCCAAAAGTTGACCACTGAGCCAACACGCCGCAGGCTACGGAGACTGCAACGCCTGATGTCAAGGTTTGTGTTGCTAAGATTTGCGAGCACGTATGTTAAAAACCGCGGTATAGAAATCACTAATCGATTCTGACTGAATGTGAAACATTTCCAGACAAACATGGCTTCGCGATGTTAATGCACATTGTTGACCACTCGATTTACAATCAAAATTTTCACCCTCAAATTTCGATCAAACATATCGATCTACAATCTACCTTCGCATGTCCTTAATGAGTTTAGAACGCAGATAGAACATTCTGAAAAGGCTTATGAATTCTATCGGTTTAGAAATAGTCCACTCAGCCATTGCAACTTAAGAGAACCGATGATTTATTCCATGCGGTCGTTAAACGCCTGATTTTTGTAGTTTATCGACCTTAACACGCGCTTGGGCGGTCGTCAAGTTGACTCGCCCACCCCTCCCCCCCTGAAGGTTTTTCCAGAATGGTTTCCGAATGACTCGGCGCGGCCGCGCTTTGTTTTGCACACCTGTAGACAATTGAATAGCGGATCGTTTGGCCTAAAAATTTACATGTACTTGGTAGGGTCGCTGACTTGTGGCAAGCCAAAGTCAGGCCATGGATTCAGCGAAGTCAACTTCTAGGGAATCGTTCAATCTGATCCAGCAATGGAGTGTTAGACTAAGCGATACATCTCTGAGGTGCTTTCTTAGGCAGCACAAGTATTGCATGATCAATGACGTTGACCTCAAGTCAGGTATGAAGGTCAGACCAATATCAAAACCAACTTGTTTTATTACTCTAGAGCTTACTGTGTCGGATAGTATCTGGTGCTCATTTCGAATTTACGGATGGCAAGATCCACATGATACACCTTTCATGGACTTTTTAAAGGTAAGAATAGGTCCTTGACCTAAGATGACCCCGGTCACATTTTGTTTTTTTTTAGAAACATACTGCCTAGCGTGATCTTTCTCGCTCATTCAAATGCAAAACTTGTATGATTTTGGTCACCATGACCTTCAAAAGGTCAAAAAGGTCACTGACTTTAACTGAGCATGTGACCTTTTGCTTAGAAACAGCTATCTAGGTTCTGGGGGCACTCTGTTCGGTGGTCACATCTCGGTTGGACCACACCACACACACCGGCGAACTGCCGCACACAACACTGACAGAGAGAGACCCAACCCACGCGCCCGAGCAGCACTTGTTATACTGCTTCCAAGGTTCATACCCGGGGCACGATCTGCGTGCGACTGGCCGGCGCCACCGTGACGCACCGCCCCGAGCCGTGATTGTTCTCCTCACTCAGACATGAGTCATCGCCCCACTCGCCTTACATGCTGACACACTGACCCGGGGCATGGTCCACCGCTACAGGCACTTTAGAGACCAACCTAAAATTTGACCTTGTTTGACCTTATTTAACCCGAAAGTCATGACCTAGGAACCTAAAACTTTGATCTTAGTGAGTTCACGTACAGGTCAACACACCCTGTGAATTTGATGCCTCTAACTCCCTTAGTTTCCAAGATCTCAGGGGGTCAAATTGACCCTCTCCACCCGGGCGAAGGGTACCTAGCCGGCTACCCGGGCGAGTGTTAAAAATGTAAACAGAATTGATTTCACGGTAGCTTCTTGTTTCTGTTCTACTCACAACGTAAAAATAGCAATGAAACGAAGAAATCCGTATCCCTGGTTAACAAATAAACTACACCTGGGGATGTTTTTGTGGGTTCTGTGGGGTGGGGGGATAACCATATAGGGGGCCTTTGTCAAACCTGCGTTCCTCTTAGCAAGGCTCTGGCTATCCCCTGCCTACACACAAAAGCAGACCAAGTCATCTACGCTGAATGACGGGCAATTAAATGTCCGTTGGGCCAATTCATACCTAAAGTAGGCAGCTTCCCGGCGGCATTTTTCTGGGGTGGTATGGTGTAAGGGAAGATAGTTCGGAAAGTTGCAGGTATCCAATACATGTTTTACATCCCAATTAGTAGCAATGCTGATCCAGAAATGTGCAACAAAGCAGTCATGCTATCAGTTCGCGGTCATTTATTCGGAAACAGCCGGGCCAGGACAGTGGCCACCGACGGCGGACGGTAGCAGGGCTCAGACAAAGAATATATATATATATATATATATATATATATATATATATATATATATACGTACATATATTAAGTTATTCCGAATGGCTTGCACGGGTGACTGGGTTCATAGTACCTGATAAGCATAGCTTGTTTCGTGCACCGTAAACCCACCACCCAAGTCGCACCGTCCAGTTCAACGGATAATTTTGCCTCCGCCCTTGCGCCAGACAGGCATGCAGAGGGTTTTACGTGCCGCACAATGCTGCGACACGGCTGCCCCGGGCCTGGGTTGACCCTTGTTGGCCATTTGCCAGCTGACCTTTTTCATTTCAGTCGGGCGAAACGATGCGCCCGCTCTGGGATTCGTAGCCAGTGCCGCTGGATTACGAGTCCAGCATCTTTCCCCTAGACCACAGCGACCACACGCAGATTACAGTTTCCCCAGACAATATATGACAGTATATGGCAGTGGCGGCAATATATGACATATATATATATATATATATATATATATATATATATATATATATATATATATGACAGAAGGGCCTTTATTCTGTGGCTTGGTTTTTAAAGGAGAATGTCCAGTTCAATGGCTTTTGTCACATGGCGTTTGCCAGTTTCAAGCTTCCGAGTTTGTCTCCGCCTAAAATGCCGCGACGAGTCTTATTTCTTGAAAAGCAGCCAGCGAAATGAAGGCGCATGCAAAATCTGTTGTGTTGTGAGCTATCGATTCACTTTCAAAATTCTCACCAGCCTATGCTCAGGCCATATTTTGGCGTCTACCCTGCGGAGACAGATGCCTCCTCAATTATCCAAAATGCCTACCCGTTGGTGAAATTTCGGCTCCCTAGGACTACGTTGAAATGGACGAATGATCTTGGGAAGCTGGATTGCCTTACAGACAGATGACAGAATGACAGTTTAGTCGGATAGGCAAGAGTGCGCATCAGTGAGAGACAACTCTAGGTGCATATCTAGAATAGCAGTCATTACCTTTAGATGAAGAGCGATAACTTCCATCTCTACTCCCCCTCCCCCCCCCCCCCGGTCATCGGGCTTGTTTTCCAGAAAAAATACCCCCTGAGCCTGCTCCCCCCCAACCACTTTTTGAAACGTTCCCACGTCTATCGGGTGGATGCAGGGTTGGCCTGTCATTATGGGTGTAGTGGGTTGGTGAACCCCGGGTCGTAGATATAGCGCGAGCCATTTCAGCTCACCAGACCGGAATTTTCCTGTTAAATGGACCGATTTCTGGCAAGTTTTGCAATTTCCGTAAGTGAAAGAGTCGAGGGCCATATCTTAGCTTAGAAATAGTTAAATGGGGATGTTTTAGGCTGACGGGGGCATTATTCTCTGCGCACCATTTTTATCTAACCCATCCAACATTACAGATCTGCAAGTTAACCAACACCTAGGAGGATCATAGCACAGCAGCAGCGAATTTCTTGGTACCTAACCTCTTCGCATTACCTTATTTTCACGTTCACTCCATGTGGGCACTGCAGGACGACAATATATCCGTGATCATCGCCCATTAATTCATTTCATGTAAACGCTGCACATGATATCTATGCATTGACATATGAATATTCCATTTACAAAATGCATTACATATAGATTTATTTGCGTTGGCCTCGACGAATGTGGGGCGAGTACTGAAACTAGAAAACGTGGCTTAGTAGGATTTATTCTTGAAATCATATCCTAGTATTGGTACGTCTTTAGAAGGTATGAAATGCAAACTTACAATATATGTTCAAATAACATTTAAATATAGATGTAGAGCAGGGTTTTCATCCAGTTCAATGCCGAAATCTCCGTTTTTAATCACGTGACTAATATCTGTCAACCCTTTCGTAGTATCAACCAAAAACCATACTGTGAGCTACCAAATTTTAGTCCCATGGTGACGTCACGTCTGTGTAGCGTTCTCTAGTAGCTTTGCCTGCACCCACCACCCCAGTCGTGCTGTCCAGTTGAACGGATGATTTTACCCTCGCCCTTTCCCCTGACAGGAATGCGGAGGGTTTTACGCGCCGCACAATGCTGCGGCACGGCTGCACGGCACGGCTGACCCTGGGTTGACCCTCATTGGCCAGCTACTGGCGACCTTTTTCATTTTAGTCGAGCCAAACGATGCTCTCGTTCCGGGGCTTGTACTCAGTGCCGCTGAATTACGAGTTCAGCATCTCTCCCCTAGGCCAAGGAGACGGATATCGCATGAAATAAAGCAAGGCAAGCGGGGCATGACACTTGGCATGGTAATCGTCAAGGAGATTTGATAAAACCCAAGCGAACCTTTGTATTGTGCTGGCAACATCGACATAAGGAGGGATATTGTCAGCGTAGACGACCATAAGCGCCATAAAAGACTGTTAATAAAGGCTAAATAAACGACTTCAGCGTTCGCACCGGTGTCTGGTAAAACCCCATCACTCGGTGCATCCGCAGGCAGCAGGTGTCGATAACATCACAGCAGACCTTTCACGACTCTGGTGCTCACTGCTGTGGCGCAGCCCCCTTTCCCAGGAATCCAGTTGACTCCGCTCAGACAGCTCATCGGCATCGGTTGATAATGGAGCACGGCTGCCTCGAGCAGTAACAGATGTGGCCAGTCAGCCCGCAGCAGTGAGGCTCAAGGTACGGGCATTTTCTCCACCACTGCCCTCCACAAATGATGGCCCCCCAAACACCGTCTGCGGGAGACAACGGAGAGAGGGAACAGTGATCCAGCTCGTCGGAGACATTTGGCAGGCATCCCAGTGGAACAGGCATGATTTATCCCGACGTCCAGCGGTGGTCACACCGTCAGAATTTCGCGCAAGGAGGGTGAAAGTTGCTCAAATGTACCCATCAGTCTCGGGAAGGACATGATCTTTATTAGGGTCCAATAATTTCCCTTCTACGAGTTTTATTATCATTCTCATAAAGAGAGAAAGCGACGCACGCGGTTGCATCCCTTGTACACAGCACCAACAGCTGCATTGGCCATATTAGCGAACGGTTCTAGGACAAAAGGTCGAAAATCTCATTTGGCGAATGCGTTTTTGTCAAATGCTGAATGGCGAATGCAGTATGGCGACATGTAAAAAACTCGACCAGGGGAAGAGTCGAAACCGCGAAATGGCGAACTGTAATAGACGAACTGTAAAAAGTCGACATGATAAAATGGCGGTAAGTTTAATGGCGAACTGCAAAATGGCGACATTGAAAAAGGTTGCCATGCCAAGTTGGTAAAACGGCTAAATGGCGAACTGAAAAATAGCGACGTAGCAAAATATTGATATGTCATTTTGGCGAACGACGGAATGGCAAAATACAAAAGACCCACACTTGAAATTGGTCCTGGTGAATAGTGACTTGAAAAACATGGACACGTCAGAAAAATGGATCGCTAGCTGGACGTTGTGTGCTATGTACTTATGGCATTTTATTTAAAATATTTCTCATGTCAGGGGAGCGCCGTTCTGTTGGCGATACAATAAGGTAAATAAATAAATAGATAAATAAATACAAAGACACGTAAGCTCTTCAATCAGGCAGGCGCTTACTAATGGCAGGCGTCAGCTTTACGCGTCAGCTAACGACAGGACAAAATGAAAGAAGCAGCACCCTTTTTCGGCAAAGATAGTCGTGCTGGACAAAACCGTCATAAATGATCAAATAGGAACAGGAGCGTAGTTTCTTAGCATCCGTTGTGGGAGGACGGTGACAAATTTTAAAACCTTCCACCAGCATTTGACAACAAACGGGGTCTTCCGCGGATTTGGCCCACTTTTTTCCCAAAGTTGGAAAGGGGGCTTGTGTCCAGGTGTGTGTGTGGGGGGAGGGCTGAAGCCCCACAACGTGATAGGAACTACACGCCTGTCTATACATATATATATATATATATATATATATATATATATATATATATATATATATGATTCCATTTCACAATCGACAGGTTGCAGCCTTCGCGCCTACCACATAGGCTAAGTGGCGGATTTTTTGTACAATACTTGTTTTTTTTCGATGCGGCGATTTTGGGTTTTTGTCTTGTTGGCATGTCGCCATTTTCCCATGCCGTCGTTTATTCGAACAAGATACTTAAAGGGGCTGTTCCACATTTTATGGGGGTCTCAACCGAGATGGCAATTTCCACGACCATGACGTCCAGTTCACACTTATCCAGTTTACACTTGTTCACTCTTTTTAAAACTTGAAATCTTCTCGTTTCTGAGCTAGGAGTACGAAAACTCGTGCAAACTATTTCGCGCCGCCCAATTTGAAATAATCTAGACATGACGCGACAGAAACTCCACATTCCACCTCCTCAATGGTTATTTGGTGTAAGAGGCCATGAACAACGCGACCATTGACTTTTTCGTGTCTGACGTACGTCAGCGTGGATCGTTGCATCAACAAACAGCGGTTAGCTTTCCACCATCTTGAAGCGTTTAAAGGGAATGTTTCACATTTGGAGATATTAAAGCAAGCATCAGATATGATGAAACACGTTCAGTTATAGCTGTTGGTATACTTTTTAAGTAGAAGGTAGAAGTCAGTATTAAGTAGAAGACTGCCCTCGACATCACAACTCTTTGTTTAGTTAATATGCTCCCCAATGTGTCATGGTTTGATTACGGCATCGTACCAAACACAATATGGCATGAGAGTCAATTGATGCTGTTATATCTGGAGATTACGCTCACTAACGCCAGATGAGAACGCCTCGACAATTATATTGTTCTTGGCCTTGACCGCCGTATGACTCATGGAATGATAGGATTTGAATGGCATTTTGTGACGTCATGAATGCCAAGGTGACTTTGAAATACTCTCCCCGATATGCCTTTCCCTATTTTCGCGGGTGTGCAGCTCAGAAACTAGAGGGGCTTCGTCTCAAGACGGGCAGGATTGTTAAAAGCACCGAGAGGTTTTCAAGAAGGCTATCTAGTTTAGTTGTACCAGTTTGAGGCGTTTCGGCAGTTCTGTCCATTTTACGCATGGAAGATATCATTTCAAATTGGTATAATTATGCATGTGAAAACACGCACCTTTATGGACTCTTATATTGCTTGAAGCAAACCGGTAAGTCTGAGAAAGTTGAAGACAATGTAAAACAATGCAGGATGATCATCACCAAGGATGTGTTATAAGGAAAACTCGATATTGTGCTTACAATAGACCTGCGTATCTTCGAGTCCATGTTGATATTTGGTGCACTTAATAGCAATATGTTCAAGCGAACGTGGATAATTGCACGGCTGACAGTGAGGACGAGGGTGACGGAAGCACATGTAACTGTATGTGAGTACAGTGTGTCTAATTCGTAGACGAGCCAACATCTCTTTTGAACGGCCTTTATGGTGTGCTGATGGCCAAGGTGGTAATGTCTGGGTTGATAACATGAAGTTGTGTTGTGGTAGCATCGGTCCATTGTGGTAGCCAAAAATGTTTTGTCTGTGTGCGAATCGAAGATTTTGTAGATGCATGATCAACGGGATCATCTCCATGATGTGAGGGGCTGTCAACGCTTCCTTGGCTAGTTGGTCAGCCCGTTCATTGCCCGTAATGTCTCTATGTCCTGGAATCCATACAAATTTAGCGATCATGACCTGTGTGTGTAATATAAGATAGAGACTGGCGATTTCATCGAAGAAATAGTGAGTGAAATCTGGGTTGATAAGAGACTGTACAGCTGCCTTCGAATCCGAACATACCACTATCGTCGTCGTTGTATGGGTGCGTTATTGAATGTGCTATAACGAAAGGAGAGCAAATAGTTCAGCGAAATATACTGAGGCGCCATCCGGTACCCGACAATTTTTATGGCAATGTTCAGTGCAAGCTATTGCACATCCGGTGTGATTATTGGCCTTGGCACCATCGGTGTAAATACATCTGCTATCTCTATTGCTGTCAGTTAGGCAATTAGTTGTCTGTTGAACATAACTTGATGTAAAAAAAGACATTTGGGATCCTCAAAAGGAAACAAAACTTTCCAAGGGTCAAACTGCCATGGAAGTACTTTTAAAGCAGGTGTAACGGGAGAAGGCGGTAACGTAAACTGGAGAGTGGTACAGTAGACAGTGGTTCGAGATGCTTTTGTAAGTTCTGATCGGCGTTCTGCCGGTCCTATGTAGTTGTGATGAATGTGAGGTAAGACATGTATACATCCAAATGCGGGATGATTTGGATCTTGTCGCACTTTTGTTACGCACATCAATGTGTGCTCCATTCGTCGGAAAGCAAGAGGCATGACGTGAGCGTCCACTTCAAGCGCCGAAATCAGGGAAGTACGCAGAACTCCTTGGACAATTTGCAAGAGCATGGTTTGTATGGTGGATACTGGTTGTAGAGTGTGCTGGCTACCTCCTGCACATACCACAGAGCCATAATTCGTGATGGGAAGAACTAATAATTTGTATAGATGTAATAGCGTTTGGCGGTGGGCACCGTATCTCGACCCGAAAATGCAGCTAAAAAATTTAGTCTCTTTGGGCATTTGCTGCGAACATGCTTCACGTGTTTTCCCATTGATAATCTTGGGTCAAGTACAACGCCGAGAAATTTGAAAGACAAAACAAGAGGAGTGTAATGTCCATCTAATTGAAGCCGAAAGTTAGGAGTACCACACATATTTTTACCGACAATTATAACCACAGACTCTGAAGTGGAGAAGCGGAACCCGTAATGCCCCGACCCTCGCTGCACCTTGTTCGGGGCGGCTTGGAGCCGTGGCAGCGAGTGGCCATACTCGGCGTCCAAGCATCAAATTACGCCATCGTTAGCAAAAAGTGAAGAAGGCGCCCGGTGGTAATCAGTCAAATAAATCGTTTATCATGAAATTAAAGAGAATCGGTGAGACGCAGTTCCCTGTGGGGGGTCGTTCTCCGGATGGTGAGTGCGAGAAACGGCGTATCTACATCTCACACGAAGTGGTCTGATGCCAGAAAGAAATCCAATGAGATAATATGCTAAATGACCTTTAAACCCTAGCTGATGAAGCTTGAAAATAAATGCAGGTTTAAATATAATGTCGTAGGCTCGGCTAAAATCCAGGGAGCCAGCAGTCGTATGATGTTGGTGTTTAAAGGAAATTCTTTTGACAGTTTCTTGTCGGGTGATGCAGTCTATTGTGTTACGATTTTGTCGAAAATCATATTGATTTTTTGAAAGAAGGCAGTTTTGTTCTACAATCCAAGAGATTCGCTGCACTATCAACCGCTCAAAAAGCTTTCCTTAACAGTTAGTATGTGCGATGGGGCGATAATTCGATGGGTCTTTGGCGTCTTTCCCTGGCATTGGGAGCGAATTATGATGGTGTTTTCCATGCTTCACGAAAGACGCAGGACAACCATAAATCATTAAAAATCGCCAATCTAAAATGAAGCATATTTTCAGGAAGATAGCGGAAAAAGAATCGTGCCATTGGTCTTTGTCTACAGAGGTGTTGCCGGCGTATTTCATAGCATTTTGGAGTTCCAGGAACGAAGATGGTGCATTATAGTCTTCTGTATTATCGCAGGTAAAGCATTTAGCATTTAAAGGAAAACGGGCTTGAGCAAGATCCACAAAGCCTGGCTGGTATTCTCTGGAAGAGCTACACTGAGCAAGGCTTTCCGCGAAAGCATTGGTGATAAGAAATGTTGCCGAAAATTTGCTTATTAATGCGTAAAGTGGCCGAGGGAAAAAGGGCGTTTTCCGTAAAGTGCTCGAACCAGTCCGCATAGCTGGCTTAGGGAGTAGCAGCAGTAAACTGCTGAATGTAGATTTGCCAAGAATGACGCTTTGCCCTCCTTATAATGCGTCTGGTTCGAGCACGCTCATAATTTCGGACAAGAAGGCGAGGCATATCACGATGACGATGAAAGCAGCAGAAGACATGTTTCCGATGTGCAATAGCACTTTTAACTTCGGTCGTCCACCACATTACTGAGATGTGTCGTGATGGGGATTTAGTCAGTGGAATTGTCGCAGTCGCTGCAGCATGAATAACATGTGTAATAAGCCTGGCATCCTGCACTGGTGATTCGTAATGATCTTCGTTGGTGTAACAAAGCTCCTGAAACTTGGCCGAGTTTGTTTTTCGTAAATTTCGGTGAGGTATGGATCACGAAACTGCGTCAGCGGTTGGCTCAGAAGCTATGTAAAGTTTGATTGGAAAGTGGTCGCTGTCTTGTACATCACCCTCAACTGTCCAATCAGAGAAGGTCTCTATTGAGGGGGAGCACAGCGACAGGTCGATGGCGGTTTTCGTACCAGTAGGTAAGTGGTGGTAAGCGTATTTCCTTTGTTTAACAAGATTATGTTATGAGTATCAATAAAGTCCTCACTTAATGTTCTCTGCGATTAACAGCCCGGGTGCCGTTACTCCAAGCTGGACCATGTCCGTTAAAATCATCGAGGATGAGAAAAGGGTTTTGAAAGCGAATGACTAGGTGGTTAAGTTGCCGAGAGAGTCCCGCGTTATCATAAGTTGGGAGGAATGTACACAGAATGGGCATCGATGTTGCGGCCATGAAGTCGCACGGAGCATGCAATAGCCGGTAGAGGTGTGGTAAGTGCATTGTGCACGTGTGTTATTTCATGTTTATATAAAGCTCCACCCCACTTTGGCGACGCTCACCGGCTGTGTCATTATTACGATATGAGGAACAATTTGACATTTGAAGTTATATGGGTCGGCAGGACGGAATCAGGCTTCCTGTAAGGCGATAATGAAGGGTGTCAATGCAGCAAGTCATCTCAGACCATTTTGAAATTAGACCACGACAATTCCACTGTAAGACAAATGACATTTAATGGTGGTTTGACCCATCCCCGCCGGTTGGTGGGAATCGGCCTAACGAAACTGACCGAGGCCGGCCCATGGCCACCCTCACAGGTGGGCGGGACCAGCGGTCTTCGCTCAGGCATGTTGTGGTAAGTGCCGTGCAGGGGGAGGGGGAGGGGCCGTTCGTGCGGCGGCCAGAAGGGTCCGGCTGCTGACCATTCGTAGCCGGAGGGCTGGAACGCCGAACGGCTTGAGCCACACGCGGACCACGAATAGCCGGAGGCCTGGAACACCGGGCACGTTCCAGTCCACCAGGGGACGGGAGCGCGCGGACTCATGGGCGTCCGAACGCCCAGCCAAGGGCGACTCGACGGTATCACCCGGCTGGGCATGCGTGACTAACTCGGTTGAAACGTAGGTGTGGGGGATCAGAATCTTCAGAGAAGGCAGCTGGGGAATAGTCGCCTGTGCTCCGCATGTTGCCATCGGGACTCTTGCTGCCTATACATATGTTTTGTTTGGCTGCGAGGTCATCTTTGATCCCACGATGCGCCGTGCCTGAGGATACGACACACCCGCCGTTGCCTTGACTGCACAAATCTCTTTCCCTCGCCCCCGTACGGTGCATTGCAATGACTTGGCATGATGTCCAGGGTCGCCACAATTCAGGCATTTCGTCGGTGTGGTGCAGGCAGAGCCATCATGTGGGGCCGCTCCGCACTTTTGACAGCGAGCACTCTGCATGTTTTGCTCTCATGACCGAGTCGTTGACAGCTGAAGCAGCGCAGCAGTGGGTTTGGAATGAAAACTCGGACAGAGTAGCGAAGATGGCTGGCGATGAGAGTTTCAGGCAGATGATTTGTTTGGAAAGTGAGGACTAGCAGACGCATGTCACGTCTTGGCCATCTCTGAGTGCCGTCTGACGACGGGCTTCACAGATCCTCTCAGCGCGAAGCCCATCCAGAACTCCGTCCTCGGTCATGAATCGCATTTCCTGGGCCAAAATTGTACCCTACGTGGTGTTCCGCGCGTGGTGGAGGCAGGCAGGGACAGTTTTTCCGCAGAATTCGGTAGTTTTCAGGATGGCCTTTGTCTGAAGACGGGTTTTTGTTTTAATGATGGGAGAGCCGTTTGCCAAAGTTCCGATGTCCAAATAAGATGCACGGCAAAAAGCCTGAATTCGTTTGTTCGGCCAGGAAACATTGACTTTCCGGAAGGCAACATTTTCATCTGTTGGTTTCACAACCACAAATGAGCCGAGAGGATCACGATAAGTTCCCGAGTCCTGGCTTGGCACCGGAGTGGTCGAAGACGAACGTGGGTCGGCATCAACAGCGCTGGATGGAGACGGCCGCTGCCCAGACATCGTGACGGATATGCGTGAACCAACAGAATGGACTTGGGGCGCGCGAGGGACATCGGGTGAAGTGGCAGTCAAAGTTGGGCCAGCGGCACTTCGGTCGTCTACGTGCAGGGAATTATCAATGTCAATGTCAATGTCAATGTCAATACTAATGTTAATGTCAGAGGCCGACTTCGCGTCCGTGTCGGTGTCGTCCCTATTGCGCTTACTACGCTTCCCCATGCTGGGCGGGGGAGGGGGGAGGGGCGGGATGAGAACAACAAAAACTTAGTGAAAGCTGTGTGTCTGGAACGGGTGTAAGGGGAAAAGCGATGAAAACGACCATGAGGAAAAAAGGACTTCTTGGCTGAGGGCCGCAAAAGGAGCAAACCAGTTGCGAAGGTCTCACCGGACGGTTGAATGGCCACCGAATGGGTCGACGTGAGCCGTATTATGAGATGGCTATTTCAGTTCAAAACCCCATATAAATGTGAAACACTCTCTGTAATGCAAGTTTCGAACACGAATTGTGGTTTGTGATACGATATTCATGTATTTTGCAATTCTACCAGTTATGACGGAAATATGCCTGGGATTAAATAGCTTGAGAATTGCGGCTCAGATCCTATCATGGACCAAACCATACGCACATAACGATATTCGGCTAATTTCATACACAGCTCTCGTCAAACCACCTGTCGGCGAACTGAAATACTACCAGTGAGGCAGCCCATAAAATGCAGCGATTCTCCTGAAGCGGCTGGTCTGGTAGTGATTCGGACGTTACAACATCGTTTCAGGACCTGATCGAACGATGGCGTATTGAGAAGCAAATTTTCGAAGAAGTCGCTGTTTGCCTGGAGCAGTATTTGTTCTTTAAATCATACCAATAGTTGCAGGGACATTTTTCCATGATATCTGAAGTCGCTTCAACATCTCCAAATGTGGAGCATCCTCTATAAGTAGTTCGCCCTTTAGCAGTTGTCTTTTTTTGCGTGCCACAGTTTTGCATTTTACCATTTTACTCTGTCGACTTTGAGGTATGTGGCCCATTTTGCAGTTAGCCATGTCACCTGTTGGATTGTTGGTATGTCATCATTTTGCAACTCGCCATTTGCCCGATTTGACTTTTTGGCACGTCAGCTTTTTTACAGGTGGCCAATATGAAAGTCGTCATGTGGCAGCCGACAACAAGCGTTCGCCAAACTGCAAGCCGATTATTTGTCCGGACACCGCAAGTACCGATGTCGGGAAAACATTTTATTGAAAGATTTATGATGCGTGTGTACGGGTCTACTAAGTCAAGATGGGAACAAAACATCAGTCACTTTCTGTCCTCTGTTCCCCGCACAAGAAGGGAACGGGACCAGTTAGTCCGCATTGTCCCATATCGCCATTTTACGGTTCGCCATTTTGCCGGTTCGACTTTTTGCCATGTCGATATTTGACATGTCGCCAACACGAAAGTTGCTATATAACAATCGACAAGAAGGCAGTAGGCAAACTGCAACGCGACTTTTTACCCGGACGCCTCAGCGCGCAGGGGCAGTGGACAAATGGGGATTCGAACCCGAGCTCCCCCATGAGAATCTGGCGCACATAACACTCGGCCATTACGCAGTACCCGTAGTTGCCGATAAAATTAAGCTGTGTGCGTATGGAGGGGCCCACAGACCCCAAGCCTTTTAGAAGGTGGATGAAGTAGTCGGCCCTCGCCTCGGCTTTGTCATTATGCAGTAGACTATTTCTCGCAATGGTACGTGTTTGTGAGAAGATCATCCGTTGTGCACATAAGACTGATATGCGGCAGACAAAAGATAACACGCACAATGCGGTAGCAATTCATTTGCCTCCAGGGGTGCCATTTCCCATTCAGTTAGGGGGGGTCCAGTCCCCATCTTAGGCTTCAGCATCCCAACTTTAAGACACAAGCGGGCCAAATTCGGTCAGAAGCCCGTTTGTTGGAATATTTTTCGGATAGGTCGAGTTATTTTTCACTGTTGAGCTCACCAACTCATTTTTCGAAACTACGCCCCTGCATGGTATCCAAAACAAATGTTTTAGGGAACTCGCATGCGTCTTTGTAAACAACGTAACGTCATGATGGCATAATGGGTCTAATGCGCTTTTGAATAGCTTACCAGTGAGCATTGTGACAACAACGCTGAGCAGCAAGAGCAGGCACAAAAGGCGCATGTTGAACAGTTGTGTCGCCGCTTCAGTCCTGACCCTGTCGAATCGTGCTCAGCTCTGGCCAACACCCACATCTCGACATTACAGCGGTATCGCCTGAAAGTTCACTCACCGTGCTGTTGATGTCATGGGCTGTGGGTGTTGTTGTTCGAGGCCAGAATGGGGCTCGGGGAAGGGGAGTAAGGGGTCCGACCTTACCAGCTGTCCACTTTGACGAGAATGTCCTGGTCACGATGAGAGGGCAGGGTTTTTTGTGAGTCATCTGTCAACAGCATGTATCAGCAAAGAAAGAGAGAGAGAGAGAGAGAGAGAGAGAGAGAGCGAGAGAGAGGGAGAGAGATGAGAGAGAGACGAGAGAGAGAGAGAGAGAGAGAGAGAGAGAGAGAAGAGAGAGAGAGAGAGAGAGAGAGAGAGAGAGAGAGAGAGAGAGAGAGAGAGGGATATATATGTATACATATATATATATATATATGTTGGACAGAACAGTATATATATGTATACATATATATATATATATATATATATATATATATATATATATATATATATATATATATACTCTGGTGTCAGCCGCGCCGGGTCAGCGTGTGTAGTAACCTGCAGTTCGATATTCATGTTCAGCAGAAGTCGACGACCCCTTCGATTTTGACGAAACTTGCACCAACAGTAGCGCTGACACCTTACGCAAAAGCACTTCTGGAGCATCGAGTAGTAGACCCAAAACGTCAACCAAGAAATATCACGAATGTGCTGCATCTCATACATCACTCGGTCCAGAACGTTATGCAGTTTCTGAGCAGGACCTCAAAGTAGTCGTAACGCAAGCAGATGGAAAGATATTGCTGATTCTCTTCTAAACTGGTCAGTTTTCCCACAATGTTTGACTAGCCCTGAAGCGAACCAGTCCGCTGGGCTTCACCGTTGCAGTGCCGTTACCACTGGCAGTGCAGAAACTGGGACATGCCATAAACTGAGAATATGATGCTGCCAGCCACCACATTAAATCTGTGTTCAAATAAGTATGATGTTAGGTACAGTAGCGTTTACAATAAGTGCAGTTACCTCCGGAAAAGATGGCATTAAATTGGGCAAGAAAAGGCAGACTTGGCTCCTGTCGGTCACCGCGGATATTTGACAACAAAAAAAAAAAACGCAGCAGACCTTTTTATTGTGACAGTGACATTGTCAGCCTAAACGACCCGTAACCCATATCATTGTTCACGCCCGTGTCTCGTGGGAACCACATCGCTTGGGGCATCCTAGACTGCGGGTGTTGGCAACTTAACAGCAGACCTGTCACAACATCTGTGGTCAATTCTGTGGCGCAGCTCCCGACCCCAGGAATTCATGGAGTTCAAGCAGGCGGATCACCGGCATTGGCTTCCACCGATGCACGACAGTGCCGTGCAGCTGCAGGCGCCTGGTGACCCGCAGCAGTTCGGCTGGAAGATGGGACATCTTCTCCACCATCCGCACTTACTTCCCCAGACATCGTCTGCGGGAAATGACGGACAGCAGCCAGTGGTCAGCGGAGTCACGGGGCAATGGGCGAGTATGAGTTATGCTGACGTCCAGTACAAAGCCCACTGCCAGGACTTCGTGCAGGGCTCGGGGGAAGGTAAGAGTCGCTCAGATTGGGGACTTCAACCTGGAGAAGAGGGCACAATATCTCTACGGGATCGCCGACTTTCCTTCTATTGGATTTAGCCTATTGTTCGTCGATTTAGGGGTCCTAGACGTGTCTGGAAAATTTACAAGCAGCTCATTCATCGTCACTGCATTCACTTTATCCAGGCAAGTATCGATAAAATTGAATGTTTGTGCCTGGAGTGGCCCGTGGACCCCAAACCCTCATGGGATGAAGAGAGCAAAGGCTCCGCCTCCGCCGACATGCCTACAACCTCTCTAGCATCCACTAACGCAGCTGAGTTAGCAAGTCCCAAAACGCTCCGTAAATAGCAGTTTCGCTGCGTTATTCAACGTTTGAAATGCACATTGTAATGATGCGGCAGCATTTCGCGTAGACAAGGTGTAAGTCATAGCGGCCGTGACTCACACTTACAATGACCAATCAGCATACACACATCGTGCTGTGCACATGTCGGACTATACTCTTGTTTCAGCTTACCGTGTAGGTGTACATCTAAACATACACTCGTCATCGTCCAGTCGCATTCCTTCTCACTCTTCGCAGAAATCTGATCAGCTGAAAATATCGACTGATGCTGTTAACTCACGACAGACTGATATTGATGATGATGATGACTGATGCTGTCAGCTCACGACAGTGCAGCTACTGATGCGGTCAGTGGATCGCTTGAGGACGGAAGCACGTATATAAATATACTGTATGCCAATGGCCGTTGGTATTAAGCCCGTTTGCTTAAAGCTCGCCAGGATAGTACGTCGAGTAAAAAAGTTTCCTTGTGTGAAAAGGTCGTGCAGGATAATATTTGCGTGGTGAAATGTTTGTCGGGAAGGAGTTCGATTCTAAAATGTTCGCACTCGTAACAGATCGTATGAAAAAGGTCGTTCGCAGTTGATCGCATGCAAATGCTAGCACATCGGTGCCCGTCACGGATGCATTCCGTATGACAGCAGCTGGCAGCTGAAAGTTCGTATGACAGCAGTTGGCAGCTAAAAGTTCGTATGACAGCAGTTGGCAGCTAAAAGTTCGTATGACAACAGTTGGCATCTGAAAGTCCGTATGACAACAGTTGGCATCTGAAAGTTCGTATGCCGATGCTGGAAGAAAGTAAGCAAATTTCGAATGAAGCTGTTTGTAAGGGATGAAGTCTCTTAGCGACAACATCATGTATACAAAATTTCGCATTCCCGTGTATTGTGTATGCATGCAAAGTCCGAATGCAAATGTGTCCAGGGATAAGGTCGCTCCATGAAATATGTGTGCAAAACATCGTATGCGGATGTCTAAAGCAAGTACAATGTAAATATCCAGTCCTGGCGCCTAGATATGCCGAACGGTGATGGTACGCGCCAACGTCTAGCGAAGTGGTTTTGGTTTTGTCTGGATGGACTGGTTTCTGAGCTTTGTTATTGCAATGTGGATAAAGAAATTGGGACTCGCTTTATGCTACGCATTACAGACTGAGGATGTGACTAACTATCGCGTTGAATGCCTGTCCAAATTTGCCTGACACTTGTTTGCATAGATAAGTCAGGAGTAACAGCCTTATTCCTCGGAAAAGAACAGCAGAATGGAGATACATATGCGTTGATATTTCGGCAATATGAACTTATCAAAACAAGAGCAGAAATAATAGCAGGAATAAGGCTATAACTACTGTGTTGTCTATGCGAATTATGTTCCTTGTAAATGCACTTAACAACTTACGTAATTCTGACACTTGTTTGGGTAGCGTTTGCAGCTTCTCTAAATGAAATTACATGCATTAAGGCACCAAAAGGTGGACATCGCCCCGTCCTGGCCACTGTCGAGAAGACCGGAGAAAACCCAAGCAAACCTTTTTATTATGCCACCGATGTTGTCAGCTCAAACGACCAGGAGCTCATATTGCTCGTATTGCTGTTCACACCCGTGCCTCGAAAACCCCGAATCGCTCAGCAAATCCGTAGGCAGCAGGTGTCGGTAACTTCACAGCAGGGCTCTCAGGCAGCAGGTGTCGGTAACTTCACAGCAGGACCCTCATGCAGCAGGTGTCGGTTACTTCACAGCGGGACTCTCACACCACTGGTGCCCACTACTGTGGTGCAGCTCTCCCTCCCATGAATCCAGCTGACTTCATTCAAGCTTCCCATCGGCAATGATTGATGACGGGGACGCACGGCCGTTTGGAGCAGAAACAGGGGAAGCCTACCAGCCCGCAGCAGTGTGGCTTGTAGTCGGGACATTTTTTCGAGAGCGGTCCCGCGCAAACGATCCCCCAGGCACTGTCTGCGGAAGATAACGGGCAGCGAACGGTAGTCAGTGGCAAACAATGCCCCAGGCACTGTCTGCGGAAGATAACGGACAGCGAACGGTAGTCAGTGGCGTCGAAGACATCTGACGGGGAGTATCAGAAGAGCATGCGTGGGTTGTGCTGATGTACAGGAGTAAGCACACCGCCAAGATTTCGCGCAGCCAACGCGAAAGTTTCTTAATGGGCCCCTGAACCCAGGGAAAGGGAAATAGCTTTTCTAAGAGCTCACCAAATTCGTTTCGGCCGGATTTAGCCTGCTGTTTTACGCATCAGGCCATCCCCGACTGGCCAGGGCCCTCTGACCGAACCAGGGATCGTAAACGCTTCTGAAAGCCTTATAAGTAGCTAGTTCATCATCACTGCGCTCACTTTATCATGCGGAGTATCACTAAAATGGATTTGTTTGCGCCTGGGAGGGGGAGGGGGATAGGGCCCAAGTCCCTCAGGGGGTGGATGGAACGACCGCCCGCTGGCTTAATTATCAGACATTAGCCATCAACCTTTTTCTTTCGTCGGTGTGTGGTTATAACAGGGTATAAACACGCACTGATGCACATATAACAACACATAAACTATATAATATGCAAAGGCTTATAATAACGCATAAACTGGCATCGATAAACACGCACGGGATAACGTCGGCTGTGGTGTGTATAAAACGGGTCTGCTGCGGTAGATGGAAGATAACGTGCACAATGCGGAAGCAGTGCATTTGATCTGATGATTATTTGCATGAACGATGCTTCAAAAATGTGTTTCAAAGCGCAGGATTGCAAACCCACTACAGGCGCGTGGAGGTCACCACTCGACACAACTACTGCCTCACCAGCGCCGACTGAAGCAGCAAGGTTAGAAAGCCCCAGAGCGTGCCGTGAACTGCAGCTTTGCTGTGTCGTTCAACGTTTGAAAAACACGTTAATTGTTATAACGCGGAAGGATTTCGCGAAGACAAAGTGGAAGACGTGGTGTTTTGAGTCATGCCGACGGTGAGTAATCGCCATGCACGCTTCGTGCCGTGGACATGTCGGGATAAACTCTTGCTGAAGCATATCCAGACATGTGCAAGAGAATGCATACACTTGTCTTCGTCGACTTCCAGAACGTAGATTCCCATCCTTGGCGTTGATCTGTACCAAGTCGTGATGGTGAGCGCCAAAGCCCAGCTATGTGGATCTGGACTGGGTCTTTTCCCGATCGACTAGTTCCTGAGCTTTGCTGTTACAGTGCACTTACCGCTGACAATGGAGAAACAGGGTCTCAATATGTGTCACGCATAATAGACTGAAAATATACTGCTGTTATTCACTGCATTGAATGTGTATCGGCATTGGTCTGATAGCATCCTGGGTAGAGTGAAAAACTCCGGAAAAGATCGCAGGAAATAAGGCAGGAAAGGCGGGGCACGGCTCTCGCCTGGCGATTGTCGAGGATATTTGAGAAAACTCAAGCGCACCTTTATATTACATCATCGGCATTGTCAGCCTAAACGACCAGGAACCCACATAGCTGTTCGCACCCGTGTCTCGTAAAACCCCAAATCACTCGGTGCATCCGCAGGCGGCAGGTGTCGGTAACTTCACAGCAGGCCTTTCACAACACTGGTGCTCACTGCTGTCGTGCAGCTCCCCCGCCCAGAAACTCACTGACTTCACGCGGACAATTCACCAGCACCGATTGTGACCAAAGCACGGCGTATATGAGCAGCGGCAGAAGCCTGGTGCTCCGCAGCAGAACTTGTGGAGCGGACATATTCTCCGTCCGCAAAAGCGCACACCCCAAACGCCGTCTGTGGGAGACAACGGAGAGCAAACAGTGGTGAACTGAGTTAGGGTCATTTGAAAAGGGGATGGGGGCAATGGGGGATGCATGAGTTGTGTTTACGTCCAGTGGCAAGCACACTGCTAAGAATTTCGCGCGGCGGGGGATAATTTTTTGCATGTAATTTGTTCTACCTACCCATCACTCATAAATGTCCCACCCTTGGGGCACATTTCACAAACATACACCAGTAAAACCTCAGGGTAGTTACATCTTATAATTGCACTGGCAGTCCTCCGCAGCACCGTCAAGGCACGATAGGCATATCACTTCTAGTTACGTTCGGGCTTTGTCAACGCCTTGTAGCAGCACCGTGATTATTTCTTGCAGTCGCGACCAACGTCTTAATGGCAATCGTGTCAACCATCGTGTGCACCTCTGCTGGTGTGAATTAAAGAACCTTTGTGATTGGCCCGGGGGTAAGGGCCTGCTTCCGAGAAGCGCTTTGGTTGAAGTTTGAACCAGTGCGTGTTATGGATTATGTGATGCTCCCATTCCTAAAGCGAAAGTGCGCCTAAAAAACCAACCGTGATAAACGTCATAGAGCAGAAAACAAAGCCAACGCATAAAGTTTGGCTGCATTCGTGAGATATTACCTGAATGCTTGCAGATCGCTTGGTCTTAACAAAATGTTTTAATCTTTCGTAGCATTTATTACAGAAACATTTTGACACTTAAGTATGCTGTCGATATTAAAGAGCACACACGTCGGAAAAGCAAGGCAAATGAGATGTATTACTTTCATAGTAGTGAGCGGGAACTCAACTGAGATTTCTCCTGCTGCGTGGGCTACTTCGAATAAAAGTTCTGAGCTTTTCAGAGGGATTTCAACAAAACTGATCCTACTGATCAAATCTTACGCGTCTGAGGTAACAATAGGTAAACAGCACACAAAACACCGGCATTAGGTTATATTGGGATACTGATAACGACCTAGATCTCTTCATTCCACTTGACCTATATCGATACGCATTCAATCTGGTAATTCGGAGCAGCGCGCCCTCAGTTTCTCTTTCGTGACACACAGTAGACACAATGTTTCACTGCCAGTGGTAACAACACTGCAACATAAACTCTCTATTTGTTCTTCTCAGGGACTAGTCGAGCGAGATAAGACCCATCCCAGATCCAATTAGGCTTTGGCTGTGACGCTCATCGTCACCAATCAGTTCGTAAAACACCAATGATGGAAACCCGCATTATAATTTGCACTACACATCCATATGTGATCTTATGCGTGCCTACTTCGTCGAACGACCTTATCCGTGGAAGGCAAGCTTTCCGTTTTCAGAGCTCCCGCTTAATCTATTTTCAGGATGTATTTGCGTTTGTAGTCATCAGAAGCGTATGATGCACCGAACAATCAGTGCAAATGGTATTCGCGAGTAGCCAGATATTCAGCTGCGGGGCTGGAGAAGGGATGCGATTGGACGAAGACGGGCGCATGTTTTTACTTACACATGTACGGATATACTGAAGCAGGAGTTTAGCCTGGCATGTCCGTAGCACTATGCGTGCATGCCGATTGGTTATTGTAAGCAGGACTCACGGGCGGCATCACTTCCACTTTATTTACACGACACGCTGTCGCATCGTTGCAAAGTACGTTACAAAAGCTGCAGTTCAAAGAGCGTCTTGGGGCTTGCTAGTAGTTCGTGCGTTAATCGGTGCTGGTGAGGTAGAGAGTGAGGTAGTTGACGTGAGGTATGCTGACTGGTGACCAGTCGGTGCGTTAGTCGGTGCTGGTGAGGTAGAGAGTGGGGTAGTTGACGTGAGGTATTCTGACTGGTGACCAGTCGGCGCTGGTGAGGTAGAGAGTGAGGTAGTTGACGTGAGGTATGCTGACTGGTGACCAGTCGGTGCGTTAGTCGGCGCTGGTGAGGTAGAGAGTGAGGTAGTTGTCGTGAGGCATGCTGACTGGTGACCAGTCGGTGCGTTAGTCGGCGCTGGTGAGGTAGAGAGTGAGGTAGTTGTCGTGAGGTATGCTGACTGGTGACCAGTCGGTGCGTTAGTCGGCGCTGGTGAGGTAGAGAGTGAGGTAGTTGACGTGAGGCATTCTGACTGGTGACCAGTCGGCGCTGGTGAGGTAGAGAGTGAGGTAGTTGACGTGAGGTATTCTGACTGGTGACCTGCATGCGCCTGTAATGTGTTTCCTGTCCTACACTTTGAAACATATTTTTGAACTATTGTACATGGTCGAATGCATTTCTACCTTATTGTCCGTGCTATCTTCCATCTGCCCCATGTCATCACTCTCATGTACATAACAAGTCACCTCATTTCACGCACCGATACAAAACATAGGTTGCTGGGTAACATCTAACGATATAGTCATGGGGACGATTGCTCCATCCGCCCCATTAGGGGCGTGGTGGCCACGGGCCACTCCAGACGAGAACATTCAATCTGATAGATACGGACCTAATAAATCGAGTGCGGCGATGATGAGTGAGCACCTCGTACGTTTTCTCTGAAGGGTCGAAGGCCACTGGATCGGCCAGAGAATCCTCTCAACTAGGAGGTGAGAGGAGAGGGAGAGAGGGGGGGGGGGGGAAGGGGAGAAATTAATACTTTTAACTCCGAAACAGATCACATGAATTAAGGCAGCGAAGGCGGGGTATGGCTCGTGGTGATTTTCGAGAAGATCGGAGAAAACTTAAGGAAATCTTTTATGATGTCAGCAGCATTGTGAACATAGGCGACCACAAACCTATATGGCTGTGTACACCCTCTTGTAAAACCCCGAGCCGTTCGGAACATTCGTGGACAGCGGGCATCGGTAACTTCACAGCAGGCCTTTCGTGACACTTGCGCCTGCTGCTGTGGTGCAGCTTCCCATCCCAGTACTGATGTGGTGCAGCTTCCCATCCCAGTACTGCTGTGGTGCAGCTTCCCTTCCCAGGATCCCATCGACTTCGCTCAGACAGCTCAACGGCATCGGTAGGCGGTGGGGCGCGGCCGCCGCGAGCAGTGGCAAAGGTGTCCCAGCCCGCAGCAGTGGCAAAGGTGTCCCAGCCCGCAGCAGTCCTGCTCGTAGAGTGTCCCAGCCCGCAGCAGTGGCAAAGGTGTCCCAGCCCGCAGCACTCCCGCTCGTAGAGTGTCCCAGCCCGCAACAGTGGCAAAGGTGTCCCAGCCCGCAGCACTCCCGCTCGTAGAGTGTCCCAGCCCGCAACAGTGGCAAAGATGTCCCAGCCCGCAGCAGTCCCACTCGTAGAGTGTCCCAGCCCGCAACAGTGGCAAAGGTGTCCCAGCCCGCAACAGTGGCAAAGGTGTCCCGGCCCGCAGCACTCCCGCTCGTAGAGTGTCCCAGCCCGCAACAGTGGCAAAGGTGTCCCAGCCCGCAGCAGTCCCGCTCGTAGAGTGTCCCAGCCCGCAACAGTGGCAAAGGTGTCCCAGCCCGCAGCAGTCCCGCTCGTAGAGTGTCCCAGCCCGCAGCAGTGGCAAAGGTGTCCCAGCCCGCAGCAGTCCCGCTCGTAGAGTGTCCCAGCCCGCAACAGTGGCAAAGGCGTCCCAGCCCGCAGCACTCCCGCTCGTAGAGTGTCCCAGCCCGCAACAGTGGCAAAGGTGTCCCAGCCCGCAACAGTGGCAAAGGTGTCCCAGCCCGCAGCAGTCCCGCTCGTAGAAGTATCATTTTCTCCGCCGCCCGCAAGTGACCACCCTAACGCCATTTGAAAGAGACAACGGACAACTAACAAAAGTCAAAGGTGTCAGGGCTCTTGACCGGGTGTGCCATGAGCGCCCTGAGTACCAATGCAGCAGGCACGAGTTTTGCTGACGTCGAGCACAAGTCACGCCAGTCACCAGGACTTCGCGCAAGAGTAACGAATGTTTCTCAAATGGTTTCAACCTTTAAGGAGGGGAACGATTTCTTGCAAGGCTCACCAGACTCCTTTTCCGTTAGTAAACAACCCAATTTCCGACTGACCAGGGTGCTCCGGTCGATCCAGGGGTCCTAGACGCTTTTGAAAAGCTTGTTAGCGGCTATTCGGCATTATTATAGTCACTTTGTCAAGACAGGTGTCCACAGATTTTTGCCCTGCAGGGGCCCATTGACCCTAAGCCCTCAGGGGGAAATGGAGCAATTTTCTGTCCTCTCATGGCTCTGTCATTATACAGCAACGGTTTTCTTGCATAGATACGTGTTTGGCACAAGGTCATTTGTACACATTGCAGGGACCTCATGTGGCAGATGGAAGATAACACTGCGGTGAAGCAAAGATAATATGCATCTATAATGGCACAAATGCGTCTGGTGCATTTGGAATAGCTTACCTGCGAACATTATTATAGTAACGCTGAGCAGCAAGAGCAGACACAAGACGCGCATGTTGAACAGTCGTGTATACGCCGCGGTCCGGACCCTGTCGAGGCGTGCGCAGTTCTGACCCATGGCTCGACGCCACAGCCGTGTCACCTGAAAGGTCACTCGCCGCGCTGCTGATGTCACTGTCTGCGGATGGTGTTCGTTGTTTACGGGAAGTCACGGGGCCGGAAAGGTCATGTCGGTGGCGAGTGATGGGTCTGACCTAACCAGTCATCCACTTTGACGGGGGTGTCCTGGTCGCGATCGGGGTGCAGGTTCCTCTTCTTGATTCATGTGTCAACGGCATGTACTAGGTGCAGGGATGAAACAATAAATTTGTGCTCTCTCGCATCATTCGCGCTAGGCTCCTTTCCTAACGCGACGTTTTGTACTTCATGTGGCTCTGCTGGGTTTTTTTCTTGCACTCCGCCGCAGCTTCATATATCTCGCCGTCAATCGCTCTCGGTTGTCTTTGGGTTCAGAGGAACTGGCGACCAGCAATGAATCGCCAGCCGGTGACCTGTTCAGAGGAACTGCCGACCAGCAATGAATCGCCAGCCGGTGACCTGTTCAGAGGAACTGGCGACCAGCACTGAATCGCCAGCCGGTGACCTGTTCAGAGGAACTGGCGACCAGCAATGAACCGCCAGCCGGTGACCTCGCAGTCAGGAGATGCGCTCCCGGCACGAGACCAGGGGTCGACTGGCAATCTCGGACCCGATGATGCCTCCCAAAACGCAACTGCGAAATATATTTTGTACATTGATTGAAGGAAACCACACTCATTAAGCCTGTAAAAATGGGTCCAGATCCTCTTCCTTGTTTTCAGTGGCATACCATTTTATCATCAATGAAGGCGGTAGAAGGCACTTACAGTGGAAGACCATGTTCAGGCACTGAAAAAACAAGTGACCTTATCAAGGTCTGGAGCCTTCATCAAGGCACACAACGCATTCGGAGAAGAACCAGAAGCACATTTCAAATGGAACTGACTAGAACGTGACGTAGCTAAAGTGGAGCCGACATCAGCGGTGTCGGCAGGCGGTACTTAGGCGTCCTGAGCTCGTCCCGACCACTGCACACGTCACACGAGGTCCTGAAGTCTCACACGGCGCGTGCGACGCTCGTCCTACAGGGCATCACGTCTCCAGCTCGCCGGGCTCGGTCTTTATCCGCACCTCGACCTGCTGCAGCAGCGCCGCGCACTCGGCCTCCGTCAGGCCCGCCGGCTCCTGCTTCACCCGCAGCGTGGCGCCACCGGCGCAAATGTCACTACCGTCGCCGCAACAGGTGGCGCTGCCGTCGCCCGGCGTCGCCCGCTGCCGCTTCATCGCCCTCATCTTGGCGTCCAGCTCTTGCACGACGAACGGCTGCAGGCTGGCCTGCATCTTGACCTTGCTCTTGAGCGGCACTCGGCGGGGGTCGATGGCGCGAAGACCGCTGCTCAGTGGCGTCAGCTGACCACGCAGACGGCTGGCGAACATGCGACTCCAGCGGCTCTGAGAAACAGGCGCCGCAATCACTACACTCATCAAATCGGTTGGAAAACGTTGCATGCGATCTTGTGCGGTATAAGCAACCTATTCCATGTAGAAAAATAACTTATCATGCCTTAGTTGAACCCTCCAAGCTCGAGCTCGAGTTCCTTTTCAAACCGCCACACACATCCCATTCATCCCTAATGATGATTGGTAGCTTTCTGGCGTCCTGGCGGCAAATGTTATTGCATGCCCTCCAAAAACTGACAGCAGATCTTGGTCGGCATCTTCCTTGGTCCATATCCCAACACCTGCACGTTGGCATAGCCGCGTCCCGGACCGGCGGCACTCGTCTCACGCCCCAAAGTATCGCGTGCGTTCCGGACCGCCGCCAGCGCGCCCTGCTGTGTACTGGAGTCGCGCACACCTGGCGCTGTTTACGTTACAGGGCGGGGCTGGCGAGGGGTGTCATGGCACAGCCGGCGCCACCCTCCGAACCGGAACCTGTGCTGCACGCGTGCCAACTGACTTGGCATTCCGGGGCCCGTGCCGAGCGGCTTCCAAGGAAGGCATCAGCAGGCCTTGCAGCACTGTGTCGGATGGATACATTGCAAAAGAGCAGTCAGGGGTTCGGGGAAACGGGGAGGCGCGGGTTTTTATTTCCGAACAGCTTAAGGGATTTAACCTTTTGGTGGTTCATGAAAAGAAAGAAACCCGCAAAACTCATGACCTGCGAGTTCCTGAACATTATACTCGTTTCTGCACCACCTGACCGTCCCTAGCGTAATCCAAATTTCTGACTTCTTACTCTCGTCAGTGAGAGAGCTCGGCCAACATTGGGTCACAAGCCACCAGTCCTCCACGTCCACGCATGAAAACCGCATACTACGGACGAATGGAAAACGTGATACCTCACATGAGAGGTGCAGGACATGTACTAGTGTCTGTGAAGAGCAAAACTTGTCTCAAAACTTTCTGCAGGCTGACTGAGCCTTGCCCATGCAACCTACAAAACTCCAGCAGTGATCTGCGTCGGCCCTCTCCCAGCCAGCCCTGATAGAGGTCCCGCCTCATGGAAGCAAAGCTGAAGCGAGCAGGTACGCCGTTACCTTGACGTTGTTCTGCAGGACGTTGATTTTGACGGGGCTGACTTGCCGCTGCTGGTGCTGCAAGGTCTTCAGCGTCGTCACCTGCTCCGGCACGATCTTGGAGAACACGCACGTTCTGCACTGACTAGATTTCCTACCGGAAAGAATGGCACTATTATTTTGCATGTGCAGGAAAAGTTCTTAAGATTTCTGCGGACGTGTTGTAAAGCGCTAGCGTCGAGGTGTATGCGTTTCTGTGTAGTTCAGCCTCAACAGGAGATGACATAGATTATGACTAACACCTTGTGAGTGTTGAGGGATAAAAAGCACGGTTCGAAGTTAACAATCGGTCCTGACAAATACGCATGTCGTATTTGGACATAGGATCCGTCGGGTGAGTCCTACTTATGTCACAAAATCACAAACCACTAAACTGCACGTCACTACATCACAAAATCATTATCACTCCATCAATAGCATTGCCAAATAAACATTGTCCACTAAATATTGGCTTGGCTCATTCCATTCTAACAAATGTGGACCCCTAATATTTTATGCACGTCTGTGGAACCATGAGGACCAGATGACACCTGACCATGGTGAGCATGCCTGACAGCCCTGACCTGACCGGCAGCCGTGCCCCTCGGCAGCCCTGACCTGACCGCGCGCGCCGTGTGGTGACTGGCGCCATCGCCAGCTGACCTGTAGCGGCGCTGAGCACTGGCCGAGTGGTAGTTCCGAACGTGTTTGTAGTAGTCCAGCTCATCAATGTAGATGCACGAGCAGGCGTCACAGCGAAGACAGTTCTGTAGCGCCGGCGGAATATATCCTCGCGGGACAGACTCTGAAATGGGTGAATCGGTCTCGGGTCCAATAGTTGACGATACGGTCTGCCGGGGTCTGTGGTAGACTGCCTGCTACAGCAGTTTACCACATAGTCTGCTATAGTCTGGCACGCCCAGTCACGCCGAAATCGAGGTGATCCATTCGGCGCCTGACGCAGATCGTACATAATCCAGGAAATGTATTCATCGACGGACTACAGAATATCATTATCCCAAGTCATACCAGTTTAGTCCCGAAGGAACCAATATTTATTCAGCCAGACCCACGGATTCACATTCAGATTTCACATTCACGTTCGCTCGCCCTTAAAGACCCAGTAACCAAACTAAACTCGCCCGCTCTAGTCCCATTATTTTCCTGACTTCATTCACACAGATGAAGGCAGAATGCATCTGATCTCAGTCACACGTATGGCATAATAATCTGTCTGATCTGAGTCACGCATATGGCGTCAGAATCTTATAGCACAAGTTAGACAGAAGGCGACAGAATTCCGCCTTCCTGTGCCCACAGATGGCGAGGGGAGTTTAGTCAATCTGGGGACAATTAAGACGACGGGCGAGTCCGTTCGCATCAAACTGCACGGAGGAGCATATGACTTGCGCGGTTTCGTTTTTCAGAAAAATAGTCACCTATCCTGGCGCGCGCCAGCATACCATCCTACCACAGTCTTGAAAACAAAGCTTGTTCAAATTAGCCGGCAAAAAACGCATTGAATTTGGTTGTTTACATAACTGCCAGGATTACATTGTGTCATTGTGAATGTGGCCACATAATGATGCATTTGGCATGGAAGCAAAATAACAAATTCCACAGGAAGTTATATTGATAGCCAGGTGTCACTGAAATCTGTGTAGGCATTTCACGCGCCCGGGTGGCCGGCTGGATACCCTTCGCTCGGGTGGGGGGGGGGGGGGGATAAAATTTGACACCCCTGAGATCTCAAGAACTATGAGAGCTACAGACACCAAATTCACAGGGTACAGGGTACCCGTACGTGAACTCACTTAGATCAAAGTTTGAGGTTCCTAAGTGATGACTTTCGGGTCAAATAAGGTCAAACAAGATCCAATTCCAGGCTGGTCTTCAAAGAGTCCCCAGAATGTAGATAACTGTTTCTAGCAAAAGTTTGCATGCTCATTTAAGGCCAGCGACCTTGTTTGACCTTTTGAAGGTCATGGCGACCAGAATCATACAAAACTGCTCTGAATTTTGCATCTGAAAAAGCGACAAAGTGTAAGCTAGACAGTATGCTCCTAAAAACTAGATGCTGACCTGGGTCATTTTAGGTCAATGACCTATTCTGACCTATAGAGTCCATGAAAGATGTGGGATGCGGTTCATGCCGGATAATAAATTCGAAATGAGCACCAGAAACTATCCCATACTGCAAGCCTTAGAGTAATGAAACAGGTTGGTTTTGACCTTGGGCTGATCTTTATACCTGACCTAAGGTCAATGAAATTTGCTCATTCAATTGTTGTGCTGTCTGAAAAAGCATTTCAGAGATGTATGGCTTCGTCTCACACTCCATTGCTGCATCAGATTGAACGATTCCCTAGAAATTGACTTTGCTGAAACCATGACCTGACCTCGACCTGCCATACGTCAGCGACCTTACAATGTGCATCTAAATTCTGCCACCAAACGATCCGCTGTTCAGTTGTCTACAGCTATGCAAAATTTGGAAATCGGAAACCAAAAATCGGAACCCATTCTGGAAAAACCTTCGGGGGGTCAATTTGACTCCACCCAAAAGCGTGTTAATGGACATCTCAACCCAATCTGTGCATTGCGACGATATCTGGTAGCTCTCACACTTACACGTGTCGTCCGTGAAGTCTGCAATGTTATCCTTGTCGAAGTTGTGATCATAGATGTTTTTTGGTTCCGAACAATTCTTCGTAAAACTAGAGCCTGGTTGCCCCTGGTTCCAGAACCAAGAACAAGCCAGGAACCAATTTGTGATCACACAGGAGATTGTGAGTGTCACGGAAGCTGTCTTAAGTTTATCCATAATCTTCAGGATCTGTTGTGTTTAAAATGTACTTAGTTCAATGGTAAAATATATGCTCTGCAAGCTTTCAAATATACCACTCAGCACCGTGGGTAAATATCATATGAAGCGCACAGGATATATTCTTACTCAGACAATACAGCTGTTTGTTGGTAAATGACTGGCAAATGGTGGCCATAGCTGGTGTTTGAGAGTGGCGCCAATGTGAATAAGGAACCAGGTTCCGGTGTTTCGTGAGAGCCGCCATCTGGCGTTTGCTGGGGACGAGGCTCTCGTGATTATTAAAAATCTTTGGAAACCAAAACGCCAGACGTGTTGTTCTCAAAAGAATCAATGAGAGCCAGCAGCCAGGGTATGGTGTAGGCAAAAAACGAGCAAGAGCCAAGATCCAAACGTCCCTTTGTTTTATAGTCAAAGATCATTGCGAATCAAAAACCAAACTGGCCATGTTTGCTAGTGATGACTCGCGAGTAGTTGATCACATATTTCAGCGAAAACGGTTGAGCGTACGAAGGTACCCTCAATCGTTAAGTTGAACAACGGTTGAGGGTGCGGAGTTACGAGGGAACAGCGCAAACCACCCTCACCGACAGGTGAGCAATTATCGGGGCTCTCCCCACAACGGGGCTGGTGGGCTCTCACTCCCCAGCCAGGCCATGGATTACTGTCAAAGCATCGTCCGATCAGCGGACAATCAGAGGTTAGCCATGCATGCAGAGCGTGGGCGGCTGGGCCGCAGGCCAGCGCATGCAGCGCCACTGCCCGCGGAGAACAGCCTCGACCGACACGGCTGTGCTCAGCCGGGCAGCGGGGCCAATATCGGGCGGACAGGTGCCACTTGGCTTCTGTGGTTGTTGGCTTCGGACAATAGCTGGTGAATAATGTTTACAGTGCGGTTGGGAAGGTTGTCGATGGAAGAGGCTCGCAGTAATAAGCGTTTGGCTAGACAGGCCCAAATGCCTTCGAAATGGAACATGCCCCAGAACTTCGAATTAAAATGCCCCATAAAGTTTCGGACAGTAACTCGACCTATCAAAACGCAGGCTTTCTTTTCATATTGCCAGCACCGTGCCTTCACAATGCGTCCGCAGGCGCGCCTCGGGTAGACGAGTAAAAGAGTTAACATCCAGGAGGCCCGTTCAGTGCGCGCTGGCCCTGACACAGGACCCGGCATGCCCGAGCGGTCGCGGCCGGCTCACGTTTCTGCGACGACGGGTCCTGTTCGCCCGCTGACGTCGGACTGGGGGACTCCGGCGACGGCGACGGCGACGGCGCGTCGACCGGCTCGGCGGCGTCGGCGTCGACGTCCCGGTGCGCGGCTAACACGCAGTCGGCTGCGTCGGCTCCGACGGCTGACACCTCTGCGGGCAGGGCGGGCAGCCGCGTGATGTCTGACGCATGAGGCGGGGGGCTTCCGAGAGTGCAGGGGGGAGGCGGGTCACGGACGGAGAACCGCGTCAGTGGTGATGGGGGAAAGAGGGGGGGGGGGACGCACCGCCTCTGCAACGCAGATTGCAGATTGCCTCTCCGGCGTTTTGATGGAAAATCTGACGGAGCTAGGCGAAGCAAGAAGCACATTCACAGGAATTGTACATCACAATTGGACATCACCTGTTAATAGTGCTTTGCTCATAACTTGCATTGCCATAAAACAACTTAGGGCCCCGTACAGACAAAAAAATGTTCGGGGGCGTTCAAGAGGGGGGGGGGGGGGGGTTTGATATGACAGTCAGGGAGCTAAACATAACACACATTGCCATGATTTGTTCATATCTTTGAGGAATTATGCGGCCACCACCACCATGGAATCCTCTGTATTTGCCACTTCCTCCGCGGTGGCAATGGGCATGGACATACGGCGGTACGATTCACATGCATACATACAGCTGATCGCCGTGAACAGCTGAGCCCGAGCCTTAGAACAGCTGAGGGTCGTGTGGACAGCTGGGTAAATGTCGCATGTCCCGAACAGATGGCACACGTCTGGAGCACATGGTCCAGCACTTTCAAAAACTAGCACATTCGTTTGAAAAGGGCAGTAGTGGGATCGAATCTGAACCGAGATGTAATAAGCCAAGTGTTACCAGACTGTGGACGTATTATCGTTTATCTGGGCCGTTAGAGATTCAAGCTCATCAACGTGCTGCGAATGCTACTCAATTCAGCGGCACGTCGGATAGGTCTGCCATTCTTGAGTAGAAAATTAGGACGCGCTTGACGTGCTCCTTCTTGTATTCAAAAAGGCCTGCCTCGTCTCTGGATTGTCCACGACCAACGCAGAAAATATTAGTATTAGGTGTGTGGATAAAAAAGCTGCAACAGCGATGAATCATGGCCATTCTACCATGCCTGGCTAATTACGGCTGGATTGTGCATATCCTCATACGCATGTGTTTGCAGAAAGTTTTTTTAGTAGTGTTGCATCATGTGTATAAATGGAACGAACGGGAAAGTTTTTTGCGGAGCGTCATACGGAAACAAGCACCGGTATCTGAACGCAAACGTTTGTATGGCCGCAATAAGGAACGACCCCCCCAGTTCGACCTGCAGCCAACGGTGCCCGGAACAGATGCATGCGCCAATGAAGCATCTGCGTGGGGCATTTCCGTGTCGAGCGTTGTTTCAGTAGGATCTTAATGCCTAGGCTTTGTCCTGGATCAACATTTGGGAAGCAGCATTCGACTTTTACGTTTCTGTTTACACAAAAGCCCGTCGCAGTGTGGCTCCAGAATGAGCTTTCTCCCTGGTCTTCAACGTCCATGTCTGAAAATCAGCAAAATAACTTCAAATGGCCATGATATAGATTTAGCCTACTTCGATGGCTGCAAATGATGCAGCTCATGGAAAAATCCATGGCAGTTTCGCACGTCGCGGTCTTTATCGATATCGTGCCAGATTAACTGCTGTTTAGCAAAAGTCAACACCCGCAGCTACCAAACCGGAAAGCTATGCCCTTAGCCTTAGATTCATAGTCTATGAGATACACAGCCCTTAGATACAAAAGCCATAACGCTGGCAATAACTCGCTGCAGCAGTAAATGGCCTGAAAACCTTGCACCGATCATTGTAGAACCGCCATGAAAAGCTGTAACTTTCCGCCCCTTTTGAGGCGTAGGTGGCATTTCTCTGCGCGACCTCCGGTCGTTTGGCACGGAACCGCATCTAACGTCAAATGGTTATCAATAAGCAGATCGATAAAAACACTGGGAAAGAGAAAGTTGGTTAACGCAGCCTTTGACTTGTAAAATGTAATTTGATGTCACTAAGGGTGGGTTATTTTTCCCATTGCTTCCGAAATATTTTGCTTCCGCAAAAGTTTGACTAGTCTCCACAAAGTTGGGGGACCATCTAGTGTTCCAGCAAAATTAGGCAGGACACCTTCACCTGTGGTGAAGCCCTTGCATATGCCATGCTGGAAGTAGAGTATAGGTGGCAGGTTATCACATGTTTAAAGTAGCTCCGTGGCGTGCGTTCTGCGTTACACCGCTCTGCTACTTTTTCCGATCGCTGTGACCCAATTTTTTCGATCACCCGGAAATTTCCTTCGTTGGTGCGTTTTAGAACGAGGGCGAGTCGGGCGTACCGTGCCCGTTCCAGCGTGCTTCCCAAGAGCACCGCAATGCGGGCGATCCTCCACCGCCTCCCTAGCTGGAAGCAGAGCACCATGGTCCCTCTCAGCGTGTTACCGCGCGTGGGCGAGCGGCCTCGCTGCCGCCCCGGCCTGGTGCGCCGACCCGCACAGCACGCGCCCGCCCGCCAGCTGCGGGAAGACATCACAAAGGGACCGGCAGCCGGCCAGGTGGCCCGGTCCCCACGGACGGACGAGGGGGGGGGGGGGCGCCAGGTGGGTGCCCATCGCGTGGCCGGCCGATCACAGCCCGCCCAGCTGATCCCACCAGGTGACCGGATACAGATCGCTTCCGGCGCTGCCGCGGAACTGCAAGCCAAGCCCCTGGCTAGGACGGAACCGGCGGCGGTGGGTAAGAGGCGCGCACGGGCCGGCGGCGGCGGGTGAGGGGCGCACACAGGCCGGCGCTCCGGAGCCTGGACAGCGGCGCCCTCGCCAAGCCACAGCGGGATGGCTGCCAAGGCGAAGCGCAAGAAGCTAAACAACACGGCACATCGAAAGTGGAGCCTTGTTTAAAACGCGAAGCTGCGTATGATTTCCTGGAAAGCCTTAACGTATCCATAAGCCAAGCCAAGAAGAGCAAGCAACATGCTTTGAATGACATAAGCTACATGAAGCCCTGTTCAAGACGAACAGCGGGCGGACAAACTCAGCGTGACCGAAACGCCGCCAGGGGACAGGGGTCCGGCTCAGTAGTCAGGACGTCGGCGCGGGGTCGGCGGCACCTTACCAGTCATGGCGAGTGGCGTCCGACGCGGAGTGAGGTGCGGCGCGTCCGACCGACCTCGGCGCGCCGGCAGCAGCACCTCTCGCACAACCATGGCCGCTGCGGCCGGGCAGAAGGCGCCGATTAAAAATAGACCGGCGCCAGAGGGCAGGTGCACCGCTCAGGCGGCGGGCCGCGACGGTGTCGACGAGCGTCGCCTCCGACGGCCGGCGGACGTGCCGACGGGCGGCGGCGCTGAAGCCTCGCAGCTGACCGAGGCGTGCGCTCTCTCGCGCGCCGCGGCCGCCTCAGCGGGAGGGAGCTCGTTGCCGGCCGTGGGGACTGGCTGCCTGTCGCTGCTCAGTCGATGCCGTCGGCTAGATGCGCACACGGCCTCACACAAGCCACGACTGGCCCGGGGACTGTCACCCGGCACGGTCCTTCTTCCGAGGGCTCGACTCTGTATGCTGGTCCCAGGCGCACCACTTCGCCCCGCTCGCCCCGCCCCCCGCCACTGTGCCCGGGTCTCGCGCCGCGTGTGAGTGCGGCGCGTCGGGCGGCGGCATCCCCCGCTGAGGCGGCGACAGCTGAGCGGCCGCCCCAGATGCGGGCTCTCCTCCCCTCCCCCCGTCAAATCCGCGCCGCCGCTCCCCCACACAAGGGACGCACCGCCGCTGCAGCAGCCGGCGCACGCCCTTCGGCGTATTTCGGTAGCGCACAGCGGCAGGCGCGTGGAAACCGAACCCGTCGCAAAACAGGACACCGCCAGGGCGAGAGTGACTGGAGACGGAGGGCTGGGGGAAAGGAGCTGTGGAGTGCGACAGAGGGGCGCTGCAGCCATGTCTACGCCGTGGGAGCACTGGGAGCGCCGCGTCATGGAAGCGGAGCGCGCGGGGGCACTGGGAGCGCCGCGTCATGGAAGTGGATACGCGTGATCCTGTCTGATGAGAGCGGCCATCATCCGAGAATCTTCTTTCGATATCTGACAGGCGACCATATCATAGATGACCGGGACGTGTGTGACCGACATAACATAAATGACTGACTGGGACGTGTGTAACCGAGATGTCATAGATGACAGGGCCGTGTGTTACTGGCGTGTCATAGATGACCGCGACGTGTGTGACTAACGTGTCGTAGATGACTGAGATGAGTGTGACCGGCATACCATAGATAACTGTGAGGTGTGTAACCGACATGTCATAGGTGACTGGGCCGTGTTAGACTGGCAATAGGTGTCCGGGACGTATGTGACTAACGTTTCGTAGGTGACTGAGATGTGGGTGACCGACATATCATAGATAACTGTGACGTGTGTAACCGACATATCATAGATGACTGGGACCATGGGTGTAGGGACAGGGGGGGGGGGGGGGTTAGGGGAGCCATGCCTCCCCACTTTTCAAGGTGGGGGAGGGGGCAGCAGCGTCAACTGGACCCCCCACACTTTTCAGATTAAGATTGTGTTTAGCTTACTTTTGCACTACATTAAACATACATGGCGATTTCCATATTTCACCAGCCATCTTCCTTCAGGTGTGTCATCTCTTTCGTTCGCTCATTGGCCATCGCTTAGTGTCACAGCCGCAAAGCCGACGCCGTGCGGCCCATGGAGACTGCAACGCCGGACGTCGAGGCTGTTGTTGCTACGACTTGCGAGTATGCATGTTTAAAACCATACTTCATAGCATTTTTTTTCGTAATAAATTCTGACTGAATCTTAAACATTTTAAGATAAACATAGATTAGCTGTGTTTGTATAAATTTGGGCCCCCTTCTCATCTACAATCTATGTTCAGAGGTCCTCAAAATTTCTGAAGAACATAGAAAAACATGGAACTTAAGTCCATGTGACAATTATTGTACCACCTGCGGCGATCAGGAAGGTTGTTGGCTCAATGAGGGTTCCTGTGCTGATCCGGGGCCAACTGCATGGGTCAGAAGGCCTCACGTGTCAGGGAGGCCTTCTGAACAATGCGATATGATGTATCCTTCTTATGACCTCCGGATCGACCAGGAGATCCTGCCTCTGTCGCCAGAACGACAGCCAGAAGACGCTTCCCGATGGGACAGAATGGCCTTTCAGCCCCCTTGACCGGAAATGGTAATATACCCCTGGTGTTTTACTCAAGGGGCCCTTTGCCCGGAGGGAAATAAGGGGTCCCATTATTGTTGAGTAGAGTTGGGGTCTCATTATTGTTGAATAAAGTGGGTCGAAATGAGCTTAAGAAACGAGCAAGGCCATCCCACGTTTGCGTGAGCACGTTCATTTTTTTTAAAATGGATTAGTGAAACAAATAACATCAAAAGGTCTGAACATGCCCGCCCGCAACCTCGAGAGCGAGGACATCGACGACCTGGGCTGCAGCTTCCACAAAACCGAAGGGCTTCGGCCATTGCAAGTGCCACCAGACGGCGGGCACCGTGTTAATCTGTCTTCTGGACAGATTAATAATTACAGACACACGAAAAAAGAGATTCTACCTTTACTCTTCCAGTTCAACCACCACATACACAGCCCCACTTTAAGGGTCAATCTTTTCTTATGGTCAGTCGATGTGATCAGATCAGTGATCGCACACATGAAATATGGGCTCAAACTGCCTTCTAAATGCAAGATTTGCTGTCATGAAGGGTTCAAAGATGCTGCTTTCAGAAGCGTCACTATTTTCGTCCACACGTTGGGCACGGCTCAATATTAAATGCTGGACCAACGCTGTGCGGCCTACAGAGACTGCAACGCATGGGGTTGAGGTTTTTGTTTCTAAGATTTTCGGGTGCGCATGCTCAAAACTGCGTCACATAACTTGTATCACTAATCGGTTAATGTGTTTAACGGTAATTATTTCAGAAGTGTCGTCATTTTCGTCCGGTGGGTCAAGGCTAAAAGCTAGCTGCCAGACTAACGTTCCGCGGATCGTGGAGACTGCAACGCCTGGTATGGAGGTTTTGTGGTCGATTTGAGGGCGCCCATGTTAAAAAAACACGTTATATAACTTGTACCACTAATCGATTCTGACTGAATGGTGAACATTTTCGTACAAGCATAGCTAGGCCATGTTAATACACATTGTTGACCGCTCCATCTGCGGTCAAATTTTCATCTGCAAATTTTGATCAAACGTATCGATCTAATCTACCTTCACGATGTCCTTAATGTCTGTGGAACCCAGATAAAAACTTCTGACAAAGCCTCTGAATTCTATCGGTTTAAAAAGCTGTCTACGTTGGCTGATGAGCAATGCAATGTCCGTGGGGCCAGTTCATACTTAAGGTAGGCAGCTTCACGGAGGATATTTTTCTGCTGCTGGATAGCCTTATTTGCAGAATAACATAGATGAGTCGAATGGGCAAAATTGTGCACCAGTAAGAAACAGCTTTCCATGCATATCTAGTGTAGCAGCCATGACATTTGAATAAAGGACGATGACAAACTCCATCTCTACCCGCTCTCCCCCCCCCCCCCCCCAGTCATCGGGCTTGCTTTCCAGAAAGTTCCTGAAGTACACCCTGGGCTCCCCCCACCTCTGGAAACGTCGTTCCGACGCCTATGACTTGGACGTATGTGACTGGCGTGTCATAGATGACCGAGACGTGCATGCCTGACGTGTCACACATGACCGGGACGTGTGTGAATGACATCATAGATGACAAGCACGTATGACTGGGTGTATCGTAAGGCGGAGGCTCAGTTTGACATCTTTACCTTCCGCAATTCTCAATCATAGATAAACACGGTCGGTGCAGATCCAACACTGGATCCACGGGCGGAGCTCCGAATAGCGTGGGGGTTACACAAACATGCAACCAGAATGCTTAAAATCTAAGCCTTTGCACGCGCGCGCGCGCGCGCGCGTGTGTGTGTGTGTGTGTGTGTGTGTATGGAGGGGCTTTCCCTCCCTGTTGCATCAGCCAGTGTTGGTGCGACTTAACACAAGTGAAATGTATATGCGTTGTATACTGTTGCACGGTAAAAGAACCACATTAGCATGCTCGCACACCGCTAATGGCCAATAACCCAAGCGCAGCGTCGTGTTAATGCCTTTCCGAGCACGTTGACCTAAGGACAGCCGTGCGGGGAGCACGCACGGCTTCACCCGGGGGGTTGCTGACGGACGGTGGCTCCCTCCCATTCCGTTTCTTTTCCTCGGAAACTGAGCTGGCCGTGAGATCTATATGGTCAAGCGTGCCAATACCTGCAGCTACCGACCAGGCGAAGTCGAATAACAGAGACCGGCAGAAACCTGTCGCACAGCAAAGTGAAAGCCGAGTCGTCGCTACGTCTCAAATCTCATGTCTTGGCGAGATCGAGTGAACTATTTGTCGCCGAAAAGTTTTCTCACAGAACTAGGCACCCGACAAGGTTGGGTGATCCCGCCCAATAGATCTTGCGGAACCAGCTGCCCTCCCGCAGACGCGTGAGGCAGCGAACACGCCGGGATACAGCCTCGGCCAGCGTCACCGCTCCGACCGTTGAGCAGTGATGCGGCAGCTGCCTGACATGTGGACCCATGTGAGGTCTGTCATGGCGGTGCGGGCCGGCCGGCAGGGCAGCCGTGCCACCTGTGGCCAGTTGTGGCGCACTGCTTCCAGGACTGCCGCCGTGCCCTGTGACAAGAAGCGTGACAGGGCACGCCGGTCGCCGGGATCGGAGGCGCCTCTCAACCGCCAGTCTGCCGCAGGCTCACCCGAGTCCTCCAAGCAGACGATGTTTTCGGCTGATTTGTCGGAATGGGAGGCGCAGCCGGCTCGTCTAGGCCTTAGTCCCACACAAAGGGGTGCGTCACCCCCCCCCCCCCCGCCCCCTGATCCCGATACCCGTCACCGATGTTCTGAAGTTAGATTAGATTAGAATGCGGGCTCCTCGGACCCGGAATGACGTGCTGCTGCATAAAGCATTTTTAGTAGCGGTCATCTAATCGTGTGACCTTCCTTTAAACCACCTGGCAACGCAAAACTCATAGAAGTTGAACCTCCACACATTTTGGTGAAACGATTAATGTATTCAATTTACATGACAGGTCACTCACAAAGCATAGCTGGCTGTGTTGAACGCCTTAATCACCACCATCTTCGCAATGGCGTGGCCTCAGATGACGCCCATGATAGTTTTCCACACACCACGATTATGAAACAAGCACTTAGGCGACGACGTACGCACCAGACACCATATTGACACCAACGTTATGTACACACGCCTATGAAATGGACATCACATGGCCAGGATGCCTTCCACAAGGCACAACAAACAATACGCAGGGGAACACACACACAACAGAACCCTGTCCCTGCGTGCTATCCGCGCGCACAGCCAGCACCATCTATGTGTCATGTTTAAGACTTCAGCTTGGATTGAGCTGCCACCTAAATCCCCGCCCGGACGGCAGGCTTGTAGATAATGACTTCATGGATTTTACTAGACAACCACCATCCCGATGGCGCGTGCGTCGAACATGACTGCGGCCTTCCGCTGAGCACGCTGGCTGACAATGCTGCCGCCAACACAGACTGCCCCACCACAACAGCCACAGTAGGCCAAACACACCACGGCTACCACCGCTCACGTGAAGAAGTCGGCCGCCCGCTTCCGTGCCGGAAGCTGCAGCAGGTTGTCAGTGATGCTGGCGGCCGGCGCCGGGGACGCCGCAGCTGGCGTCAGTGGCGTGGGCGTGGGCGTGGCTGGCGCCGGCCGCCGCCGCCGCGCCGGGCTCGGCGTGTAGGAGGCGCGCAGCGCGCGGTCGGCGGAGCGGCCGGCGCGCGCCAGCCGCCGCGCCGCCGGCGACAGCGACGCGAGCCGGTCGAGCGCGGCGGCCGACGGCGACGCCACGTGGCGGCGCGCCGCCTCCAGCGCGCGGCCCTTCTTGTCGCGGTGGCGCGACGAGGCGCGCTCGGCCAGCGCCAGCGCCAGCTGCTCGCGCCGCGAGGCTGCCACAATCCGGAACGGGCTGGCGGGGGGCGCGGCGGCCGGCGTGGCGCCGCCGTCCAGGCGGAAGGGCGAGCCGTCGATCTGACCCCAGGTCATCAGCGGCGACTCGGCCACGCCGGGCGCCGGCGAGGGCGTGCGCAGAAGCTGACGGCCGGCCGGCTCCACCACCTCACGGCCGTCCACATCCACCTTGCCGCCGAGGCGGCGCCGCGCCTGCACCTGCGCCGCGCGACCCACCTCCGCCCGCTGTTCCGCCTCGTTGAAGGGCGTGCTCTTGAAGCGCGTGTTGGCCACATCGATCTCCTGACGGAGGCGGGACCCGCTCGATCTTGTCCTCGGCGGTCAGCGCCAACCCCCGCGGCGCGTACATAAGGTCGTTTTCGGAGCGGTAGCGCCAAGTGGCCACCTGGCCGGGCCGCGGCCCGCCGTCCGCCTGCTCCTCCAGCGAAGGCACGTCCAGCGACAGTAGCGCCGCCTGCCGGTCGTTGTGCGCCGCTTCGGCCGCGTACAGCCAGGGGTGGCGCACGCGGTGCCGGCGGCTCGCCTCGGCCATCATCTCACCGAAGCTCTCGTTGTCCTCGCTGGTGTGCGTGGCCAGGTATTGGTTGAGCGAGAGCGGCTGGGCCGGCTCGTCTTCGGCCCGGTCGACGGCTCCACCCGGGGTGGGCGTCTCCGGGACGGCCGGTGCCTCCGTCGACCACGACTGAGCCGTGTCGGGCCGCGCGCCCGAGCCGTAGCGCGCGCGCAGCTCCTGCTGTCGCGGGGCGTCACCGCACTGCACCGCCGCCAGGTACTCGTCCTGAGCGCGCAGCCGCTTCAGGTCGGGGAAGTAGTCCCGCTCGACGATGCCCTCCAGCTCACGGATGTAGTTGTCCTCGTCCAGCACCGTCTTGCGGAAGCGCTTGCGGCGAGGTGCTGCCGCCAACGGCCGCTTGAAGCCATCAACGAGATCCTGGCCGGCCGGGGTGGCGGCCGCGCCGACTAAACCCTCTGAGTCACTCATCCTTGGATGGCCAGTCCTGCGAACCGAACATTGTGTCACTTAACCAGGGATGTGACTAACTGACTGAAGTGCTTACAGCACTTAGCACACAACATGATGAAATTCAGCTGTCTAGTTATTGGGAAATGGCCTCCTTTGCATGCAGAAGGAGCTGATTTGCTCCACTGTAGTCTTTCCACCTTGATCTTGAACCCATTCCAACTGGAGTGCTAACAGTCTATGGCCTTTCCTATCAGTTTTACATATCTTGCCAAACTGATGTGTTCAGATCACAGCTGATCTATGGATTTTGGTTTTTGTTCTTTGGCAAGCTTGGTCTTTTCAGACCAATGCAATGCCCAATTGATGTCTACCATGATCATGTTTTTCTAACAAAATCAGCTTTCTTTTTCAAATGACCAACTACCATATGGATGTAATCTTCCAGAATGTCACAAATCAATGCAGGGCATACCATGGGGCAATAAACATGGGTACCTTTTCCCAGTCTCTAATATCCCACAACTACTGAACACTGTTAGAAGTACACAAAAATATGCCAATGTGAGATTGGGACTTAGAAATTAAACATCTGCAGGGTACTACATCTAAAACAAACACAATGTTAAGTTAAATCCAATTCTAAATGTGCAGCAGCCTACCATTGAATGAGAAAAAGCAAGCTTCCAAGTCTTGACTCCACAGCCCCTCTTCTCTTATGGTTAATGTGGCAGATAAGCAAAACCAAAATTGAAGGCACAGGGTCTGGATCAGGTAGGTATTTTGGACTTCAATAAATGCCTGATATTGCTAAACAAGCACCTTTATCTATAATGTGCTTAATATTCATCAACTTGTTAATGAAAACATACATCATGATGCAATGACCAATAGCATATCAATCCTGCATGTCTATCTTTATAGCCAATTATCATACAGTGTACAGGATAAAATACACATGCCTCAACTTAACACAGTCCCAATAACCCTACAATGACTTACACTAATTCAGTTACACTTTTTCTCATTCAAACAGGCAATACTAGAAAACAGCACTAGCAGTCAACATAAATGAGTACTAAGTTGTTCACTGTATTAGTGAAGAATATTATTCAGTTAGGTAAGACAGTATTACTAGCTGTATTTCTCAGTAATAACAGGAAAATGAAGATATAGTTGGGTTGATGTTTTGGCAACATGCTTTATGGAAATAACAGCAGAAGTGAATTCACTTATAAAAGTGAATAACGATCAATAGCAGCCAAATTCACAAAGGTAATGTGCCTTTATCAAACCAATAGCAGAAATGAATTCACTTCTGCTATTGTTCCAATAAAGGCATGTTGTCAAAATATCAGCCAAACTAAATCACCATTCTTGTTTCGTTTCTCTCACCGAGGAATAAGGCTAATATTACTGCCTTGTAAATGACTATTAGTCCTACTGAGCAGCCACACACAACAAAATATGAATGATGGCTGACTGTCAAAAGGTCAAGAAAGAGTGAAATTGGGGCAATTCTCAGCTTAGGCCCCACATAAGGCCAACAAATCAAACACACAAGCCATACATTGTTGGTATCAGCAAATGTGCCATAAATTAATTTATCCTTTTAACACCACACAAACATGAATTTATCCTTGCATGGCGCTTGAAATACTCAATTTGTGCGCTGGATTCAGTCTTTTCAATCTGTTTTGAGAATTACGAAGCATATCATGTTAGGAATATTTGAAATGTTGCAGACACGAATAGCATGGACCACCCCAGATACCTGAATACTTGGTAATTTTTTACTTGGGTACCTGTATGGCCGACGGAGGGAAGAGCTACGCCAGCTGCAGGGTTTCGAGTATTGTCGTGCGGGGCAAAAGCTGTGAGGCATCAGCTAACATTGTGACGTCACTGAAAATGGTTTTGCATCGATCGGGATCGGGGTTCTTTCGGGCCGACTGAAGGCCATAAGGCTTTTGCTTGTGACATGGTGTCACTGGTATTCGGCTGGATATGTGACGTCACTGGTCGTGAGTGTGTAAGGCTCTTTTGGGTCCACTGAATGCCGTAATGCATCAGCTGGCCATGTGTCGTCACTGGTATTCGATTGAACATCAGGCGCGGCCGGCCTCGTTCCATCTTTACTTTTCGTACCTGTCTGCTGCACGCATTTGCGTGCCGCATAAAGGTTTGACCGAATTACCCCAATGTGTGACGTCCCTAATCATCACTTCATACGAGTGCACTTAGGCCTCACGACCATGGTGTGTCGTGGTCCGCAAAGTATCACCGGATAGCGTGACGTCACTGGTATTCGAATAAAAACTGGGCGCAACAGGCCGTGCTTCATTTTTACCTTTGTACTTGTCTACTGCAAGCATTGGCGTGCTGGATGAAAGCTGCCGAACCACCTGAGTGTGCGACATCACTGGCCATGAGTTCCAACGGTGCTTTTCGGCCAACTGAAGACCACAAGGAGTCAGCTAACGACGTCCCTGCTATACGACTGTAAGACGTCAATGGCCGTGGGTTTCCACGGGCCCTATAGGACCGACGAAATGCCGTTAGGCATCAGCTGGCGACATGACGTCACTGGTATTTGGCTGAACATCAGGCAACAGGTCATGCTCCATTTATACCTTTCGTACATGTCTGCTGCAAGTATTGGCGGATTTTTTGTGCGGCCAACTGAAGACCATAAAGCATCAGCTAACGATGTGACGTCGCTGGCACTCGACTGTGCGTGTCGCTGGTCATGAGGTTTTACGGCCTCTTTTGGGGCGACGAAAGGTCATACGGCAATGACTGAAGATGTGACGTCACTGGTATTCGAATGAACTTCGGGCGCGACAGACCATGTTCCACCTTTATCTTTGGTACCTGTCCATTGCAAGCATTGCCGTGGAAGGCTCTGCCAAATTACCTGAGTGTGTACGTCACTGACCATTAATTTGCACACTCTTTTGAGCCTACTATAGGCCACAAGGCATCAGCTGACGATATGATGTCACTGGGTTTCGACTAGACATCATGCGCAACAGGCCATGCTCCATCTAAGCCATGCTTCGTCTGTACCTTTCGCACCTATCTACTGCAAGTATTCGCGCGACACAGGGGCTCTGCCGAATTACCTGAGCGTGTGGTGTAACTAGTTATGAGTTAACGCGGGTTTACTCTGGCTGACTGAAGGACATCAAGCATCAGCTGACGATATGACGTCACTGGTATTCGACTAAACTTCAGGCGCGACAGGCCATGTTCCATCTTTACCTTTCGTACCTGTCTCTTGGAATTATGGGCGTGCTGAATGAAGGCTCTGTCGAGTCTCCTGAGTAAGTAACGTCACTGGTCAACAGCTTTTTACGGGACCTTTTGTACCCCCAAACGGTATAATGCATCAGCTGATGATATGACGTCACTGGTGTCCGACTTAACATCAGGCGCGACAGGCCATGTTCTATCTTTACCTTTCGTACCCGTCTATTACAAGTATTGACGTGCTGAATGAAGGCTCTGTCGAGTCTCCTGGGTGTGTAACGTTACTGGTCATGAGTTTTTTCTGGCTCCTTGGAACCCTCTATAGGGAAAAATGCATCAGTTGACGACATGATGTCAATGGTGTTCGACTTAACATGAGGCGTAACAGGTCATGTTCCATCTTTGCCTTTCGTACCTGTAAAGTATTGGTGCGTTAAATGATGGCTCTGCCGAGTCACCTGAGTGTGCGACGTCACTGGTCATGAATTTTTACCAACTATTTTTGGCTGAGCGAAAGCCATAAGGCATCAGCTAACGAAACGACGTCACTGGTAATCCACTGAGTGTGTGACGTCACTGGTCATGAGCTTTTACGGGCCTTTTTTGGCCGAGTTCAGGTCATTAGGCATCAGATAACGTTATGGCGTCACTTGTATTCGAATTAACATCAGTTGCAATAAGCCATGTTTCATCTTTACCTTTCACACCTGCCTACTGCAAGTATTCGTGCGCTACAAAAAGACTCTGTCGATTCGCCTGAGCGTGTGGCGTAACTGGCCATGAGTTTGTGCAGGTTTACTCGGGCTGACTGACGGACATCAAGCATCAGCTGACGATATGACGTCACTGGTAATCGACTAAACTCCAGACGAATCATCTGAGTGGGTGACGTCGCTGGTCATGAGTTCATACGGATTCACTTGGGCCGCCCAAGGCCACAAAGCAACACCTCCCGTGAAGCATAACAGGATGATATGTCGTCACTGTTATTCGACTTAACATCAGGTCCAAAATGCCACGTACTTTCTTTACCTTTTGTACTTGTTTATTAAAGGTATTGACGTGCTGAATGAAGGCTCCGTCAAATCTCCTGAATGTGTGACGTCACTGGTCACGAGTTTTTTACGGGCTCCTTTGAACCCATTTTAGGTTATAATGCATCAGCTGATGACATGACGTTACTGGTGCTCGACTAAACATCAGGCGCAACAGGTCATGCTCCATATTTGCCTTTCGTACCTGGCTGCTGCAAATATTCGCGTGCTATATGAAGGCTCCGCCGAATCACCTGAGTATGTGACGTCACTGATCATCAGTTGGTAGGAGGTCACCTGGCCACCTACGGCTACGGAGTTCCGCAGCAGAGGTGGGAGATGCACCATAGTTAAGCACACCAATTTTATTGTGCGCACCATTAAGTAACAACTTCAAACGCAATGGGCTGTTTCAACGACTAAAATTTTGAACAAACGTAAACACAAAACAAAGGTGATCCCAGCCCACAAACCGACGTATATGCAAAGCTATTCCGCCCGACATCACAGGATGCGCCCCTGAGCAGCTACGGTCCGGAATGCCCTGATGGCTAAATAATAATCAAGGGCGCCGCCTAGCGGCCATAAGTCTGGGCCACAGCCCGAATATCAGTGACGTCATATGGTCAGGTGATGCTTGATGTCCTTCAGTCAGCCCGAGTAAGCCCGCGTAAACTCATGACCAGTTACACCACATGCTCAGGTGATTCGGCAGAGCCTTTATGTAGCGCGCGAATACTTGCAGTATAGAGGTGCGAAAGGCAAAGATGGAACATGACCTGTTGCGCCTGAGATTAAGTCAAATACCAGTGATGTCATATCGTCAACTGATGTCTTGTACCCTATAGGTACAAAAAAGCAGCCCGTAAAGAACTCATGATCAGTGACATTACACACTCAGGAGATTTCACAGAGCTTTCCTTAAGCATGTCAATGCTTACAATAGACAGGTACGAAAGGTAAAGACGAACATGGCCTGTCGCGCCTGGTGTTAAGTTGAATACCAGTGACGTCACATCGCCAGATGATGCTTGATGTCCTTCAGTCAGCCCGGGTAAACCCGCGTAAACTCATAACCAGTCACACCACACGCTCAGGTGATTGGGCAGAGCCTTTATGTGGCGCGCGAATACTTGCAGTAGATAGGTGCGGAAGGTAAAGATGAAACACGACATATTGTATCTGATGCTTAATTGAATGCCAGTGACGTCATATCGTTACCAGATGCCTAATGGCCTTAAGTCGGCCCAAAAAGGCGCGGGAAAACTCATGACCAATGGCGTCACACACTTAGTGGATTACCAGTGACGACATATCGTTAGATGATGCCTAATGGCTTTCCCGGCCAACAATAGCCTGTAAAAACTCATGATGACGCACTCAGGTGATTCGGCAGAGCCATCATTAGGCTCGCCAATACTTTAACAGGTGCGAAAGGCAAAGATGGAACATGACATGTTGTGCCTGATGCTAAGTCGAACACCAGTGACATCATATCGTCAACTGAAGCATTATACCATATAGGGGGTTGAAAAGAGCTCGTAAGAACTCTTAACCAATGACGTGATATAACACGCGAATGCTTGCAGTAGACAGGTACGAAAGGTAAAGATGGAACATGGCCTGTTGCGCCTGATGTTGAGTCGAATACCAGTGACGTCATATCATCCCGCGATGCTTTACAGGATATGATGCTTTGTTGCATTGGGCTGCCCAAGTGAACCTGTATAAACTCATGACCAGTGACGTCACGCACTCAGATGGTTCAGCATCACCTTGATATAGCACGCGAAAGCTTGCAGTAAACAGGTACGAAAGGCAAAGATAGAGCATGGCCTGTTGCGCATGACACCTAGACGAAAACCGGTGACGTCATATGGTCAGCTGATGTGGTATGGCTTACAGTGGGTTCAAAACAGTCTATACAAATTAATGGTTAGTGACGTTACACACTCAGGTAATTCGGCAGACCCTTCCTTCAGCATTCAAATACTTGCAATGGACAGGTACCAAAGGCAAAGATGGAGCATGGCCATGGCCGCCTGAATTGTATTCGGATACCAGTGACGGCACATCTTCAGTTAATGTAGTATGACCTTTCGTCGGCCCAAAAGAGGCCGTAAAATCTGATCACAAGTGACATCACACACAGTCGAATGCCAGTGACGTCACATCATTAGGCTATGCTTTACGGCCCTCAGTTGGCCCCCAAAGATCCATAAAAATGCATGACCAGTGACGTCACACACTCACGTGATTTGGTAGCTTTTATTCATCACGCCTGTGCTTGCAGTAGACAGGTACGAAGCTAAAAATGAACCTTGACCTGTTGCGACCAATATTTAGTCGAATATCACTGACGTCACGATACCCAGTGATATTTCACGGAACATGATACACCGCGGCCGTGGGGCCTAAGTGCACTCGTATCAAGTGGTGATTGGTGACGTCACACATTCAGGTGATTCGGTCAAGCTTTTATTCGGCACGCAAATGCTTGCAGCAGACAGGTACGAAAGGTAAAGATGGAATAAGGCCCGTTGCGCCTGATGTTTCATTGAATACCAGCGACGACATATCGTCAGGTGATGCTTTACGGCATTCATTGCACCCAAAGAGCCCTAAAGCCTCACAACCAGTGACGTCACATATCCAGTCGAATACCAGTGACATCATATCGCTAGCAAATGCCTTGTAGCCTTCAGTCGGCCCAAAAGAACCCAGATCGATGCAAACCCATTTTCAGTGACGTCACTACGTCGGCTGATACCTAACAGCATTTCTCCATCATGGCAGTACAGGAACCCTGCAGCCAGCGTAGCTCTCTCCCCACCGTCGGCAATACAGGTACCCAAGTAAAAAAAAGCCAATACTTTGCGTGAGCATCAGCCTCCCCCCACCCTGCACCGCCTGCACCACGTACACCACCAACTAACCTTGGACACGAAACGCATATATCGTGTATGGCATTGCGCGAAGTTGCGCTAAATTTGCGCTGCGTGTATTGGTGTGCGAAGTGGGGAGGTGAGTATCAGCTGGCTGATGACGCCAGTGGTTACAATTTGATATCGATCTAAGATGAGCGTTTCGTTTTTATACCAAAGAAAGTAGCCAGATTGCCAGCGTATGCATATCATTTAGCCGAATCATTATGAACCTACTACTTGGAAAATAATTTAACCTCGAATATCAAGGTCTGTCTACCTGTTGTTGCAACCATTGCACAACAAATACTATCGATGAATTCACTGCGTACGCCGCATAAGCCTATTGGTAGGCTCATGTGCCTTGGTCTTTTCTGCACGTAGGCCAAATTGCTTCTGACTGTTTTTGACCATTGCCGAATCAGCTTATACATCGTGAACAATTAACATATTAAACGACAAAACTTTTCCAAACAAGCATTCAATCCCTGATGTCATTTGATATCAACCACCCCGAAAAGATATTAAATGCCTGTAAATTTATGATACAGCTTAAGTGTACCCGTGTTAGCAATACTTCCGGTTGCTCTCTTGTATCTGAGTACGAATCGTCATAAATCGATAACAAATTATGACCATTGACGTCAAGAGAGACAGCTAATACCTCAATTTTGAATCGTACATCAAGACACACACCTTGAACATAGCATTGGTTCGCGCACCGACGGACGTAGGGGCATCACAGGTAAATTTGGCCGATTGTTAGGCGTTCAGTCATTGCCATGAGCCTGCCCATGAGGTATTCGTGCATTCCGGGCCTATTTGTGATGATAGTGAATTGCATATCTATCGTTGCGTGTGGGCAAATGATGTTCAATGTTCAACAATAATTCACCCCCGAAACAGGTCTTCTGTTTACACTATCAAATATATTTATTTGGGGTACCTTAGTATTTTTCTGAGACATCAAACAAAAACAGCTGTAAAGATTTAATTCAAAATCACCTCTTTCCTAGTATATGCAATATGATATATATAAAGCCACACTCCCCTAGTGAAAAACTTATATGATAAAATTATTGGCAAAAATCATATAATTTTCCTCAAGAGGCAACCTACAGCCCACACATGAGCTGTGAGTAAGCTAGGCAGCATTTTCTAATGTTACATCAAATTTTCTCAGGTTACAAATGCTGCATTTCCCTGATCATTCCTGTACCTGTGATGTACATAATCCATGTTGTGTAAAGTTCCAGGACTGAGGTCTGTGTTTGAGCAGCTTGTCATCGCACTCTATGTGTCATACCTAAGTCAAGTCATGCTTAGTTGGTTATACAATATGTATAATTTTAAGTTTTAGGAAGATATTCAAAAAAAAATTGTATGCCCAGTTGCCCACAGAACATTTTTGTCAAGTAGGCAATTGCTTTTTTGGTCAGATCAACTTCAAATGCATGCAATTCTGGCAAGGCACAAGTCAGTGCATAAAATGGTGGGACAGTTGGCTGGAACCTGGTGGCTAATGCCAAATATTTCATGCAGCAGCTTTTCCAGTGATCTATTTATACTATTGCTAAAAATACATGTTATCTAATCATGATGTGGACTAATGTTATTTAAGGTTGACATTGTCTTACTGCACTGTTTCCATCAGACTTGAAGGTCCCTTATATAGGTTGTTGTTGGCCCTGCATAGATCTAAAATTGATGAGGTTTTCCACAACCCTTCTTTATTTTAGTGTAAACCTCTCCAATCTCCTTAGTATATGCTGAAAGGCAAGACTTTCAGGCTGTTTGAAAGTTACTGGGTGTACAAATGAATAGTATGGGTAGAATTTGTGTATGCATCAGGAAATGTTGGTGATAAAAACATCTGTGGGCATGGAATTTGCAGGTGCGAATTTTTGCTTGCAAGCATTTGTTACACAGCATGTGGACAAATATTTGCCTACCTAGTATTGTGTGCAAAGAATCAGGATTCAGAGGTCCTCCCACAATGTTTTGCCCTTGATAAAACAGATAACAAGCATACGTGATGCAAGCTTTTGCCTGGTCATAGGCTTTTTCTATCCCTGTTGGTTTTATAAGAGTGACGTCCATACAGGATGGCGTGCTCAGCTAAACCTGCACTTCCCTATTCACAGGAAATAGTTGGACAATGCTGCCACCATGACGGTGCAGACGTGGGTACCAGTCAAGGATGCTGAGCGGTTCGCCGTGGGTAAGAGAGAGTGCTGTCCTGGCAGCGAACTTATTGCGTGGTATGTGATGTATTGCCCTGCTGTAATCATACTGTACACCATCACTGGAATGGGAATGTGTGACACAAGACATATATATGTCAACACATGACCATCACCAGCGGCGGTCGTGGTTTCCTCCGCCACACAGTCGGGCTGCGGTGGCCCGGTGAGTGTCGCTCGGTCCCGTCCTCCTCGGGTCCGCATAACCCGGCGTGCCGATCGAGGGCCGGGTGCTGCACGCTCATGGAGGGGCCAGTATCGGCCGTCGACGGCCGACCGCTGTTCCGCTGTGGGCGGAGCGGCGCGCACCGACCGGGCGCGGCCCTCCTTCCGGGGGCGGCCGGACGCCGGCCCGATAAGGGAGGCCGCCAGAGCAACCGGACGCGCCGCTCTGCCCCGGTGGTGGCAGGCGCAGCGCCGACGCGGGGAGGCTGGGCGGGCGGACGCCCGCCGGCCTGGGCCGGGTCAAACTGGGGATGCCTCTGGCATGCGCTGCGTGTTGGAAGAGATTGTGTCATGCGAAGAAGCCACCACAAACGCTCTGCAATGAATGGGCCGGACCAGTGTGAGGCGCGTCACGGTCGCGGGAGTCACGCAGTAGGCGATATACCTGAGTGGTGCGTGTTACGCGCAGATAGCTAAACGAGGCCGAAAACGGCCCCGTTTCATTGAGCGAACGGTGCTCTGGTACTCAGGAGCTTGCTGGCGGGTAGCCATCCGGTATTAACGCCCGAAATTCGCCGCGAGTCTGAGGGCGGGCCTTTGGAGACGGGAGCCGGAGACGCCAGGCTTCTGCTTGACTTCAATGGTCGGAGTGGCGTACTATCGGCATAGGACGTTATAAACTGACTCACGAATAGTGGGAAAAACATTGTAAGCACTAGGTCTGCTCAACCAAAATTTTGTTTTGGGGGGGGGGGGATATGATAGGACTAACTTATTCTGAAGAAAGTGACCATACTCCTTGGTGCGGTGAGCCAGGAGTCCAGCAGAACAGTGCATAGAAAACAGCGTTTTGAAGTGGGAGATCTGAGCTTTTAACTATGATTGCAGGCGAACGAGGCATGCGGTCGAAATCGGACACATTTAATCCAAGACCACTTATGTGCAATTAAATTAAGACCTGAAAAGCACACTCCCTGCTGCGCGAGACGTATATGGCAGAACCCCTGCTTTGGAAGGACCATTTTACGAACGATATAGGCATAGGAAGGTGATCTGACGCCGGGTACTGATTCCCTTACGCATTGGGATGTCATCGGGGCGAGCATAGGGTGTGGACGTCATGGTTCTAGTCTCAGACAGTTGACGGTCGTACTCCCGTCCGAGGGCGACTAAAGCTGCTGCCGCTGCTCGTGCCTCGCCCCCCCCCCCCCTTCCACCCCTCCCCCCCCCTTTCACTTGTTGTGGGGCCGGCAGCCGTCTACAACTTCGTGGGCGCGGGACCGGAACAGATCCAGTTCTCCATCGGCGAGACGCTGCACATTCTGCAGCGATGCGGAGACTGGTACTACGGCTACACACTGAAGAACAGGGCCTTCCGCGGCATCTTCCCTCGCGGCTTCGTCCGCATCAAGAAGTGCATTGTCGACAAGTCACTGTGAGTGCCCATTCCTCATGAGGGTCAGGTTCCAGGAAACGAAGTGACGAGCCTGAGCACTTTTAAGTCACGTTTTGTGGACTTAGGACTAAAAGACTAGAAACAGCTTAGTCCAAACGAAGTTTCCTATTTGACAGTGGCTGCATGAGCGGAAGTCAAGCAAAATCGCCTGGTTTCCGACGCAAAGCACGCGACTTAACTTCCAAATTCGCAAGTTCACGTTTTTGCTCTATGAAGATAGGTCCAGCATTTTGTCAGTCGTGCCTGTTCTGGACGACAATATCGATTCGAGTTTGAAATTCCTAGTCGCTGTATGTGGTCCTGTACACCTGCTTCAAGTCTGATTGCGTGGTATTTCCGGTCTGCGAAGGCAGGCGATCGCGTTCCGCGCCCAACTGGAGCTACTTCAGCGCGCACTCCGTTACCGCTCGTGGGCGCGCCTTTCCCTCCGTCTACCGACCCATGACCGTTCTGGCCGTTCGTGGGTGTGCCGTGCCCTCCGTCACCGACCCGTAACCGTTCCGACCGCTGGTGGGCGCACCGTACCCTCCGTTTACCGACCCGTGACCGTTCAGGCCGCTGGTGGGCGCACCGTACCCTCCGTTTACCGACCCGTGACCGTTCCGACCGCTGGTGGGCGCACCGCGCCCTCCGTGCTCCGACCCTTGACCGTTCAGACCGCTGGTGGGCGCGCCGTACCCTCCGTTTCCCGACCCGTGACCGTTCCGACCGCCCGTGGGCGCGCCGTACCCTCCGTTTACCGGCCCGTGACCGTTCCGACCGCCCGTGGGTGCGCCGTACCCTCCGTTTACCGACCCGTGGCCGTTCCGACCGCCCGTGGGTGCGCCGTACCCTCCGTTTACCGACCCGTGACCGTTCCGCGTGCCGTCCTGGCGCGGGGTGCTGCCCTGCCGGCGGGGCCAGCCGTGGCGAGGCGTCGCGTCGCCCGTCGACCGGCCTGTGTCGTGTGGCCCGCCGGTGGCGGTGCCGTCGTGTACCGCCGCCTCTGACCGGTACCACTGGCTCTGTGGCAGCGGCACCGGCGCCGTCATCCCGCGTGAGAACCCTCTAGTCCACGAGATCACCTCGGTGCTCAGGGAGTGGGGACAAATATGGAAGACGCTGTATGTGGTGAGTGTGAGCTGACTGATAACACGCTCATCGGCCGCGGGCGGAATGTCCACCAAATGCGTGTCGGAAAGTCATGTTGCGATGTCAGACGCGGACTTGGGTTTTTCTTCTGTAGGTCCCGGATTGGTCGGGATCTCGGAGCTTGGGTGCGACTTGCAACACGTGTTTTTGGAATGTTGATTCGGCGTTATTAGCGCACCGTGCGTTTCTCCGCGTTATGAGCGGCGTCTGTCGTGTTGAGTGTGTTTGAGTGTGCAGCCCGCGGTTGTGCCGCACCGGCCGTCCACCAGCGGCCGGCGCTCACCGAGCTGCCGCGTGCGCAGGGCCGCGACGGCCACATGTCGAAGGTGGCCGACATGATGGACGAGCTGATCCGACACCGGCGCAAGATCATCTCAGGCACGCTGCCCACCGACGAGCTGCGGGAGGTCAAGCGACGCGTCACGGCCACCATCGACCGCGGCAACCTGTGAGTGCCCTGCGCGCGCCGCCGGCGGCGGCGGCAGTGCCGCGTGTCGTCCAGCGCCGGCGCTGTCCGGCGCCGCGCCGGCTGGCTGGCGTGTCGTGCTGCCGCACTGTGCTGTGGTCTGTGAGGTGCTGAGTGTCCGTCGCCTATGTTCGTGACCGTGTGACGTCAAGTGCCGAATGGGGCCACTGGCCGCGTTGGGGCGCGGAGACACGCAGTCATTGCAGGCGGAGGAGGGTATGTGACACCGCCATGTGGTTTCTGGCAAGACTGTAACGGCTTCTTCGTCCTGCGTGGCGTGTCGCCCAAACGGTGACAGTGGCGCTGTGGGAGACGGGCCGACAGTGCCCGCCTCCGCCGCGTCGCGGGCGGTCCGCGAAGGCACGGCTCGGTGCCGGTCAAGCCTTGGCTGGCCAGCTGACAGCGGGCGCGTCTGTGACGTCGCCGGCAGTGTGCTGGGGCTGGACCTGGTGGTGCGCGACGAGCAGGGCAACATCCTGAACCCGGACGTGATCTCGGCCGTGCAGCTGTACCGGCAGCACGAGCAAGCCACCCGCCGCCTCAACGAAGGCCTGGTCAGTGGTGGCCGCCGCCCACCCGCCGGGCCGGGCCGGGCCGGGCCGTCTGTCAGGACAGACCGCCCGCGCCGTAGGGCCGGCTGGACGCGCGTCAGCCGCAAACCTCCTGCATGGTTGGCATAACGGGGGGAGGGAATTAGCCAAGAATAGCCCTGGTAGCGGAGTGCACATGTTTTCGTGGCTGGGTGCAGCGTTGTTGACTTGTGTTGCAATCAATTGGGACATAGTTAAGCTTTACATCGTTTTTTAGCGTGCAAACAATGATCTTAGCGTTATTCGGTGGCTGTGTTATCTTGTTACATGACATATCGCAATATTTCATTAACATCCTTTGTTAAACTGGATGTACATGGGTGGTGTCTTTTTTGCAGTATGCGAAGGCTAGCAACCACTGATTCAGTGGCCATCCACTCAAATTACGCAGACAATTTCTTGAAGAAAGCTGATGTATGTTGCCGGTTGCATTCTTTGCATGTGTCAGTGTGTATTACTTTCGGCTGGCAGCTCAGCTGACTACTACGCGACAAATGCTCCGCCCCAATGCTGTAGTGTAGGGTACAACACCACATAGTATCAGAGTAGTGAACCAGTGACAGGAACATACAAAGGTATAGCCGCCAGTGGACTAGGTGGAGCTCGGAGCGTGGTACATTTGGAAAATGTTAGGCCCTTTTGCGTTTTGACCAGTCGCCTAACGCAGCATCATGTTAGGTAAGACCCCGGTACAATTTACATATAGTCCATAGTTGTTCTTACAGGTCCCAATAAGCGTCAAGCTGGAATTGCGGTGCCCCATCCTGCTGAGTGTCACGTGTTTTCCTGACACAGAGAGACGAAGTGGCTAGTTCCTCGCGAGGCTGTCTTCATGTTGTCACTGCGGGGGTATAGAAAGCTAGCCAGCCGCAGACCGGAAGCAGAAAGCCTCCTGGTGTGCGTAACACTAGCACGCGCGGCCGGCTTCTTCGCACGCCGACTGACAAGAGCCAGATCCCAGCGCCTGTCCTCCCCGTCGGGCTGTGTGTCCATGTTGTCCGACATATCGAACGGGAGTAACATACCACCTGGTGGCGCGCGCCGTCTGACGGTGCCTGACATGTGTCCGTGTGCGTCTGTCAGGGTGACGGTTCGACCACCAGTCAGCAGGGGCCGCAGCACAACAGCCACTGCCTGTACGTGACGGTGCGCAACTGCGTGTGCCGCCTGGACGAGGACGCCGAGATCATACTGTTCCTGTACGACGCCGCTGCTGACCAGGTACGAGGGGTGGGCTCGGGAGGGGGAGGGGGTCAGACTGGTCGACTGTGAGGGGGGGAGGGCAGGTCAGGCGAGGGCGGCGACTGGAGGGAGCAGAAGGGGCCGGCTGGAGGAGGCAGGAAGGGTCGGCTGGCGGGGGGGGGGGGGGGGAAATAGGCCGCCCCATCAGGCCAGGCGCTAGCGGATGTGGAGAGCGGGAGAAGGTTGTGATTTCTTGCGCTGTGGCGTCTCCCTACGCCTTGCCTGTCCGATTACCCGACTTCTTGCGCTTCATGCATGTTTGCGACTGAATGTCAGTGTAGGACGTATGCATGCTCGATCACGCGTCACACCTTCACGATGTCCGACTTGAGCGTTGAGGGGACGGGATCACGCGTGGCTCATCCCTCAGCGAATGCCCAGGTTTGGATTGGAATCGTCGCGACGCACGGAGCAGGCGCCTGATGTGTCATGTCATACGGCCAGGTTCTGACGGAGAACTACGTGGTGAGCTGGAAGGAGGGTTTGGAGAAGAATATAGAGCAGCTGAGCAGTCTGCGTGTCCTCTTCACGGTACGGCCCGGTCGCTGCCGCCACCTCCGCTATTTGCAGGCTTCGTGCGGGACCCCAGTCGGGACCCCCGTTGTCGTGTTTGCCGCCCGCCTCCGGCCTGCAGAAACTGCGAGGCCTTGAGCTGGCTAGCCGTCCCCCTGCTGCATACTGCGCGCTGGCTGGTGGCAGTACAGGGCCGCTAGCCAGGTGCGTGCACGCCGTTTCCTCCGTTATCTCGCGCAAAACAGAGAGGAGGCGGGTTAGCGTGTGGTTACCACGGTCACTTCGTTCGCCAGATGCGAACAGGGACACCTTTACGCCACGCGCCCTGACGCGGACATGGCGCCCTGACCCTGACACGCGACCTGAACTTTACACGTGTCCTGATACCTGACCCTGACGCGGCGTTCATCGGACAGGACCTGAGCAACGGCGACATCGCCCTGCCGCGCCTCTTCCTGGCCGGCTTCGTGGTCAAGGTGGGCACCTCGGCCCGCCAGGAGATGACCACTGCCCGCCGCTCTATGCAGGCCTCGCACAAGGTAAGCCGCTGGACCCAGTCGCCATGTGGCGTCGCTGGTATCTGGTCACACGGAGAGCTTGGCGTGCCGGTGAAGCGGATGGGAAAGTTGCATTAGTGCCGCTGTGAGCCGCTGTCGTCGGCCGCGCGTGTGGTCGGGGGTGTTGGACCGTGGGCTGACGCTGGGGTGCTGGTTGCAGAAACGCACGGTGAGTCTGGGCCCCCGGTCTGGCGAGCTGTGCGGGGTCTCCGGGGCCCGCACTTGGCGCGGGGTTCAGGGCGAGCCCAGCTGTTAGTCCCACCAGACGTCTCTTCAGTGTTGTCAGTCCCACCAGACATCTGTTCAGTGTCGTCAGTCCCACCAGACGTCTGTGCAGTGCCGTCAGTCCCACCAGACGTCTGTTCAGTGTCGTCAGTCCCACCAGACGTATCTGCCCGCATCCGGCGTTGCACTTTCGCCTGCCACAGCTCCCACGTATACAAAGGCACCTGTCTGAAGTCTAGCTCAGAGCTAGCTCATCTCCACCCGATTCGTCGCGTTTCCGCGGTCCGTCCCGCCGTCTGTCGTAAGAGAGCTGTTTGCTGGGTCGGCTTTCCGCGGGCTTCTCGCGTGTGTTCAGGTTCGGCCGCGGGAGCTGTCGGTGTTCGGACACCGCCCTTGGTCTCGGCGTCAGAGTGTGGGCCCAGGCGCGGGACGGAGTTGCCATCGGGAGCTGTCAGTGTCCGGACACCGCCCTTGCTCTCGGCGTCAGTGTGTGGCCCCAGGCGCGGGACGGAGTTGCCATCGGGAGCTGTCACTGTCCGGACACCGCCCTTGCTCTCGGTGTCAGAGTGTGGCCCCAGGCGCGGGACGGAGTTGCCATCGGGAGCCGGGGCGCGATGGTCAGCCAGGAACTCACACGGCGCCCTCCCGTCGACAGCCGACCAAGAAGGCGGTGGAGATGTGCCGCCGGCCGTGCGGCGCCGTGGCGTTCGAGCTGTCGCCGTTCTTCAGCGGCCAGCACACGGACGAGGACGGCGTCGATCGGTTCATGCCGCTGATACCGTGAGGAGAGAGCGAGAGAGGCGTGGGCACCGCCGCCAGGCGAGCTCATGTCGCCGGCGTGACCCAGCTCACTGGCCCGGGGCCGCCAGCCGGTCGGGATGCTGGGCGTGTGGAGGTGATCCCGCGCTGACTCATGTGGCGCACGTCTGGGGTGATTCCGCACTGGCTCGTGAGGCGCACGTCTGAGGTGATCCCGCGCTGGCTCATGTGGCGCACGTCTGGGGTGATCCCGCGCTGGCTCGTGTGACACACGTATGAGGTGCTCCCGCGCTGGCTTGTGTGACGCACGTCAGAGGTGATCCCGCGCTGGCCCGTGAGGCGCACGTCTGAGGTGATCCCGCGCTGGCTCGTGAGGCGCACGTCAGAGGTGATCCCGCGCTGGCCCGTGAGGCGCGCGTTAGAGGTGATCCAGCGCTGGCTCATGTGGCGCACGTCTGAGGTGATCCCGCGCTGTCTCGTGAGGCGCACGTCTGAGGTGATCCCGCGCTGCCTCGTGGGGCGCGCGTTAGAGGTGATCCCGCGCTGCCTCGTGGTGCGTGCGTCAGAGGTGATCCCGCGCTGCCTCGTGGGGCGCACGTCTGAGGTGATCCCGCGCTGCCTCGTGGGGCGTGCGTCAGAGGTGATCCCGCGCTGCCTCGTGGGGCGCACGTCTGAGGTGATCCCGCGCTGCCTCGTGGGGCGTGCGTCGGCGGCTCCCGGCGGCCGCTGGCAGCGCCTGTCGGCCGGTGACATCGTGGCGTGTGTTCGCAGTTGCGGTGACAAGGACAACAGTCTGGAGGACTCGCTGCGGCGGCTGGTCGGCGGCGTCTCCGTCCGAGACCACAAGGGCCAGGGACTCTGGATCACCTTCCGCCTCCTGCCCGGCGACAAGGAACAGGTGCGACGGCTCACCTCCAGGTTATCATGGATTAAGGACGACGTGGACACATTAGTGAGAGGTGGACTGCTGTTTTGCAGGGGTGATGCGCCACGCCCTGCCGTGGGGAAAGGCGTTCGTGTTTTACGTCGTGACATATTGCCTGCCTGCCCGTGGTATATCTGGCTGCCGTAGTGGTGCGTGCCTCAGGGGCACCACCTCATCTGGCGATGTCCGTGGCGGCTCCAGCGGCAGCTTGGCTTCGCGCACCAGGCTCCGACTCCGGGCGCTGGTCGACGGGCGTCCGGACTCACACCGGTCGTGTGGCGCTCGAAGTTCACACTGAACCAATCGGTGGCGGCGCCGCTGTTCGCGCTGATGCAGCAGCTGTCGCTCCGGGCGCCCTGCCTGCTGACCTTCACGAACATGGCATGGCAGGTTTTGGTGTGGCCGTCACCGCGCCGCGGCCGCCCATCGCGTCCGTGCCGTGGCCTGACCCGACCTGACCTGGCCTGCCCGGCCGGTCGCCAACAGCACCCCCACCAGGCCAAGATGGCGCTGGCGCGGCGGCGCGGCTTCCCGGACGTGATCCTGCCGACGGACGGACGGAACGACCTCTACCTGACGCTAGTGGGCGGCGAGTTCAGCCGCGGCAACAAGGTGCAAGACCGCAACGTCGAGGTCACCATGCGGGTCTGCGACGTGGACGGCAGCGTGATGACGGTGAGCGGTGGCGCGGACGGGCCTGCGCGGCGCGCGCCGCTGGCATGAGACGCGCTGGCTGACCGGGTGGTGGCCTACGCCCACAGGTGACGGGGCTCGCCTCGACGGTGGGGAGGTGTGTACCGTCTCGAGCCGTGGTGTCGTTGGGCGGACGAGCGGGGGAGGGGAGATAGCGCATGTGTCGGGTATGGCCGGTCGGCCCTGTGCGGCCGCCGCCGTCCCGCTCCTGTGTGGCGCGTCGATGGTGGTGATGGTCATGATGCTGGATGATGCTTGATAATTTATGGTGATGGTGATGATGATGATGACGATGATGACGTGGTCTCTGCGCTGGACAGGGCGCGATCGAGGCAGGCGCCGGCTGTGAGCCGTTGGAGGAGTACCGCTCGGTGGTGTACTGGCACGAAAGCCGACCCCGCTGGGCCGAGAACGTCAAGGTGGTGCTGCCGGTCGGCGGCGACTGCACCAGCCACCTGCGCTTCACATTCAAACATAGGTGAGGTGTCGCTGTCCGGACGTAGGTGAGGCGTCGCTGTCCGGACGTAGGTGACGTGTCGCTGTCCGGATGTAGGTGACGTGTCGCTGTCCGGACACCTCTCCAATGCGAGCCGCCCGTCCTCCGCCGGCGCGGCCCGCCGCGCAGGACGCCGCGGGCCCTTCTCATCACCGGATCTGATCGGCAGCCGCCGACCAAATGATGCACATCCGTCATCATGCTGTAGTGTGTTTGGTGATGATCATGAGGCGGTTCAGCCCGCTAAAGTTCCGGCTCGCCTTCCATGTGGCACGTCTGGCTTTGGTTGTGGCTAGAGCTCCTTCTGGCACAGTTGACTACGCCAGAGGCGTGCGAAATCCAGGGCAGTGCTGCGGTCATTGTCGACGTCACATGCTTGTATTGTCAAGGTCTCAAAAATGGTCTATCGGCAATGGATTTTTCAATCATGTGGCGTTGATAAGTGACCTCTTGGCTTAGGTTCACGGGGCTTGTCGTGAACTCCAGCTATTTGATAATATAATATTTGATCGCGCAAAAGAAACAGTGAGTGCACACGCTATCAAAGTGTAATTGCGCGCCAGGTTTGATTATCGTTTTGCTGCAGAGTAGTTGCTGTTTTTACCACTATAGCCACCGCAGTCCAGATAACTGTGTTTGTGCAGTGACATGTCACATGCGATGTGATGAATTTTTGTCGGGTTTTATTGGTGAGATGTATTTGATTCCAGCTCTGTATCGCTGTGCTGTTTCCTTTCTATCACTGGTTGCGCATGTCCCGCTCACTTCTGACTTGCGTTTGCCTGCCACCACGCATGTTGGCTGTCTCAGGTCAAACAACGAGGTCAAGGACAAGACGGAAAAGCCGTTCGGTCTGGCGTACGTGAATCTGATTCAGAAGAACGGCACCACCTTGAAGAACACTCGCCACGAGCTCAATGTGTACAAGGTAAGCGGACCGAGCTGGTGAGGGCGACCGCCTGAGGCGCACCGCTCCGCCGACATCAAGGCCAGGAGGGTCTGAAGAGCGGGCGTCTGGCCGGCGGTAATAGTGCTCCCGCTGCCGCCAGTGATGGCCGAAGTGATGCCTGTGGCATGTCTGCCTGTTCCCCGCACCGGACCGTCCGCCACACACAGCTTCACTCGTCGAGCGGGCCTGCGGCGTACCTGGCCGCCCGGCTGACTGGACCGTGTGACTGGCGCCGCGCCGACCGCCGCTAGCCGCTAACGCCCGCCGCCGCCGCCAGGTGGACGCCAAGCGGTTCGACGAGGGCGACGTCAGCTACCTGACGCTGCCGGCGCTGCGCAGCGAGCTGGTGGACGGCACGCGACCCGGCTCCGGCCCGTTCCTGCTCAGCCTGCGGGACTCGTTCTCACTGCAGTCGCTCACCTGCTCGACCAAGCTCACTCAGAACGGTGCGCGAAGCTCGGCGAGGCCACGCGACCGGCCGCGCTCGCCGGCCGCGCCGTCCACGGCGGCGAGTGCGACGCGTGACTGCCGCGCGACTTCCTGACCTGCGCCATGCTCTCCTTGTGTAGATAAGCTCGAGCCACGTGCATCGAGTCAGTCCCGTGGCAGGCTTTAGCTCCCTGTTGCTTGTGGACCTGCCGTGTCCGACTGTCACCTGTAGACCTGCTGGGAGACTAGCTGTGTCCGTCTGCCCCAGTGGACCTGCTGGGCCTGCTGAGGTGGTGCTGGGTCCTGTGACCAGCTGTGTCCCGCTGCCCCAGTGGACCTGCTGGGCCTGCTGAAGTGGTCCTCGGAGCCAGCGAAGCTGAGGGAGCGCCTCAGCCTGCTGCATCGGATCGACAAGGAGGAGATCGTCAAGTTCCTGCGCGACAGCCTGGACGCCCTGTTCCACATCCTGATCGAACACGAACAGGACCACGAGTACGACGTGGACGTGTTCAACGCGCTGGTGAGCGTCGGATCGGGCCGGCACCCAGCCCGCTCTCGTGCGGCAGCGGCGCGCTGCTAACCCGGCCGGTCTGTGGTGAAGTGTTGCCGGGCACGGCTCGGCTGGGTGCGGCGGTGGCACCAGGTCAGGAGCATTGTCACGCGAGCACTCAAGTGCTCTTGGCATGGTTGGTGCCCCTTGATTTGGATTTGTATTAATTTGTTTTCCGTGTTCTTGGATGACTTAGCGTTCAGCACAATTACCAAGCGAAGTTTGTTCCAAGCGAAGTTTGTTATGTGTACTCTGGACCCACCTACCGAGGTAGGCAGATTCGGCCACCAGATAATGTGGCCTCCGGGTCCTGTTCACCGCACACATCTACGGCACGCTTTACATGCCGCACATTGGTCATGTCGGCTAGGGCAAGGTTGACGCGCTGCGGACAATTTTCAGCCGACTTTACCACGTTAGTTGTGTCAAATGACGTGTCGGCCCTGCTGCTCCTATTCCATTGCTTCTGGATTACGAATGCAACATCTTTCCCGTCGTCGAAGTTTTGGATCGTGCAAAGTCCTGGTCATTTGGGGGGGGGGGGGGGGGAGTTTCTCCGTCTCCATATGTCATACCATAATCATGTTCGGTGCGAGCTCGCAGCTATTGTTACGTCGTGTGAATTGCCAGAAAGCACGTTTAGATAACTTCAATGAAACCCCGCCTACGAAGTGTGTCTCCAAGAGGTTTGCAAGCAGGCTGCCGTCTGTGACCGTGCTGCCCGCCCGGCCCCGTCAGGTGACCATCATCTCGTCAGTGGCGACGGAGCGGCGTTACCAGCACTTCCAGCCGGTGCTCGAGGCGTACCTCCAGAGTGCCTTCAGCGCCACCATGGTGCACAGGTGAGCGGGCGCGCTGCTGGCGTGCGCGCGGCACATGGCGCCGGCGCCGCCTGTCACGTGATGGCGGGCGGCGCAGCACGGGGATGCCGCCCGGCTTACTAGCTCGATGTAAACTGCGCTTTGGGGATTTGCTAGCTGAAGCTTCAGCACCATATGGGTCTACTTGGATTTTCGCGTTTGCTGTGATGCGACATGCCGTTTCAATGCCGCGGTCGGTGTCTAAGCCGTCTACATCGGCACGGTACGGCGCCCAGCCGCACCCCTCGGCTGTCGGAGCCGGAGCCGGAGCCTGGCCATCCCTTTGGCCTGGCTGGTGTCCAGCCGCACCCCTCGGCCGTTGGAGCCGGAGCCGGGCCTAAGCCGGGCCGCCCCTTCGCCAGGAAGCTGATCGGCGTGCTGCAGGGCTACCTGGACACAGTGAACCAGGCCGAGTCGCAGCTGCGGCTGACGTCGGCGCTGCCCTGCCTCCGCTACGTCTTCAAGTTCATCATCAAGTCCCGGCAGCTGTACATCAAGTGAGAGCGCGGCGTGGGCACCTAGGGAAGCGCGGGGGTCGTGCGCGGATTGGTCGGAGGGTCGCCGGGCAGCTATTGTCGCCGGTGGGACTGGTGAACTGGGATCGAACCCGGCAGGCCGCCATGCGCTGCCCTGTCCTGGACAGACCACGGGCTTACACGGACTTCACTTGCTGTGACCTGACCTGACCTGGTCTGCAGTGTCATGCTGTGTCCCACGCTCTACTGACCTAACCTGACCTGGTCTACAGTGCCATGCCGTGTCCCACACCCTACTGGCCTGTCTCACACTGTCGTGCCATGTTCTGGCCTGCACTGACCTTCCTTGCCTTGCCCTGCTCTGCCCGTCCCTGCCGTGCTCTGTCCTACCCTGCCCTACACACTGCCGACCTTCCCTGCCCTGGCGGACCCTGACCCGCCCCAACTGCGGCCACAGGATGAACGGCAGCGACGACGACGGCATGTTCGAGGCGTCGATCCAGCACCTCCTGCGCTCCTTCAACAGCCTCATGATGGCCAAGGGCCCCCGGATCGAAGACGTGCAGAACAGCGTGCTGCTGTACCTGCCGTCCACCATGGATGACCTCATCACCGTCTGCGATCCAGTGCAGCTGAGGTGGGTGGCCGACCGGTGGCGGGTCGCCCGCGCCGACAGCTGACGCCGGGGGACCGCGCCCGTCGCCGGCGCCGCTCGGCATGCGCGTTGGACGCGCCGGCGTCGCTCGGGCCGCTGCCCGTGCCTTGTTGGAGCTGAGGCCGGGGTCGGGCGTGGGCTGGCTTCCGGCCTGCCTCAGTAATGACTAACCATCGCAGGATTCGCCCCACCGGGGCGTGACCATGTTGATAGTGGGGTACCTGGCGCCGCATATCGCGCAGTCTCGTGCTCCAATCATCGAGGGGGAGAGGAGGAGGGGGAGAGGGTAATGTGTCGGTACGTTCCGTCCGTTTCCGCCAGAATGTGTTGCACTTCAGCTAGACGTTGTGCCTAGTTCCAGCCGGCTGCGCTGTGTCGTGTTTCAGCCAGACGGTGGCGGAGCTGGTGGCGATGCTGACCAGTCGGCTGACGCAGCAGCGGCTGGCCGTCATCAGCCGACTGGTGCACAGTCAGCTGTTCGTGCGCCACGAGTGTCGACACGTGCTGCTGCCGGAGGTGGGGCGCGCCATCGGCCAGATGTTCGACCTGCAGCAGCATCAGGTGGGTGCCCCTACCTCCACCTCTGCCGCCCCCGACCCCGCTTCTCCGCCGGCGGGGTCGGGGACAGGGTCACATCTGATCCCACCTGACGACAGAGACGGGCTGCTGGGTGGCGGGTGGTGTTGGTTGTCGATGTTGGGTCGGGAGTACAGCCCGCACTGCACCACTGAGCCAGGCGTTCACCTGACGAAATTTTGAGCATGGACGAAGTACTTAGCGTGTTGGCTTCTGGGACGGTTCCCCCTGACCCACGAGTGGTGTTCCGTCTGTGGCGTATCGGCGCTGTCGGGTGTGGTACTCTCGGCTGCGGCTGGCACTGACCTTGCTCTTGTCTTTCGCCCGGCCCGTGGGCTGGGCTTGCGTCCTCTCTCGCTCTCGCTCTCTGTGCCTCCCTCTCTGCGCGGTGGTGGCGGTGGCTGTGGCTCTGGGTGGTGGTTTGCGGCGGCGGTGATGCGGCGGATGCGCTCCGTGAGGCGCGCGGTCCGCTGACCCGGCCCGACTCGGCGCAGGACTCCCGTGTCATGACCACGCTCAAACGCAAGGGCAAGTCCAGCGCCAAACTGGCCAAGCTGTTCGGCGAGCAGCACGCCGAGGAGCTGGGCCTCGACAAGGCCAACGTGGACCTGAAGCGCACCACCGAGGAGGTACTGCGCACGGCCGGCTGCGCACACCCCGCTGCGCCCCAGGGCTTCCGGCGTCCACAGCGGCCGGCACACGCCCGTCCCTGCATCCCGCCTCATCCCCTTCTCTCCCCCGCTCTCCCTCTCCATTTTCTTCATTTCTCTACGTCTCCCTTGAGCCCAGGTCTCTCCGACGCCATCGCATGCCTACACTGCGGACTGTGCCCGACGCCATGGCATGCCTACGCCGCGGACTGTGCCCGACGCCATGGCATGCCTACACCGCGGACTGTGCCCGCAGCAGTGGTGTGTCTCGCCTGCGTCTGCCTCATCGGCTGCTTCTTCAGGGTTCCACGCTCAACACGCTCCGTTCTGTGATCTACCAGGTGCTTTCGTCCCAAATCGTCACTGACATCCTCAGTCTTTTCTACTTTCTTGAGGCCTGCGGCTTTATACGTGCACGTATGGATGCGTGCTCTCCCAGCGGTTTGGGTCTATCGCGCCTTGTCTGCACGAGCTTTCATGCCGGGCTTCTGGACTCCTGATCTGCTCAGCTGCCTGCGCTTGCTGCTCGCTCTGCCGAAGCACACATTCCTGCTGCAGCTGCTCTGCCCCGGCTGGACCTGCCGACCATGGCTTCGCCTCGTCCGCCCGACCGGGTCGGCGGGCTGGCCGGCCCGGTGATACCAACTGCATTGGAATGGCGACCGATGCATGGCGCCGAGTACGCTGTTCCACGTCTGAAGTCCCTCTCAGCCGGTCCACGGGGGGGGGGGGGGGGGGGGGGACATACCGTGTCCGTGAGCCCACCTGCTGGCCGGGCCGGCGGCCGCGCGTGCTGGGCGGCCGCCGCCGCCCGCTGCCCGGTGTGAGACGTCTCGCGCGCCGTGCAGCGGCCGGCGGGTGTCGGGCCGGGCGCTGAGCCGTTCAGTCGAGGTGGTGCTGGAGCTGCTGCCGACGGGAACGACTTGTGCCGCATGGCTGCCTGCAGGGTTTTTGCGGACGACGATTGCCGTCCAGGTGTAGCTCTCGGATCTTCGGAGGGCGTACGTTCTGCTGTAGATTTTTGACTAAGCTTTTAATATGTGCAACATTCTAAGATTACAGTGCACATATAAACTTGGGCACGATGGAAATTGTCGTTCAGCTTTCTCAGTATGGACTCATATGGTGAATTATAAGGTAGGAAAACACCACGAAGTTTTTAGCTTCTAGCACAAGTCCGCGATACATTGTGGAAGTGACAGCTTTTATATCAAGCGCAGCACATCGCGCCCTGTTAAGGCTCTCGTTCAGCGACCCTCTAGATGTCAGCGTCTTAACCGCTTAGAAAGCCGGTATCCCTTCGTTAAAAAACCTTGATTTTTGTATGAATAAAAATGTTCGTCATGTGAAGAGTTAATGTTCTGCCAGATTCAGAGTGATCCAGACGACGGATTTGTTCTGCAACTACTAAGGAAGGAGATAAATGTAAAGTTTGGACTATACGCAAAGGAGAGGATTCACAGATAGCTGCTATGCTTTTATGCTGTGTGCCATGCTACCTGTTATGTCTGTAAGATTCTACGTACGAAATATATAATAAATATAAGGTTATGTAGCAAGGGTTCATCACAATATTCACCATATAATCCAATTAATGTTATGCAGCAAGGGCACTTCTTGGTGTGTGAATTTTCAGCTCAGGACAAAGTATGAGGTTTGTTGAAGAGCATATGGGTCGCTGGTGGCGGTGTCCTGTAATGTTGGCCTACAGAGCGGCGGCTGTACCGGCTCGGCCCGCCGCCGCCCGCCGCCGCCCACCGCTGCCGCCCGGCTGCTGCCGCCCGCCGCTGCCGCCCGGCCGGTGCCGCTGGAACCCTGGGCGAGCAGCCACCGCAGCCGGGCGGCGGCGGCGGCGGCTATGCGGCTGATCTGGCCCGCCCTGACGTGCCGTGCCGTGCCGTGCCGTGCCGTGCCGTGTCGTGTCGGGAGCCGCGCTGACAGCCGTGCCGTGCCGCGCTGCCCGGCAGCTGCGGCTGTGCATCGACATCTTGGCGGACGTGCTGGACGTGCTGTGGCGGCAACGGGCGGGCGCCTCGGCCGACGTCGGTGTCGTCGTGCTGCAGCTGCTGCGCAAGGTCATCCAGACGGTGATCGGCGTCGACCGCGACAGCACGCTCGTGGTTAGTGCGGGCGGGCCGGCGGGGTGGTGTGTGGAGGGTGACCTGTGTGTCGTGTTCTCCGCTCCTGGTTGACCTGTATGTCGTGTTACCCGCTCGTGGCCGGTGGAGGGGCCGGCCGGCCGGGTGGTGTGTGGAGGGTGACCTGTGTGGTGTGTTACCCGCTCGTGGCCGGTGGAGGGGCGGGCCGGCAGGGTGGAGTGTAGAGGGTGGCCTTGTGTCGTGTCCCCCGCTCGTGGCTGGTGGAGGGACCGGCCGGCAGGGTGGAGTGTGGAGGGTGACCTGTGTGGTGTGTCCCCCGCTCGTGGCCGGTGGGGAGGCGGGCCGGCAGGGTGGTACGTGGAGGGTGACCTGTGTGTCGTGTTTCCGGCTCCTTGGTGACCTGTGGGGCCCGTTTGATTGCTGAGCTGCGGTGTGTGTACACGGCGGCTCATTGGTAGTCAGTATGGTGTAAACGCCGGTGAGATGTAGCCAAAGATCCTGGGTATTGATAATAGAAGCTCGGACACTGTTTTGGTACGGTGCTGAGGCACCAGCCTCGGATATGGGTATTAACACAATGGACCCTCGGTGATGATGAAATGAGAATTCGGTGGTCGACATGTTGCGACCCTTTCCTGTATGAACTCCCACATGCTTTGTATGTGTGGAATGAACGATTGTTCAAGATTGATTTGGGCTAGCAACTGGGATGAAAACGTTGTTAGTAATGCCTTTTTGTAATTTCTAATTTAATTTTTGTTTAAGTAATGTTTGTTTGCGTTCCTACCAGCCCAATATGCATCCGCCACTCAGCTAGCTCGGTTGTGCCCTGATTACCCCTCCGGGTGATTGGTTTGCTCACTGACGCAGAACTGACGCTCATTTGGCGAGGTCATTGTAAACGCCGCAAAGTCATGTCTGGCATTGCATCGGCTCAATCGCCATTTAAGCAAGTAGTTCGGCGACCGTTCGGTCTAAAAAGCGAAAAGTGCGTTTTGATGTGAATTTTGGAAAGCTTGGCTGATATCTTTTACAGCGCTGACCATAGACATATGCCTCTTCTCCCCAATGCATTCATTCTAGACAGGACACTATCACGGCACGATATGACCCCCCCCCCCCCCCCCCCTCCGTGCCCTGCAGGGCAGTCTGGTGGCCGTGCTGGTCTCGATGCTGCGTCAGATGGAGATGAACCACTACGAGCAGTACATGGCGCAGTTCTCGGACGTCACCGACCAGCTGCACTTTATCATCGAGATCCTGCTGGTGTTGCGCGACCTGGTCTCCAAGTGTGTCTACCCGCCCGACTGGTGCGAGATGGTCATGCTCCAGAACAGGTGATTGTCTACCCGCCCGACTGGTGCGAGATGGTCATGCTCCAGAACAGGTGATTGTCTACCCGCCCGACCGGTTCGAGATGGTCATGCTCCAGAACATGTGATTGTCTATCCGCCCGACTGGTGTGAGATGGGCACGCTCCAAAACAGGTGATTGATAGGGACCCTGCTTCGCCACCGCGCGTCGGACTCTGAAGACTTAGTGTCCTGGGTATGCCGTCGGTGTACACCCTGATGTGCCCTTGTGCTTTTGACTGTGGGCCATAATGGTCTGTGTTGCCAGGTGACACAACTAGGGTCGCGCGGCCGTAAGGGCTTCTGTTGCGTGGTCCAGTAAGTCGCGATGCTCATTTCTTACCCCGCGTTACGGTGTAAGTGCATAAGCGTTGGAATGCTACTGCTGGAAGTCTGTTCGTCAGCACGTGTTTGCACATGTCACCACGTCCTCAATAACGTCGCAATTGATGTAGTGTAGTAATAACATGTATGTGATGTTTTGCTCTGTCATGTATTTCTAACCGTAACCAAGGCACAAAATGGTCATTCTGACGTTGTCGAATTTTGACAGTACACTCAAATGAAGCATCAGATGCATCGAAGCATTTAGCCTCCTGGCATTCATTTTGATGAGGAAATGGCTTAAGTTTATTCATGAACTGATAGTTTGTGCTGGACTTATTTACAAGAGCATGTCATGGAGCACATTATACTTTTATTTTAAAATGATGCATTGATGTATGTAATGTAGTATAATGATACATTGGTTTAATGACACATATGTATGTCCTGTAGTCCTCATATGACTTGCTGTGTGGTGAATACTGCACATGCTGTGGTACATGACGTTTATGTGCTGTTCATAAAAGCGCGGTTATGCGGAACAGAGTTTGTCACCTTGATTTGAATATTGTGATCTGTAGCGTACTTGGAGTCAACTGCCCTCATTTGATGATGAAATACGCCGACGTTATTCAGACACCAGGTGCATTTCACGGTGATATATTGTGCCATATGATCACCTGCTGGAATTATTAATGTGGCACGTGACGGATGGCAACGTGGGATGCATGTGAGATGAGGAGGCATTAATCATGTAGGAGCGTAGCTTATCATGTCCGCCTCATTAGAGCAGATGCGGGGGCGCCGTTTGTGTCATTTGCGTCATGTTATCTACTTACTCATGCCATCTATTGATGGGGCCTTATTAAGCCCTTGGAAACATCTGCCGAAATGAAGCTGATGTGGTCGGTTGAGTTGCCTTCCGTGGGCGCGCTTCCGCTGATCGCCGGTCGGTGGTCCCATACTGCTGCGAACCTCGAGCCGCGGGCCCAGTCCCCAGTGCTGCCCAATCCCGGGAGGAAAGCGTGCGCCAGCCTCGCTGCAGGAGCGGCCCGTAGTGAGACCTGCGGCCCTGGGTCCCTGCTCTGGATCGTGGGCCACACGCTACAGGAGCGGCCCTTAGTGAGATCTGCGGCCCTGAGTCCCCGCTCTGGATCGTGAGCCACATGCTGCAGGAGCGGCCTTTAGTGAAATCTGCGGCCCTGGGTCCCCGCTCTGGATCGTGAGCCACATGCTGCAGGAGCGGCCCTTAGTGAGATCTGTGGCCCTGGGTCCCCGCTCTGGATCGCGAGCCACACACTACAGCGGGCCCTCTCCGTTGCAGCGTCATCCTGAAGGCGCTGCGACTCTTCAGCCACACCATCCGCGACCGCTTCCTGGACCCGTTCGAGACCCAGATCTGGAACAACTTCTTCCACTGCGCCATCTCGTTCCTGACACAGGTCAGTGGGCGGCGCGTTGGCGCGGCTGCCGGGCCGAGGGGTGCCTCGCGAGCCGGCCGGCGCCGCCGCTCCTGGATGGCCCCATTGGCGAGTGCGGCGCTCCCGGGACGCGCTCGCCGCCGCTTCGGGTGCGGGCTTCCAGCCGCATTCTGGGGCTCGATCTGGACTGCACACGGGCTCCGGGGGCGATCGGTCGTCGTCGGACGGGCGTTGTTGGCGTGTAGCGGCCGGTGGTGGCCGGTGGCGACGGTGCACTGTGCTCGGTGTGGGCCATTCCCTCCGAGTTCAGGCGTCCGACGTCTGCCGACCGGCCTGCGGAGCGACGTTGTGCGGGTGTGCGTTGTGTGGGTGGCGTCGCCGATCCTCCATGGTAGTCCCCGATGGTGCGGTTGGGCTCGTGCTGGTGCTCCGTCTGTGTTCAGTTGGCGCCTCAGGCCGCCAGCTGTGCTGTGCACGCTTGTCGGGCTGTAGTGTTTCATTTTTGGCCGTGCTGTTGGCGTCTCCCCTCGCTTTTCTGCTTCGTCCTCACCTCAGTATCCCCGATCTTTCACCCGCCACCTGTCCGTCTCCCCACATGACCTTCCTTCGCCAGTGGCCCTGTCGCTGTGACCATGCACCCGCAGGCAGACCGCAGCCGTGTCCTGACACGCCCCGACTCCTCCAGAACCCGCTTCAGCTGGAGAACTTCACGGCCACCAAGCGGTCCCGGTTGCTGGCGCGCTACAAGGACATGCGCAAGAGCACGGCCCAGGAGATCTGCACCATGTGGATCAGTCTGGGTGGGTGGCCGGCTGTGACGTAAGCGCGGACGCTGTTGCGGCGCGATCGGCCGCGGGTCCCGGGGCGCCGAGCCAGGGTCGGTCCGCTCGGCCGCGCTCATGCGAATGCCGTTTCAGTCGATGCTGGCAGGTCATCACGCGCGCGCGGACCGGCGTCTCACTACTGGGGATCGCAGGATGTGCGCGCGTGTGACCGATGGTGTCCAGCCTCGGTCGCGGCGGGTGTCGCCGGCCGTCGTGTGCGTCGGGGTCTAGCCGGTCCGCCCGGGCCTGACGCGCTGACGCGGCCCTCCTGTGCCGGCAGGCCAGCACAAGATCTCGTTCGTGCCGTCGCTGGTGGGGCCGTTCCTGGAGATGACGCTCGTGCCGGACCCGGAGCTGCGGGCCATGACCATCCCGCTGTTCTTCGACATGATGCAGTGCGAGTTCTACGCGCCCGTGCGGCCCGACGCCCAGTACAACGACACCAAGCGCCAGACCGTCGCCAGCAAGTGCAATTTCAAGGAGGTGCGTGCCGCCGCCGCCGCCGCCTACGGCGATGACGCCAGTGGCGGCACTCGGTGGTCGGGTTCGGCGGTGGTTGGGAAAGAAGTTTGCGTTCGTTGCTGTCTTTTTCTCATAATAGGAGCGAGGTTTTCTTTGTGGTTGTGCCTGCGTGCTAAATTTTTTCTAGTCACATAAGTCGCGACGTGCAACGCGAAGTAAGGGCGTGTGTGTAGATAGTAGCTAGATAACGTGCCTATGTGTGACGACACCTATTTATTTTCGACATGCTCGTTAATGCGGTTTGTTGCAAATGTACGAGCTGCAAATTTTTGACGACATGTCGGAGCTTATTGAGCATTTGTTTTCTATGAGTTCTATCATGAACACTCTGAAACTAATTTCGCCAACAGGTTGTATGTGATATTTTTTTGCGTAGCCTGTAGTCCCATTCATGAATATTATCAAATGAAACTTCACGAGGGCGCATCAAGGTAAAAAAAAATTGTGAACACGAGAAAACATTAAAAAATGAACACGTTAATTGTCGCAGTCATTGTCAACAATTCGGTATCGTTCTCCACAAAGGATCACCAATGCGTTACACATGCGCCGTACAATAATTCCATACCGTGGAAAACCCCGAACACTGCCCTCGAGTCCAAAGACCGTCGCCGAATTAACTAGCTTTGAACACCAAACCCATCCTCATACGTAACTCGCATTGTGCAGCCGGGACCCGTGGTCAGCTCAGCTAATGAACCAGAGCCGGTGCCTGTCGGTGCCCACTCACTGAGCGACCGGGCCCTGGTGGTCACTGTTTCAGCTGGCTGGCCGCTGCTCCAGACGGTCTGTCATGGGACGCTGAGCGTGTTGGTACCGCTTTGGTGGACACGAGGCACTCAGCTGATTGACATTTATACCGGTGGCAGTTGCACAGTACTCAGACGGTCATAGTGACACACTACACGGGTTACAGCCATGTACAGGCGCCTCAACAGTGGATCCAGTAGCTCTATGGTTTGAACGGCATACGGGGATTTATATATGTATATATATATATATATATATATATATATATATATATATATATATATGCATATACATATGTACATATATCCAGGACCTCCACGATTACAGGATGCTGGAGTCTGTTTTATGGACTGCAGTCACGTGTCTGCCAGTCAGTCACGACAGTAGGTCATGCCACTGTAGATGATGGCCGGCCCCACATGCGGTTCGGTCGCGGTGTCCCGTGTTTCCTGGCCTGACGGGTGCCCGCCGTCGCCACCAGTTTGAGTGTGAGATGATCAACAAGCTGGACCACCTGGTGGAGGGCGGTCGCGGCGACGGCTACTACTTGGAGGTGTTCCGCAAGAAGATGTTGGACCTGTGCGAGCACCACAGCTCCATGCGAGAGCAGGTGAGGACGCGGCGCGCCGCGCCATCCGGCCGCCGAGCTCCGCTCCAGCCGTGCCGTGCCGTGCCGTGCCGTGCCGTGCCGTGCCGTGCCACGTCAGTCCATCCCTGGCCCGCTTTGGAGGGCCGGCTGCCAACGCTGCTCCAGAGTAGTCTAATCTCGGCTGAACGAGCATCTTTTTCGTGGTGAATATCTGCAAAATCTTGGATAGATATCCCGCCCGTAAGGCTACCGAAAAAGGCGAGACAATTAAACAGTGTTCAGTGTGCGGTGTCGTGCCATCCACCGTAGTTACCATATTCTGGAAGCAGCATAGCTTGTGACAGAAAAGATTCGGACTCTATGTCACGTTACGCAACGGCACCACATCCGTCCGATCACCTACTGTCAGGGGCCTCCGGCCTTCGCTGCTGTCATTACTGGTCGCGTGACTGGCAGTCATATGTCAGTTTGGAGTAAGCTGATGGGCTGATTGCAATGCAGCTCATTAACCGGAGCGGTTGTGCTTTAATAATATTTCAATAGGACGTTTGCCAATATGTGTTTGTTTGCCACAGTCTGGCTGCTTAAGTTCAAAGCCATATGCGAAGGTAAAACATTCCCTGCAAGCTTCTGCTGTGTTAGGTCGCTACACAAGCCATACAGCCCATCCCTCTTGCGTCAAGAATGGCACCGACTTTCATGAGTTGTTTGCTAGGCATCCATGACACAATCTGTGAAGATCATCCCGCACTTTCGTAAAAGCCGTGACAGCCTGGTTGCGATTTGATTTTGCCCAGCTTGCCGTTTTTGGTTGGATGGGAGATGCTAATTCGTGGAGCATTATTCACGGCACCTTGGCTGACTTTTTTCTTCTTCTCATGTTTCATTTTCTTGTTGCCAGTCCTCGTTTTACATGAGCCTCGGCGGTGATGCGACTCCTCTGGGTACATTCGGGTGCGTGTGGAGAGTGCTGTGCTGAACTGAGGCGTGTGGTTCACGTGGGTCGGGATGGAGGTCATCTGATGGCTGATATCGGTCATGATTCGGACCTCCAGCGGGCTCACCGGTCCTCCTTACGCCGGTGCGCTCACACCGGTCCCGCCCACGCCTGTCCCGTTCACGCCGGCCCTGCTCACACCGGCCCCGCCCGCACCGTCCCCGCCCACACCGGTCCTGCTCACACTGTCCCCGCCCACACCTGTCCCGTTCACGCCGGCCCTGCTCACACCGGTCCCGCCCACACCGGTCCTGCTCACACCGTCCCCGCCCACACCGTCCCCGCCCACACCGGTCCTGCTCACACCGGCCCCGCCTACATTGGCCCCGCCCACACCGTCGCCGCCCACACCGGTCCCTTTCACGCCGGCCCTGCTCACACCGGCCCCGCCTACATCGGCCCCGTTGCTAACCGGCAGGGTGTGCGGTTCGTGAACATGGTGACGCGGCTGATGGAGCGCCTGCTGGAGTACCGCTCCATCATGCGCGACGAGAACGAAGAGAACAAGATGAGCTGCACTGTCATCCTGCTGGTGAGTGGGCCGGGCTGGGCCAGCCGGGCCGGGACAGCCGCCTGACGTTGACACGGCCGTACTCGGGCGGCCGCTGGCCTGCGGCTGCTATAGCCGTCAGCCGGCGATGTTAGCCAACATCCGGCAGTGAGAGCAGCTACACCGGCGGGCCTGGCTTTCACAATTGACGTGCCATCTGTTACGCTGCACTCTATGAGGGCGTGCGCCCACGGTTTGATGCGGACGCTGCTGGTGCAGTGAGGCGCGGGGCGTGCGCCCACGGTTTGATGCGGACGCTGCTGGTGCAATGAGGCGCGGGGCGTGCGCCCACGGTTTGATGCGGACGCTGCTGGTGCAGTGAGGCTCAGAGCGTGCGCCCACGGTTTGATGCGGACGCTGCTGGCGCAGTGAGGCGTGCGCCCACAGTTTGATGCGGACGCTGCTGGTGCAGTGAGGCTCACGGTGTTGACCCACGGTTTGATGCGGACGCTGCTGGCGCAGTGAGGCTCAGAGCGTGCGCCCACGGTTTGATGCGGACGCTGCTGCTACAGTGAGGCCCATGGTGTTGACCCACGGTTTGATGCGGACGCTGCTGGTGCAGTGAGACTCAGGGTGTTCGCCCACGGTTTGATGCGGACGCCGTTGGTGCAGTCATGCTCAGGGTGTGCACAAGTCGCTTTGAAGAGCTACTTGGAGCTTGTCATCAAACGGAAATGCGATGTAATAAAACTGTTAAGTCCGGTGAGGGGGACACCCGAGTTAGAACGACGGTGATATGCACCAATACTAAGACCGTTTTATAAGACCGGTACCAAATATCTGGTGCTGTGCTGGTGTAGCCATCACGAAATCCCATGGCGCCTGGTTTGCCATAAGCGGTTTCCATTAGCAGGGCGCAGCACCGCCGACCAATCGGCAGTCCCGATCGGCTGCACAGACGCCCGGTAGCCCGCGTCTGCTGCGTTCACAGCTCTGTTAATATTGCCAGGAATGCAGCCCTGTTAACACGTGGTGCTAAATGCGAGTCGTCAAAATGATGCATTTGAAATGAAGATGTGCTATGGATATCCAAGCGATTGTAATTACTTTGCATTCATATTAAAGCTAAACGCAGGCTATTTTGTGGACATAATACAATCTATCACATGGGACGGTCAAGTATAAAAACAGAAAGCCAAGCCGCCTGTGTTGTACATCGGACCCTTTTTTCTAACCTTGCCCGCCCGGCGCGCAACCCGACCTCGAACCCCTGGATCTGTATCCATCAGCGATACTCCCAAGAGTACTGGTGTATGCGAAGGGCCCGTGGACATCATCCCTACTCAAGCGAGCGATCAGTACTGCCAGATGCGGGTACCGTGGAACGTATATGCTTGCATGGCCCAAGAGACCAAGAGGCGCACCGAAACATTACGTGCGTTTAACGGTTAGTAGAGTAGAGCACGTGCTGTTGTGAACGACAGCCACGGATAATTGCTCCATGATCGTAAGTCAGTGCATTTTATGTATCATCCTTTAGAGGAATTCTTTATTTTACAATTTGGTCGTTAGAATGGACACCTTTTGTACCATTGAGACACGATGTAGAGGAGCGGGGACCCAAGTGTGTCTGGTCACTGCATCGCGGCGAACGTAACATCAAACTGCGTAACCTGGGAGAATATTGCTAAGTCCGATGTCGCCCCCGCTCGACAAAAGGACAGACATTATGTTGATGGGATCGCTTTTTCACGGCACAATTTAGTTACGATGACGCATTTTCTCAGTTGAAATAATTTTCTTGCCCTTCCCACCTGCGGATCTGTCACGTGTCCGCGTAACGGGACTGTCATTTAAGTGACGCCTGGAAAACACTACAAAACCGTCAGCGATCTTTTACAGCACAGTGGTTGCCGAAATACACCTCGTGTGGAAACGGGCGCGGAGTACACCACGTGGCGGTGCATATCGATGCACTGCCTGCACCAGCCATACGTGATCAGGTCCGGGACAGTGGGACCGGAGGCAGACAGCCGGGACCGCTGGGGTGGGGGCGGATCGGGTCCCGGTGTTGGCTGAAGCCCGTGAGCGTGCACCGCGATGACTGGCTTGTCCACCGGCCGGCACGCTGCCTGCCTGCGGTGCCGTGTCCCGTAGGCTGATCGCGCTGGGGCGCGGCGCACGTGGCGTCTGAGGACAGTGAGATTATCGGCGAGACCGCCGTCTTTCTTGGCCACTGGTCAGGGCTTCTGTGGATTGAATCGTGTTCGCGGTCGTTATTGGAGGTAGGCGCTGGTCGCCCAAACGCGCTGCTCTGCTCCAATCCACGCGCGGTCACGCGGCTCGCCTGTTACAGCACTTCTACAGCGAGATCGGCTGCCAGGAGATGTACATTCGCTACCTGCACAAGCTGTGCACGCTGCACCTGGCCGCCGACAAATTCATCGAGGCCGGCTTCACGCTGAAGGTAGGCTCCGCGCCCGCGCCGCGACCATACTCACTGCTCACGCGGATGGTGTGCTGAGATTCCGGCTTACTGAACGTAGGCCGCGCTGACGTTGGAGGTGGGCTGGGCTGCCGCCTGTCGAGGACAAGCTCAGCTGCCTCTTGAAGTGGGGTGAGGTGCGTCTTTCTAAGCTCCCGTCGTTCAGTTTATGGCCCGTCCCTGCGGCGACGGTGGGCAGGAGTCTCACCCGACTGCTGACAGGCCGCACGCCCCCACCGAAAGCCATTCCTGCTCGCATCGCAGATGGTGGTGAGGCCACTGCCCGTACGTCCGCCGTGAATTAAGCTGCCGTGTCGTCTCAACGCACACAGCGGCCGAGCTGACCGGCCGACGTGTGCCGCCTCGGGCGCTGAACTGTTGGCCGTCACGGGGGAGGCCGGCGCCGCTCCGATCCCGCCGGCGTGCCACTGACTGGCGCCAGGATGGCGGCGGTATGGCTGTGGCGAGTCGCTCCGACAGTCGCACTGCGCAGGCCGCTGCTGCCGTGCGCCGGCCGCCCTGGCGCCGACCTGACACGGCCGGGCCGGCTGTACTGCGCGACGGCCGACCCGACCCTGGCGCTGCCCCGCCGGCGGCGCCCTGACCGCACTTGTGTGTGGCGTGTCGGCAGCTACACGCCAAGGCGCTGCAGTGGTCGGACGAGCCGCTGCCCTCGCTGCTGCGCCACCGCACCTACGCACACCTGGAGACGCACCGCGCCATGAAGGAGGCGCTCTACTACGACATCATCATGTACTTCGACAAGGGAAACGTGAGCTGCCGGCGCCGGCAACCTCGGCTGTTTTGGTGGCTCCCTACACAGTTTTTTTCGGGGGGGGGGGGGGGCTCATAGAGGACGGAGCGAAACGTATGTGTGTCTGATTCTTGGCGGGTTTTGCCAGAAGCCCGGTCGTAGTGGAAGCTGGCTACACGTGTTGAGCTAGATGGTTGTTGACACAATGTTCTGAGAACCACCGCACTCCTGAACACGCCTTCACACGTCGGAGTAAGTCTCTGCGTCGATGCTTTGCCGGACCGTAGCGGCAACGCCACGCTCCAATCGAGGCGATCAGAGCGCCTGGCCACACAAAGTAGGGGCGGGCGCCAGCCTGCGGCCGTTCAGAGCTGAGACCATGCGTGTCGGGCCGGCGTGTTACGCGCCACGCGTGGCTTCGCGGCAGTGGGCGCCACGCCCCGCTATTCGGCGCTCGGCGTCCGGCGCCGTGACCGTGTGCGCACTGTGTGCAGCTGTGGGAGGCGGCGCTGGAGCTGTGCAAGGAGCTGGTGCGCCAGTACGAGGAGCAAACATTCGACTACCAACAGCTGAGCGAGCTGCTGAAGCGCATGTCGCGGCTCTACGACAAGATCCTGCACGAGATTCGGCCGATGCCCGGGTACTTCCGCGTCGCCTTCTGCGGTCGGGGATTCCCGGCCTTTCTGCAGAACAAGGTGACAGGCGGCCGTGTCCACCCAGCGCTTCTGTAGGTGTCTGTCCTGCCCCCATTTCTCTCTTTCTCCGTCCTCGTTTTCTCCTTCCTTCCCTCCATCGCCTCCTTCCCTCCGTTCCTTCCTCCCTTCGTTCCTCCTTCCATTCCTCCCTCAGTTCCTCCGTCCGTTCCTCCGTCCGTTCCTCCGTCCGTTCCTCCGTCCGTTCCTCCCTCCGTTCCTCCGTCCGTTTCGCCCTCCGTTTGTCCCAACGTTCCTTCCTCCGTCCGATCTTTCCTCCGTCCGTTCCTTTCTCCTTCCATTCCCTCTCGCTCTCCATGCTTCCTTCCTTCCTTCCTTCATTCCTTCATTCCTTCCCCTCTCTCCCTCCTTCTGCGCACTCTCTTCCCCCACTCTGTTTTTCTGCAAATTGATCTTGTCCGTGGCAGGCTCAGACTAAACTAACGAGACAGCCTCGGAAATATGATCTGGTTTTTGTGAGCGCCTCCCGCCGGTCAGGTGATAACCTCATCAGCGTGGCGACCGAACACCGGTAGAGCCGCGCCGGCCAGCTGCACGGCCATCGCGAAACCATGTGATTGCCTTTCGTGCCCTTAATTTGCCAGCTGCGTTGTCACCCTGCGGCAGCTCCGGGCGGCGAATGAACACGTAACCCGGATCTTGGTTCAAGTTCGTGTCGCGCCTGGTCGCGCGATTGGGGAGATTGTCGGCCCCATGTCGCAGTGTGTCGAGATCGACGCCAGCCTGCGCACGGTGGGCTGGTGCGGGCGCGGTGACGCGGCGCCGCACCGCGCTACAGTGTGGTCCCTCGCCAGTTGACCCGGCCTGATCTGACCTGACCTGACCTGACCTGGCCTGGCCTGGCCTGTGCCGCAGGTGTTCGTGTACCGGGGCCGCGAGTACGAGCGCCTGACAGACTTCAGCGCCCGGATCCAGTGCCTGTTCCCCAAGGCGGAGCTGATGGCGAGCCTGGCTCCGCCGGGGCCCGAGACCACCGAGTCGCTGCAGCAGTGTATCCTCGCAGGCCGCCGAGGCCGGCCGGGGCCCGGCCCGAGCTGGGGAGCGCGCTGGGCGGGGCGCAGCGTCTGCCGGGCTCCAGACGGCCAGACCAGTGGCCGGCTACTGGGGGATGGAAGGGGGCGTCCGGCTGTGGTTTGCGCTATCGAACGGACGATTTTTGCGCAGCAGAGCCTTGCTGGTGACCTGTGCCGTGGTATGGACTTTCGGCGTGCCCCTGCGTGAGCTTCCCGTCGTTTTCTGTCCGCTTTCTTCTTTCCGTCTCGCCTGCTGTCTGCTGATACTCGCCGGGGGCATTCGTCTGTGGTGTGGTGACTGGCGGCTGGCTGGTGCGACTGCCTCGGCTGCGGTAAGGCAGCTGGGGCCTGCCGTGGCTGTTGTGACGAGTCAGCTGTCCGGGGCCCGCTGGGTCGAGAGCCGGCTCCGCCCGCCTTCTCCGGCGGGCGGTGCGCGGCCCGCGTGCTGTTGAAAGCCTTGACCGCGCTGGCGCCAGACTTGCAGATCAACAGCGTCGACCCTGACATGGAGAGCAACAAGCGCTTCTCGGGCAAGCCGGTCACCGAGAAGATCCTGCAGTACTACCGGGTACGTACCACCCCGAGTACCAGCGCCGCCCCCCGCTTGCCAGCTGCGGCGCCAGCCTGGTGGCCGGTGACCGCCGGGTTAGCGAACCCGGCGCGGCTGCGGCGCGGCTCCAGATGGGCGTCAGTCACGCTCGTGTGCTGTGCGGATTGTCCGCCATAAGAGGCTCAGTCGTCGGACAGGCCATTAGTTCCCCCGACTTCAAAGCCGTGCGTACCTAGCATGTGTCCGTGTGGGACTCGCGTGAGAGCTAACTGAGCCGCCCCAGCCTCATCATAGTCCGTATAATTTTGTTTGCAACAAAATGGGCGACTTCAGTGGCGTTGTCTGTGTGTATAATCCATCTTTTTTCACGCAGGAGAAGAAGCGTAGTGTAAATATTTGGCCATCGTTTACGGCTTGGTCCCCAACAAGGTCTGCTGAGTCAAAGTCTGGTGGCAGGGCTCCGGGCGCACCAATTGATAGGAAGCAGGTGGTTCCCTGTCTCTCCTTATAGTGGCTTGTGTGCTGCTCCACAGGCTCGTGAGGGATGTTTCCGTTAACACTAACCAGCCGCTAGGAAGCTGAACTGAACATCGAGCTCGCCGAACAACGCCGCGCGCTCCCGAGGGCTGGGCGGACTCGCTCACGGCGATCCGTGATGTGTGGTGTCATTGTTCGTGGGTGGAAATTACTTGCGGTGTTATTGCTGCACATCAACCCTCCCACTAAAACGCAGTGTAATCGGACGGTGTGTTTGCTCCAGGTCACTGTCATTGGCCAGTTGTGATCGCCACCCCAACTCTGACGCCCGCCCCCCCCCCCCCCCCCCCCCCCCACCCCCGCCCTTCCCCAGATAAACGACGTGGACAGATTCGTGTACTCGCGACCGATCCGGAGAACGCCCAAGGACCCGGACAACCCGTTCGCCAGTCTGTGGCTGGAGCGGACCGTGATGCGCACGGCGTCCAAACTGCCGGGTGAGTGCGCCGCCGCACCGACCGCCGCCGTCCCGCCGCCCGCTGACGGGCTCACAGGCCGGCTGGTGCGGTGCCGGCTGGTGCGGTGCCGGCACACGGCACCTGCAGGCGGCGTCGGCGGCGTGTCCGATCCGTTCGGGACTCGCGAGCGGATGGGATGACTGAGAGCGTGCGGATGGCGCCTACGGAGGCCCTCGTCGAGGGCGGCGTCGGCTGGGACAGGACGGGCAGGGCTGCGGATCCGGCGGCGGCCGCGCCGCCGAGCCGGGTGTTCGGTTGTCGGACGTCCGCCGCCGGCTGCGTCACCGTCGGGCGCCCGGCTGCGGCACGACCGCCTCCAGCCGGGATGGGCGGAATGTGGCGCAGCAGGTCCCGGCTCGCGTTCGTCCGCGACTGCGCGTCTTGCGTCCAAACGCAGTTGCTTTGGTCGTGACGTAAGCTTCCGAACGTTGGAAGCTGGGACGCTGTTGCTGGCCAGTCCGTGGCGTTTACTTGGGAGCGTGTCCTGACCCCAGCTCTGGCTGTCATAATTGCATGCTGTGTGACATTTAACGTAAGTTCTTCAGTGCATTAGTGAAGAACATTCTGTGTGATATATGTTAGTATTCCAGCTATTTTGGGAGCTGTGCAAACATGGCACGGATGCTATGCAAATGTATGTGGCTATAGCAAAGATAGCCTACAAGCTGTACCCATCGGTAAAAATCTGAGTCGCGCACGTTTTACCATGGTGTTGTCTTACAGCTGAAATGGCTGTTCAAACACAAAGGTATGCATATTCACTTTGATCGTTCGCTAAGTTGAGCAGCTCAGTTATTCCGGTTTCTGGGTAGTGCGCGTCGCGGGGCTGGCGGCTGTCGCCAGGGACGGGGGCCGTCCGCTCGCCGACCAGACTGCTGTGGTCAACTGGCACGGCTTCGCCTGCCGAAGCCCCCCCCCCCCCCCCTCTCCCGATCGGATCCTCCGCCGGCCCCGGCCAGGTGTCCCCCTCCTACTCCAGATAAGATAAACAGCAATCGGCACAATCGAATCATGTCGTATTGCTCGGGTGGCCTCCATCAGGGCTGGCCCGCGGCGCTCGGTCCGCGCGGCTCTGTGGTCACGGTAGACACGGCCAGGCCTCTCCGCTGGCGCTCTGGGAGGAGCTGAACGTGACGACGGGCGGAGGACGCTGGGGTCCTGGCAGGAGCGGAGGACGCTGGGGTCCTGGCAGGAGCTGAACGTGACGACGGGCGGAGGACGCTGGGGTCCTGGCAGGAGCTGAACGTGACGACGGGCGGAGGGCGCCGGGGTCCTGGCAGGAGCGGAGGACGCTGGGGTCCTGGCAGGAGCTGAACGTGACTACGGGTGGAGGACGCTGGGGTCCTGGCAGGAGCTGAACGTGACTACGGGTGGAGGACGCTGGGGTCCTGGCAGGAGCTGAACGTGACGACGGGCGGAGGACGCTGGGGTCCTGGTAGGAACTTAACGTGACGACGGGCGGAGGATGCCGGTGTCCTGGGAGGAGCGGAGGACGCTGGGGTCCTGGCGGGAGCTGAACGTGACGACGGGCGGAGGACGCCGGGGTCCTGGCAGGAGCGGAACGTGACGACGGGCGGAGGACGCCGGGGTCCTGGCAGGAGCTGAACGTGACAACGGGCGGAGGACGCTGGGGTTCTGGCAGGAGCTGAGCGTGACAACGGGCGGAGGGCGCTGGGGTTCTGGCAAGGACATAATACGACTGCGGATGTAGCAGAGGCGCACCGGGTGTTCAGCTGAGGGTTTTCATGGTGAACTGGCTGAGGAATGTTCGGACTGTTTTTAATACATTCAGGTGCTGCTACGT
>NW_023596545.1:4007712-4090727 GCF_011947565.3 Pollicipes pollicipes
ACGTAGCAGCACCTGAATGTATTAAAAACAGTCCGAACATTCCTCAGCCAGTTCACCATGAAAACCCTCAGCTGAACACCCGGTGCGCCTCTGCTACATCCGCAGTCGTATTATGTCCTTGCCAGAACCCCAGCGCCCTCCGCCCGTTGTCACGCTCAGCTCCTGCCAGGATCCCAGCGTCCTCCGGCCGTTGTCACGTTCAGCTCCTGCCAGGACCCCAGCGTCCTCCGCCCGTCGTCACGTTCAGCTCCCACCAGGACCCCGGCGCCCTCCGCCCGTCGTCACGTTCCGCTCCCACCAGGACCCCAGCGCCCTCCGCCCGTTGTCACGTTCAGCTCCTGCCAGGACTCCAGCGTCCTCCGCCCGTCGTCACGTTCAGCTCCTGCCAGGACCCCGGCGCCCTCCGCCCGTTGTCACGTTCAGCTCCTGCCAGGACTCCAGCGTCCTCCGCCCGTCGTCACGTTCAGCTCCTGCCAGGACCCCGGCGTCCTCCGCCCGTTGTCACGTTCAGCTCCTGCCAGGACCCCGGCGTCCTCCGCCCGTTGTCACGTTCAGCTCCTGCCAGGACCCCGGCGTCCTCCGCCCGTTGTCACGTTCAGCTCCCGCCAGGACCCCAGCGTCCTCCGCCCGTTGTCACGTTCAGCTCCTGCCAGGACCCCAGCGTCCTCCGCCCGTCGCCACGTTCAGCTCCCGCCAGGACCCCAAGCGTCCTCCGCTCCTCCCAGGACCCCGGCGTCCTCCGCCCGTTGTCACGTTCAGCTCCTCCCAGGACCCCGGCGCCCTCCGCCCGTTGTCACGTTCAGCTCCTGCCAGGACCCCGGCGTCCTCCGCCCGTTGTCACGTTCAGCTCCTGCCAGGACCCCAGCGTCCTCCGCCCGTCGCCACGTTCAGCTCCCGCCAGGACCCCAGCGTCCTCCGCTCCTCCCAGGACCCCGGCGTCCTCCGCCCGTTGTCACGTTCAGCTCCTCCCAGGACCCCGGCGCCCTCCGCCCGTTGTCACGTTCAGCTCCTGCCAGGACCCCGGCGTCCTCCGCCCGTTGTCACGTTCAGCTCCTGCCAGGACCCCAGCGTCCTCCGCTCCTGCCAGGACCCCCGCGTCCTCCGCCCGTCGTCACGTTCAGCTCCTGCCAGGACCCCAGCGTCCTCAGCTCCTGCCAGGACCCCAGCGTCCTCCGCCCGTCGTCACGTTCAGCTCCTGCCAGAGCGCCAGCGGAGAGGCCTGGCCGTGTCTACCGTGACCACAGAGCCGCGCGGACCGAGCGCCGCGGGCCAGCCCTGATGGAGGCCACCCGAGCAATACGACATGATTCGATTGTGCCGATTGCTGTTTATCTTATCTGGAGTAGGAGGGGGACACCTGGCCGGGGCCGGCGGAGGATCCGATCGGGAGAGGGGGGGGGGGGGGGGGGCTTCGGCAGGCGAAGCCGTGCCAGTTGACCACAGCAGTCTGGTCGGCGAGCGGACGGCCCCGTCCCTGGCGACAGCCGCCAGCCCCGCGACGCGCACTACCCAGAAACCGGAATAACTGAGCTGCTCAACTTAGCGAACGATCAAAGTGAATATGCATACCTTTGTGTTTGAACAGCCATTTCAGCTGTAAGACAACACCATGGTAAAACGTGCGCGACTCAGATTTTTACCGATGGGTACAGCTTGTAGGCTATCTTTGCTATAGCCACATACATTTGCATAGCATCCGTGCCATGTTTGCACAGCTCCCAAAATAGCTGGAATACTAACATATATCACACAGAATGTTCTTCACTAATGCACTGAAGAACTTACGTTAAATGTCACACAGCATGCAATTATGACAGCCACAGCTGGGGTCAGGACACGCTCCCAAGTAAACGCCACGGACTGGCCAGCAACAGCGTCCCAGCTTCCAACGTTCGGAAGCTTACGTCACGACCAAAGCAACTGCGTTTGGACGCAAGACGCGCAGTCGCGGACGAACGCGAGCCGGGACCTGCTGCGCCACATTCCGCCCATCCCGGCTGGAGGCGGTCGTGCCGCAGCCGGGCGCCCGACGGTGACGCAGCCGGCGGCGGACGTCCGACAACCGAACACCCGGCTCGGCGGCGCGGCCGCCGCCGGATCCGCAGCCCTGCCCGTCCTGTCCCAGCCGACGCCGCCCTCGACGAGGGCCTCCGTAGGCGCCATCCGCACGCTCTCAGTCATCCCATCCGCTCGCGAGTCCCGAACGGATCGGACACGCCGCCGACGCCGCCTGCAGGTGCCGTGTGCCGGCACCGCACCAGCCGGCCTGCGAGCCCGTCAGCGGGCGGCGGGACGGCGGCGGTCGGTGCGGCGGCGCACTCACCCGGCAGTTTGGACGCCGTGCGCATCACGGTCCGCTCCAGCCACAGACTGGCGAACGGGTTGTCCGGGTCCTTGGGCGTTCTCCGGATCGGTCGCGAGTACACGAATCTGTCCACGTCGTTTATCTGGGGAAGGGCGGGGGTGGGGGGGGGGGGGGGGGCGGGCGTCAGAGTTGGGGCGGCGGTCACAACTGGCCAATGACAGTGACCTGGAGCAAACACACCGTCCGATTACACTGCGTTTTAGTGGGAGGGCTGATGTGCAGCAATAACACCGCAAGTAATTTCCACCCACGAACAATGACACCACACATCACGGATCGCCGTGAGCGAGTCCGCCCAGCCCTCGGGAGCGCGCGGCGTTGTTCGGCGAGCTCGATGTTCCGTCCAGCTTCCTAGCGGCTGGTTAGTGTTAACGGAAACATCCCTCACGAGCCTGTGGAGCAGCACACAAGCCACTGTAAGGAGAGACAGGGAACCACCTGCTTCCTATCAATTGGTCCGCCCGGAGCCCTGCCACCAGACTTTGACTCAGCAGACCTTGTTGGGGACCAAGCCGTAAACGATGGCCAAATATTTACACTACGCTTCTTCTCCTGCGTGAAAAAGATGGATTATACACACAGACAACGCCACTGAAGTCGCCCATTTTGTTGCAAACAAAATTATACGGACTATGATGAGGCTGGGGCGGCTCAGTTAGCTCTCACGCGAGTCCCACACGGACACATGCTAGGTACGCACGGCTTTGAAGTCGGGGGAACTAATGGCCTGTCCGACGACTGAGCCTCTTATGGCGGGCAATCCGCACAGCACACGAGCGTGACTGACGCCCATCTGGAGCCGCGCCGCAGCCGCGCCGGGTTCGCTAACCCGGCGGTCACCGGCCACCAGGCTGGCGCCGCAGCTGGCAAGCGGGGGGCGGCGCTGGTACTCGGGGTGGTACGTACCCGGTAGTACTGCAGGATCTTCTCGGTGACCGGCTTGCCCGAGAAGCGCTTGTTGCTCTCCATGTCAGGGTCGACGCTGTTGATCTGCAAGTCTGGCGCCAGCGCGGTCAAGGCTTTCAACAGCACGCGGGCCGCGCACCGCCCGCCGGAGAAGGCGGGCGGAGCCGGCTCTCGACCCAGCGGGCCCCGGACAGCTGACTCGTCACAACAGCCACGGCAGGCCCCAGCTGCCTTACCGCAGCCGAGGCAGTCGCACCAGCCAGCCGCCAGTCACCACACCACAGACGAATGCCCCCGGCGAGTATCAGCAGACAGCAGGCCAGACGGAAAGAAGAAAGCGGACAGAAAACGAGAGGAAGCTCACGCAGGGGCACGCCGAAAGTCCATACCACGGCACAGGTCACCAGCAAGGCTCTGCTGCGCAAAAATCGTCCGTTCGATAGGGCAAACCACAGCCGGACGCCCCCTTCCATCCCCCAGTAGCCGGCCACTGGTCTGGCCGTCTGGAGCCCGGCAGACGCTGCGCCCCGCCCAGCGCGCTCCCCAGCTCGGGCCGGGCCCCGGCCGGCCTCGGCGGCCTGCGAGGATACACTGCTGCAGCGACTCGGTGGTCTCGGGCCCCGGCGGAGCCAGGCTCGCCATCAGCTCCGCCTTGGGGAACAGGCACTGGATCCGGGCGCTGAAGTCTGTCAGGCGCTCGTACTCGCGGCCCCGGTACACGAACACCTGCGGCACAGGCCAGGCCAGGCCAGGTCAGGTCAGGTCAGGTCAGATCAGGCCGGGTCAACTGGCGAGGGACCACACTGTAGCGCGGTGCGGCGCCGCGTCACCGCGCCCGCACCAGCCCACCGTGCGCAGGCTGGCGTCGATCTCGACACACTGCGACATGGGGCCGACAATCTCCCCAATCGCGCGACCAGGCGCGACACGAACTCGAACCAAGATCCGGGTTACGTGTTCATTCGCCGCCCGGAGCTGCCGCAGGGTGACAACGCAGCTGGCAAATTAAGGGCACGAAAGGCAATCACATGGTTTCGCGATGGCCGTGCAGCTGGCCGGCGCGGCTCTACCGGTGTTCGGTCGCCGCGCTGATGAGGTTATCACCTGACCGGCGGGAGGCGCTCACAAAAACCAGATCATATTTCCGAGGCTGTCTCGTTAGTTTAGTCTGAGCCTGCCACGGACAAGATCAATTTGCAGAAAAACAGAGTGGGGGAAGAGAGTGCGCAGAAGGAGGGAGAGAGGGGAAGGAATGAAGGAATGAAGGAAGGAAGGAAGGAAGCATGGAGAGCGAGAGGGAATGGAAGGAGAAAGGAACGGACGGAGGAAAGATCGGACGGAGGAAGGAACGTTGGGACAAACGGAGGGCGAAACGGACGGAGGAACGGAGGGAGGAACGGACGGAGGAACGGACGGAGGAACGGACGGAGGAACGGACGGAGGAACTGAGGGAGGAATGGAAGGAGGAACGAAGGGAGGAAGGAACGGAGGGAAGGAGGCGATGGAGGGAAGGAAGGAGAAAACGAGGACGGAGAAAGAGAGAAATGGGGGCAGGGCAGACACCTACAGAAGCGCTGGGTGGACACGGCCGCCTGTCACCTTGTTCTGCAGAAAGGCCGGGAATCCCCGACCGCAGAAGGCGACGCGGAAGTACCCGGGCATCGGCCGAATCTCGTGCAGGATCTTGTCGTAGAGCCGCGACATGCGCTTCAGCAGCTCGCTCAGCTGTTGGTAGTCGAATGTTTGCTCCTCGTACTGGCGCACCAGCTCCTTGCACAGCTCCAGCGCCGCCTCCCACAGCTGCGCACAGTGCGCACACGGTCACGGCGCCGGACGCCGAGCGCCGAATAGCGGGGCGTGGCGCCCACTGCCGCGAAGCCACGCGTGGCGCGTAACACGCCGGCCCGACACGCATGGTCTCAGCTCTGAACGGCCGCAGGCTGGCGCCCGCCCCTACTTTGTGTGGCCAGGCGCTCAGATCGCCTCGATTGGAGCGTGGCGTTGCCGCTACGGTCCGGCAAAGCATCGACGCAGAGACTTACTCCGACGTGTGCAGGCGTGTTCAGGAGTGCGGTCGTTCTCAGAACACTGTGTTAACAACCATCTAGCTCAACACGTGTAGCCAGCTTCCACTACGACCGGGCTTCTGGCAAAACCCGCCAAGAATCAGACACACATACGTTTCGCTCCGTCCTCTATGAGCCCCCCCCCCCCCCCAAAAAAAAAACTGTGTAGGGAGCCACCAAAACAGCCGAGGTTGCCGGCGCCGGCAGCTCACGTTTCCCTTGTCGAAGTACATGATGATGTCGTAGTAGAGCGCCTCCTTCATGGCGCGGTGCGTCTCCAGGTGTGCGTAGGTGCGGTGGCGCAGCAGCGAGGGCAGCGGCTCGTCCGACCACTGCAGCGCCTTGGCGTGTAGCTGCCGACACGCCACACACACGTGCGGTCAGGGCGCCGCCGGCGGGGCAGCGCCAGGGTCGGGTCGGCCGTCGCGCAGTACAGCCGGCCCGGCCGTGTCAGGTCGGCGCCAGGGCGGCCGGCGCACGGCAGCAGCGGCCTGCGCAGTGCGACTGTCGGAGCGACTCGCCACAGCCATACCGCCGCCATCCTGGCGCCAGTCAGTGGCACGCCGGCGGGATCGGAGCGGCGCCGGCCTCCCCCGTGACGGCCAACAGTTCAGCGCCCGAGGCGGCACACGTCGGCCGGTCAGCTCGGCCGCTGTGTGCGTTGAGATGACACGGCAGCTTAATTCACGGCGGACGTACGGGCAGTGGCCTCACCGCCATCTGCGATGCGAGCAGGAATGGCTTTCGGTGGGGGCGTGCGGCCTGTCAGCAGTCGGGTGAGACTCCTGCCCACCGTCGCCGCAGGGACGGGCCATAAACTGAACGACGGGAGCTTAGAAAGACGCACCTCACCCCACTTCAAGAGGGAGCTGAGCTTGTCCTCAACAGGCGGAAGCCCAGCCCACCTCCAACGTCAGCGCGGCCTACGTTCAGTAAGCCAGAATCTCAGCACACCATCCGCGTGAGCAGTGAGTGAGTATGGTCGCGGCGCGGGCGCGGAGCCTACCTTCAGCGTGAAGCCGGCCTCGATGAATTTGTCGGCGGCCAGGTGCAGCGTGCACAGCTTGTGCAGGTAGCGAATGTACATCTCCTGGCAGCCGATCTCGCTGTAGAAGTGCTGTAACAGGCGAGCCGGGTGACCGCGCGTGGATTGGAGCAGAGCAGCGCGTTTGGGCGGCCAGCGCCTACCTCCAATAACGACCGCGAACACGATTCAATCCACAGAAGCCCTGACCAGTGGCCAAGAAAGACGGCGGTCTCGCCGATAATCTCACTGTCCTCAGACGCCACGTGGGCCGCGCCCCAGCGCGATCAGCCTACGGGACACGGCACCGCAGGCAGGCAGCGTGCCGTGCCGGCCGGTGGACAAGCCAGTCATCGCGGTGCACGCTCACGGGCTTCAGCCAACACCGGGACCCGATCCGCCCCCACCCCAGCGGTCCCGGCTGTCTGCCTCCGGTCCCACTGTCCCGGACCTGATCACGTATGGCTGGTGCAGGCAGTGCATCGATATGCACCGCCACGTGGTGTACTCCGCGCCCGTTTCCACACGAGGTGTATTTCGGCAACCACTGTGCTGTAAAAGATCGCTGACGGTTTTGTAGTGTTTTCCAGGCGTCACTTAAATGACAGTCCCGTTACGCGGACACGTGACAGATCCGCAGGTGGGAAGTGCAAGAAAATTATTTCAACTGAGAAAATGCGTCATCGTAACTAAATTGTGCCGTGAAAAAGCGATCCCATCAACATAATGTCTGTCCTTTTGTCGAGCGGGGGCGACATCGGACTTAGCAATATTCTCCCAGGTTACGCAGTTTGATGTTACGTTCGCCGCGATGCAGTGACCAGACACACTTGGGTCCCCGCTCCTCTACATCGTGTCTCAATGGTACAAAAGGTGTCCATTCTAACGACCAAATTGTAAAATAAAGAATTCCTCTAAAGGATGACACATAAAATGCACTGACTTACGATCATGGAGCAATTATCCGTGGCTGTCGTTCACAACAGCACGTGCTCTACTAACCGTTAAACGCACGTAATGTTTCGGTGCGCCTCTTGGCATCTTGGGCCATGCAAGCATATACGTTCCACGGTACCCGCATCTGGCAGTACTGATCGCTCGCTTGAGTAGGGATGATGTCCACGGGCCCTTCGCATACACCAGTACTCTTGGGAGTATCGCTGATGGATACAGATCCAGGGGTTCGAGGTCGGGTTGCGCGCCGGGCGGGCAAGGTTAGAAAAAAGGGTCCGATGTACAACACAGGCGGCTTGGCTTTCTGTTTTTATACTTGACCGTCCCATGTGATAGATTGTATTATGTCCACAAAATAGCCTGCGTTTAGCTTTAATATGAATGCAAAGTAATTACAATCGCTTGGATATCCATAGCACATCTTCATTTCAAATGCATCATTTTTGACGACTCGCATTTAGCACCACGTGTTAACAGGGCTGCATTCCTGGCAATATTAACAGAGCTGTGAACGCAGCAGACGCGGGCTACCGGGCGTCTGTGCAGCCGATCGGGACTGCCGATTGGTCGGCGGTGCTGCGCCCTGCTAATGGAAACCACTTATGGCAAACCAGGCGCCATGGGATTTCGTGATGGCTACACCAGCACAGCACCAGATATTTGGTACCGGTCTTATAAAACGGTCTTAGTATTGGTGCATATCACCGTTGTTCTAACTCGGGTGTCCCCCTCACCGGACTTAACAGTTTTATTACATCGCATTTCCGTTTGATGACAAGTTCCAAGTAGCTCTTCAAAGCGACTTGTGCACACCCTGAGCATGACTGCACCAACGGCGTCCGCATCAAACCGTGGGCGAACACCCTGAGTCTCACTGCACCAGCAGCGTCCGCATCAAACCGTGGGTCAACACCATGGGCCTCACTGTAGCAGCAGCGTCCGCATCAAACCGTGGGCGCACGCTCTGAGCCTCACTGCGCAGCAGCGTCCGCATCAAAACCGTGGGTCAACACCGTGAGCCTTACTGCACCAGCAGCGTCCGCATCAAACTGTGGGCGCACGCCTCACTGCGCCAGCAGCGTCCGCATCAAACCGTGGGCGCACGCTCTGAGCCTCACTGCACCAGCAGCGTCCGCATCAAACCGTGGGCGCACGCCCCGCGCCTCATTGCACCAGCAGCGTCCGCATCAAACCGTGGCGCACGCCCGCGCCTCACTGCCAGAAGCGTCTGCATCAAACCGTGGGCGCACGCCCTCATAGAGTGCAGCGTAACAGATGGCACGTCAATTGTGAAAGCCAGGCCCGCCGGTGTAGCTGCTCTCACATGCCGGATGTTGGCTAACATCGCCGTCTGACGGCTATAGCATGCCGCAGGCCAGCGGCCGCCCGAGTACGGCCGTGTCAACGTCAGGCGGCTGTCCCGGCCCGGCTGGCCCAGCCCGGCCCACTCACCAGCAGGATGACAGTGCAGCTCATCTTGTTCTCTTCGTTCTCGTCGCGCATGATGGAGCGGTACTCCAGCAGGCGCTCCATCAGCCGCGTCACCATGTTCACGAACCGCGCACCCTGCCGGTTAGCAACGGGGCCGATGTAGGCGGGGCCGGTGTGAGCAGGGCCGGCGTGAAAGGGACCGGTGTGGGCGGCGACGGTGTGGGCGGGGCCAATGTAGGCGGGGCCGGTGTGAGCAGGACCGGTGTGGGCGGGGACGGTGTGGGCGGGCGGGGACGGTGTGAGCAGGACCGGTGTGGGCGGGACCGGTGTGAGCAGGGCCGGCGTGAACGGGACAGGTGTGGGCGGGGACAGTGTGAGCAGGACCGGTGTGGGCGGGGACGGTGCGGGCGGGGCCGGTGTGAGCAGGGCCGGCGTGAACGGGACAGGCGTGGGCGGGACCGGTGTGAGCGCACCGGCGTAAGGAGGACCGATGAGCCCGCTGGAGGTCCGAATCATGACCGGTATCAGCCATCAGATGACCTCCATCCCGACCCACGTGAGCCACACGCCTCAGTTCAGCACAGCACTCTCCACACGCACCCGAATGTACCCAGAGGAGTCGCATCACCGCCGAGGCTCATGTAAAACGAGGACTGGCAACAAGAAAATGAAACATGAGAAGAAGAAAAAAGTCAGCCAAGGTGCCGTGAATAATGCTCCACGAAATAGCATCTCCCATCCAACCAAAAACGGCAAGCTGGGCAAAATCAAATCGCAACCAGGCTGTCACGGCTTTTACGAAAGTGCGGGATGATCTTCGCAGATTGTGTCATGGATGCCTAGCAAACAACTCATGAAAGTCGGGGCCATTCTTGACGCAAGAGGGATGGGCTGTATGGCTTGTGTAGCGACCTAACACAGCAGAAGCTTGCAGGGAATGTTTTACCTTCGCATATGGCTTTGAACTTAAGCAGCCAGACTGTGGCAAACAAACACATATTGGCAAACGTCCTATTGAAATATTATTAAAGCACAACCGCTCCGGTTAATGAGCTGCATTGCAATCAGCCCATCAGCTTACTCCAAACTGACATATGACTGCCAGTCACGCGACCAGTAATGACAGCAGCGAAGGCCGGAGGCCCCTGACAGTAGGTGATCGGACGGATGTGGTGCCGTTGCGTAACGTGACATAGAGTCCGAATCTTTTCTGTCACAAGCTATGCTGCTTCCAGAATATGGTAACTACGGTGGATGGCACGACACCGCACACTGAACACTGTTTAATTGTCTCGCCTTTTTCGGTAGCCTTACGGGCGGGATATCTATCCAAGATTTTGCAGATATTCACCACGAAAAAGATGCTCGTTCAGCCGAGATTAGACTACTCTGGAGCAGCGTTGGCAGCCGGCCCTCCAAAGCGGGCCAGGGATGGACTGACGTGGCACGGCACGGCACGGCACGGCACGCACGGCACGGCACGGCACGGCACGGCACGGCACGGCACGGCACGGCTGGAGCGGAGCTCGGCGGCCGGATGGCGCGGCGCGCCGCGTCCTCACCTGCTCTCGCATGGAGCTGTGGTGCTCGCACAGGTCCAACATCTTCTTGCGGAACACCTCCAAGTAGTAGCCGTCGCCGCGACCGCCCTCCACCAGGTGGTCCAGCTTGTTGATCATCTCACACTCAAACTGGTGGCGACGGCGGGCACCCGTCAGGCCAGGAAACACGGGACACGGCGACCGAACCGCATGTGGGGCCGGCCATCATCTACAGTGGCATGACCTACTGTCGTGACTGACTGGCAGACACGTGACTGCAGTCCATAAAACAGACTCCAGCATCCTGTAATCGTGGAGGTCCTGGATATATGTACATATGTATATGCATATATATATATATATATATATATATATATATATATATATATACATATATAAATCCCCGTATGCCGTTCAAACCATAGAGCTACTGGATCCACTGTTGAGGCGCCTGTACATGGCTGTAACCCGTGTAGTGTGTCACTATGACCGTCTGAGTACTGTGCAACTGCCACCGGTATAAATGTCAATCAGCTGAGTGCCTCGTATCCACCAAAGCGGTACCAACACGCTCAGCGTCCCATGACAGACCGTCTGGAGCAGCGGCCAGCCGGCTGAAACAGTGACCACCAGGGCCCGGTCGCTCAGTGAGTGGGCACCGACAGGCACCGGCTCTGGTTCATTAGCTGAGCTGACCACGGGTCCCGGCTGCACAATGCGAGTTACGTATGAGGATGGGTTTGGTGTTCAAAGCTAGTTAATTCGGCGACGGTCTTTGGACTCGAGGGCAGTGTTCGGGGTTTTCCACGGTATGGAATTATTGTACGGCGCATGTGTAACGCATTGGTGATCCTTTGTGGAGAACGATGCCGAATTGTTGACAGTGACTGCGACAATTAACGTGTTCATTTTTTAATGTTTTCTCGTGTTCACAATTTTTTTTTACCTTGATGCGCCCTCGTGAAGTTTCATTTGATAATATTCATGAATGGGACTACAGGCTACGCAAAAAAAATATCACATACAACCTGTTGGCGAAATTAGTTTCAGTGTTCATGATAGAACTCATAGAAAACAAATGTTCAATAAGCTCCGACATGTCGTCAAAAATTTGCAGCTCGTACATTTGCAACAAACCGCATTAACGAGCATGTCGAAAATAAATACGTGTCGTCACACATAGGCACGTTATCTAGCTACTATCTACACACACGCCCTTACTTCGCGTTGCACGTCGTGACTTATGTGACTAGAAAAATTTAGCACGCAGGCACAACCACAAAGAAAACCTCGCTATTATGAGAAAAAGACAGCAACGAACGCAAACTTCTTTCCCAACCACCGCCGAACCCGACCACCGAGTGCCGCCACTGGCGCCATCGCCGTAGGCGGCGGCGGCGGCGGCACGCACCTCCTTGAAATTGCACTTGCTGGCGACGGTCTGGCGCTTGGTGTCGTTGTACTGGGCGTCGGGCCGCACGGGCGCGTAGAACTCGCACTGCATCATGTCGAAGAACAGCGGGATGGTCATGGCCCGCAGCTCCGGGTCCGGCACGAGCGTCATCTCCAGGAACGGCCCCACCAGCGACGGCACGAACGAGATCTTGTGCTGGCCTGCCGGCACAGGAGGGCCGCGTCAGCGCGTCAGGCCCGGGCGGACCGGCTAGACCCCGACGCACACGACGGCCGGCGACACCCGCCGCGACCGAGGCTGGACACCATCGGTCACACGCGCGCACATCCTGCGATCCCCAGTAGTGAGACGCCGGTCCGCGCGCGCGTGATGACCTGCCAGCATCGAATGAAACGGCACTCGCATGAGCGCGGCCGAGCGGACCGACCCTGGCTCGGCGCCCCGGGACCCGCGGCCGATCGCGCCGCAACAGCGTCCGCGCTTACGTCACAGCCGGCCACCCACCCAGACTGATCCACATGGTGCAGATCTCCTGGGCCGTGCTCTTGCGCATGTCCTTGTAGCGCGCCAGCAACCGGGACCGCTTGGTGGCCGTGAAGTTCTCCAGCTGAAGCGGGCTCTGGAGGAGTCGGGGCGTGTCAGGACACGGCTGCGGTCTGCCTGCGGGTGCATGGTCACAGCGACAGGGCCACTGGCGAAGGAAGGTCATGTGGGGAGACGGACAGGTGGCGGGTGAAAGATGGGGGATACTGAGGTGAGGACGAAGCAGAAAAGCGAGGGGAGACGCCAACAGCACGGCCAAAAATGAAACACTACAGCCCGACAAGCGTGCACAGCACAGCTGGCGGCCTGAGGCGCCAACTGAACACAGACGGAGCACCAGCACGAGCCCAACTGCACCATCGGGGACTACCATGGAGGATCGGCGACGCCACCCCCACAACGCACATCCGCACAACGCCAGTCCGCAGGCCGGTCGGCAGACGTCGGACGCGCGAGTTCGGAGGGAATGGCCCACACCGAACACAGTGCGCCGTCGCCACCGGCCACCACCGGCCGCTGCACGCCAACAGCGCCCGTCCGACGACGACCGATCGCCCCCGGAGCCCGTGTGCTGTCCAGATCGAGCCCCAGAATGCGGCTGGAAGCCCGCACCCGAAGCGGCGGCGAGCGCGTCCCGGGAGCGCCGCACTCGCCAATGGGGCCATCCAGGAGCGGCGGCGCCGGCCGGCTCGCGAGGCACCCCTCGGCCCGGCAGCCGCGCCAACGCGCCGCCCACTGACCTGTGTCAGGAACGAAATGGCGCAGTGGAAGAAGTTGTTCCAGATCTGGGTCTCGAACGGGTCCAGGAAGCGGTCGCGGATGGTGTGGCTGAAGAGTCGCAGCGCCTTCAGGATGACGCTGCAACGGAGAGGGCCCGCTGTAGCGTGTGGCTCGCGATCCAGAGCGGGGACCCAGGGCCACAGATCTCACTAAGGGCCGCTCCTGCAGCATGTGGCTCACGATCCAGAGCGGGGACCCAGGGCCGCAGATTTCACTAAAGGCCGCTCCTGCAGCATGTGGCTCACGATCCAGAGCGGGGACTCAGGGCCGCAGATCTCACTAAGGGCCGCTCCTGTAGCGTGTGGCCCACGATCCAGAGCAGGGACCCAGGGCCGCAGGTCTCACTACGGGCCGCTCCTGCAGCGAGGCTGGCGCACGCTTTCCTCCCGGGATTGGGCAGCGCTGGGGACTGGGCCCGCGGCTCGAGGTTGGCAGCAGTATGGGACCACCGACCGGCGATCAGCGGAAGCGCGCCCACGGAAGGCAACTCAACCGACCACATCAGCTTCATTTCGGCAGATGTTTCCAAGGGCTTAATAAGGCCCCATCAATAGATGGCATGAGTAAGTAGATAACATGACGCAAATGACACAAACGGCGCCCCCGCATCTGCTCTAATGAGGCGGACATGATAAGCTACGCTCCTACATGATTAATGCCTCCTCATCTCACATGCATCCCACGTTGCCATCCGTCACGTGCCACATTAATAATTCCAGCAGGTGATCATATGGCACAATATATCACCGTGAAATGCACCTGGTGTCTGAATAACGTCGGCGTATTTCATCATCAAATGAGGGCAGTTGACTCCAAGTACGCTACAGATCACAATATTCAAATCAAGGTGACAAACTCTGTTCCGCGTGACCGCGCTTTTATGAACAGCACATAAACGTCATGTACCACAGCATGTGCAGTGTTCACCACACAGCAAGTCATATGAGGACTACAGGACATACATATGTGTCATTAAACTAATGTATCATTATACTATATTACATACATCAATGCATCATTTTAAAATAAAAGTATAATGTGCTCCATGGCATGCTCTTGTAAACAAGTCCAGCACGAACTATCAGTTCATGAATAAACTTAAGCCATTTCCTCATCAAAATGAATGCCAGGAGGCTAAATGCTTCGATGCATCTGATGCTTCATTTGAGTGTACTGTCAAAATTCGACAACGTAAGAATGACCATTTTGTGCCTTGGTTACGGTTAGAAATACATGACAGAGCAAAACATCACATACATGTTATTACTACACTTCATCAATTGCGACGTTATTGAGGACGTGGTGACATGTGCAAACACGTGCTGACGAACAGACTTCCAGCAGTAGCATTCCAACGCTTATGCACTTACACCGTAACGCGGGGTAAGAAATGAGCATCGCGACTTACTGGACCACGCAACAGAAGCCCTTACGGCCGCGCGACCCGAGTTGTGTCACCTGGCAACACAGACCATTATGGCCCACAGTCAAAAGCACAAGGGCACATCAGGGTGTACACCGACGGCATACCCAGGGCACTAAGTCTTCAGAGTCCGACGCGCGGTGGCGAAGCAGGGTCCCTATCAATCACCTGTTCTGGAGCGTGCCCATCTCACACCAGTCGGGCGGATAGACAATCACATGTTCTGGAGCATGACCATCTCGAACCAGTCGGGCGAGTAGACAATCACCTGTTCTGGAGCATGACCATCTCGAACCAGTCGGGCGGGTAGACAATCACCTGTTCTGGAGCATGACCATCTCGCACCAGTCGGGCGAGTAGACAATCACCTGTTCTGGAGCATGACCATCTCGCACCAGTCGGGCGGGTAGACAATCACCTGTTCTGGAGCATGACCATCTCGCGCCAGTCGGGCGGGTAGACAATCACCTGTTCTGGAGCATGACCATCTCGCACCAGTCGGGCGGGTAGACAATCACCTGTTCTGGAGCATGACCATCTCGCGCCAGTCGGGCGGGTAGACAATCACCTGTTCTGGAGCATGACCATCTCGCACCAGTCGGGCGGGTAGACACACTTGGAGACCAGGTCGCGCAACACCAGCAGGATCTCGATGATAAAGTGCAGCTGGTCGGTGACGTCCGAGAACTGCGCCATGTACTGCTCGTAGTGGTTCATCTCCATCTGACGCAGCATCGAGACCAGCACGGCCACCAGACTGCCCTGCAGGGCACGGAGGGGGGGGGGGGTCATATCGTGCCGTGATAGTGTCCTGTCTAGAATGAATGCATTGGGGAGAAGAGGCATATGTCTATGGTCAGCGCTGTAAAAGATATCAGCCAAGCTTTCCAAAATTCACATCAAAACGCACTTTTCGCTTTTTAGACCGAACGGTCGCCGAACTACTTGCTTAAATGGCGATTGAGCCGATGCAATGCCAGACATGACTTTGCGGCGTTTACAATGACCTCGCCAAATGAGCGTCAGTTCTGCGTCAGTGAGCAAACCAATCACCCGGAGGGGTTATCAGGGCACAACCGAGCTAGCTGAGTGGCGGATGCATATTGGGCTGGTAGGAACGCAAACAAACATTACTTAAACAAAAATTAAATTAGAAATTACAAAAAGGCATTACTAACAACGTTTTCATCCCAGTTGCTAGCCCAAATCAATCTTGAACAATCGTTCATTCCACACATACAAAGCATGTGGGAGTTCATACAGGAAAGGGTCGCAACATGTCGACCACCGAATTCTCATTTCATCATCACCGAGGGTCCATTGTGTTAATACCCATATCCGAGGCTGGTGCCTCAGCACCGTACCAAAACAGTGTCCGAGCTTCTATTATCAATACCCAGGATCTTTGGCTACATCTCACCGGCGTTTACACCATACTGGCTACCAATGAGCCGCCGTATACACAGACCGCAGCTCAGCAATCAAACGGGCCCCACAGGTCACCAAGGAGCCGGAAACACGACACACAGGTCACCCTCCACGTACCACCCTGCCGGCCCGCCTCCCCACCGGCCACGAGCGGGGAACACGACACACAGGTCACCCTCCACACTCCACCCTGCCGGCCCGCCCCTCCACCGGCCACGAGCGGGTAACACACCACACAGGTCACCCTCCGCACACCACCCCGCCGGCCGGCCCCTCCACCGGCCACGAGCGGGGAACACGACATACAGGTCACCCAGGAGCGGGGAACACGACACACAGGTCACCCTCCACACACCACCCCGCCGGCCCGCCCGCACTAACCACGAGCGTGCTGTCGCGGTCGACGCCGATCACCGTCTGGATGACCTTGCGCAGCAGCTGCAGCACGACGACACCGACGTCGGCCGAGGCGCCCGCCCGTTGCCGCCACAGCACGTCCAGCACGTCCGCCAAGATGTCGATGCACAGCCGCAGCTGCCGGGCAGCGCGGCACGGCACGGCTGTCAGCGCGGCTCCCGACACGACACGGCACGGCACGACACGTCAGGGCGGGCCAGATCAGCCGCAGAGCCGCCGCCGCCGCCGCCCGGCTGCGGTGGCTGCTAGGCCGGGGTTCCAGCGGCACCGGCCGGGCGGCAGCGGCGGGCGGCAGCAGCCGGGGGGCAGCGGCGGGCGTCAGGCGGCGGGCGGCGGCAGGCCGAGCCGGTACAGCCGCCGCTCCGTAGGCCAACATTACAGGACACCGCCACCAGCGACCCGCACGCTCTTCAACAAACCTCATACTTTGTCCCGAGCTGAAAATTCACACACCAAAAAGTGCCCTTGTTGCATAACATTAATTGGATTATATGGTGAATATCGTGATGAACCCTTGCTACATAACCTTATATTTATTATATATTTCGTACGTCGAATCTTACAGACATGACAGGTAGCATAGCACACAGCATAAAAGCATAGCAGCTATCTGTGAATCCTCTCCTTTGCGTATAGTCCAAACTTTACATTTATCTCCTTCCTTAGTAGTTGCAGAACAAATCCGTCGTCTGGATCACTCTGAATCTGGCAGGACATTAACTCTTCACATGACGAACATTTTTATTCATACAAAAATCAAGGCTTTTTAACGAAGGGATACCGGCTTTCTAAGCGGTTAAGACGCTGACATCTAGAGGGTCGCTGAACGAGAGCCTTAACAGGGCGCGATGTGCTGCGCTTGATATAAAAGCTGTCACTTCAACAATGTATCGCGGACTTGTGCTAGAAGCTAAAAACTTCGTGGTGTTTTCCTACCTTATAATACATCATATGAGTCCATACTGAGAAAGCTGAACGACAATTTCCATCGTGCCCAAGTTTATCTGTACACTGTAATCTTAGAATGTTGCACATATTAAAAGCTTAGCCAAAAATCTACGGCAGAACGTACGCCCTCCGAAGATCCGAGAGCTACACCTGGACGGCAATCGTCGTCCGCAAAAGCCTTGCAGGCAGCCATGCGGCCCAAGTTGTTCCCGTCGGCAGCAGCTCCAGCACCACCTCGACTGAACGGCTCAGCGCCCGGCCCGACACCCGCCGGCCGCTGCACGGCGCGCGAGACGTCTCGCACCGGGCAGCGGGCGGCGGCGGCCGCCCAGCACGCGCGGCCGCCGGCCCGGCCAGCAGGTGGGCTCACGGACACGGTATGTCCCCCCCTCCCCGTGGACCGGCTGAGAGGGACTTCAGACGTGGAACAGCGTACTCGGCGCCATGCATCGGTCGCCATTCCAATGCGATTGGTATCACCGGGCCGGCCAGCCCGCCGACCGGGCGGACGAGGCGAAGCCAGGGTCGGCAGGTCCAGCCGGGGCAGAGCAGCTGCAGCAGGAATATGTGCTTCGGCAGAGCGAGCAGCAAGCGCAGGCAGCTGAGCAGATCAGGAGTCCAGAAGCCCGGCATGAAAGCTCGTGCAGACAAGGCGCGATAGGCCCAGACCGCTGGTAGAGCGCGCATCCATACGTGCACGTATAAAGCCGCAGGCCTCAAGAAAGTAGAAAAGACTGAGGATGTCAGTGACGATTTGGGACGAAAGCACCTGGTAGATCACAGAACGGAGCGTGTTGAGCGTGGAACCCTGAAGAAGCAGCCGATGAGGCAGACGTAGGCGAGACACACCACTGCTGCGGGCACAGTCCGCGGTGTAGGCATGCCATGGCGTCGGGCACAGTCCGCAGTGTAGGCATGCCATGGCGTCGGGCACAGTCCGCAGTGTAGGCATGCGATGGCGTCGGAGAGACCTGGGCTCAAGGGAGACGTAGAGAAATGAAGAAAATGGAGAGGGAGAGCGGGGGAGAGAAGGGGAGAAGGCGGGATGCAGGGACGGGCGTGTGCCGGCCGCTGCGGACGCCGGAAGCCCTGGGGCGCAGCGGGGTGTGCGCAGCCGGCCGTGCGCAGTACCTCCTCGGTGGTGCGCTTCAGGTCCACGTTGGCCTTGTCGAGGCCCAGCTCCTCGGCGTGCTGCTCGCCGAACAGCTTGGCCAGTTTGGCGCTGGACTTGCCCTTGCGTTTGAGCGTGGTCATGACACGGGAGTCCTGCGCCGAGTCGGGCCGGGTCAGCGGACCGCGCGCCTCACGGAGCGCATCCGCCGCATCACCGCCGCCGCAAACCACCACCCAGAGCCACAGCTACCGCCACCACCGCGCAGAGAGGGAGGCACAGAGAGCGAGAGCGAGAGAGGACGCAAGCCCAGCCCACGGGCCGGGCGAAAGACAAGAGCAAGGTCAGTGCCAGCCGCAGCCGAGAGTACCACACCCGACAGCGCCGATACGCCACAGACGGAACATCACTCGCGGGTCAGGGGGAACCGTCCCAGAAGCCAACACGCTAAGTACTTCGTCCATGCTCAAAATTTCGTCAGGTGAACGCCTGGCTCAGTGCTGCAGTGCGGGCTGTACTCCCGACCCAACAACATCGACAACCAACACCACCCGCCACCCAGCAGCCCGTCTCTGTCGTCAGGTGGGATCAGATGTGACCCTGTCCCCGACCCCACCGGCGGAGAAGCGGGGTCGGGGGCGGCGGAGGTGGAGGTAGGGGCACCCACCTGATGCTGCTGCAGGTCGAACATCTGGCCGATGGCGCGCCCCACCTCCGGCAGCAGCACGTGTCGACACTCGTGGCGCACGAACAGCTGACTGTGCACCAGTCGGCTGATGACGGCCAGCCGCTGCTGCGTCAGCCGACTGGTCAGCATCGCCACCAGCTCCGCCACCGTCTGGCTGAAACACGACACGGCGCAGCCGGCTGGAACTAGGCACAACGTCTAGCTGAAGTGCAACACATTCTGGCGGAAACGGACGGAACGCACCGACACATTACCCCCTCCCCCTCCTCCTCTCCCCCTCGATGATTGGAGCACGAGACTGCGCGATATGCGGCGCCAGGTACCCCACGATCAACATGGTCACGCCCCGGTGGGGCGAATCCTGCGATGGTTAGTCATTACTGAGGCAGGCCGGAAGCCAGCCCACGCCCGACCCCGGCCTCAGCTCCAACAGGGCACGGGCAGCGGCCCGAGCGACGCCGGCGCGTCCAACGCGCATGCCGAGCGGCGCCGGCGACGGGCGCGGTCCCCCGGCGTCAGCTGTCGGCGCGGGCGACCCGCCACCGGTCGGCCACCCACCTCAGCTGCACTGGATCGCAGACGGTGATGAGGTCATCCATGGTGGACGGCAGGTACAGCAGCACGCTGTTCTGCACGTCTTCGATCCGGGGGCCCTTGGCCATCATGAGGCTGTTGAAGGAGCGCAGGAGGTGCTGGATCGACGCCTCAAACATGCCGTCGTCGTCGCTGCCGTTCATCCTGTGGCCGCAGTTGGGGCGGGTCAGGGTCCGCCAGGGCAGGGAAGGTCGGCAGTGTGTAGGGCAGGGTAGGACAGAGCACGGCAGGGACGGGCAGAGCAGGGCAAGGCAAGGAAGGTCAGTGCAGGCCAGAACACGGCACGACAGTGTGAGACAGGCCAGTAGGGTGTGGGACACGGCATGACACTGTAGACCAGGTCAGGTTAGGTCAGTAGAGCGTGGGACAGCATGACACTGCAGACCAGGTCAGGTCAGGTCACAGCAAGTGAAGTCCGTGTAAGCCCGTGGTCTGTCCAGGACAGGGCAGCGCATGGCGGCCTGCCGGGTTCGATCCCAGTTCACCAGTCCCACCGGCGACAATAGCTGCCCGGCGACCCTCCGACCAATCCGCGCACGACCCCCGCGCTTCCCTAGGTGCCCACGCCGCGCTCTCACTTGATGTACAGCTGCCGGGACTTGATGATGAACTTGAAGACGTAGCGGAGGCAGGGCAGCGCCGACGTCAGCCGCAGCTGCGACTCGGCCTGGTTCACTGTGTCCAGGTAGCCCTGCAGCACGCCGATCAGCTTCCTGGCGAAGGGGCGGCCCGGCTTAGGCCCGGCTCCGGCTCCAACGGCCGAGGGGTGCGGCTGGACACCAGCCGGGCCAAAGGGGTGGCCAGGCTCCGGCTCCGGCTCCGACAGCCGAGGGGTGCGGCTGGGCGCCGTACCGTGCCGATGTAGACGGCTTAGACACCGACCGCGGCATTGAAACGGCATGTCGCATCACAGCAAACGCGAAAACCCAAGTAGCCCCATATGGTGCTGAAGCTTCAGCTAGCAAATCCCCAAAGCGCAGTTTACATCGAGCTAGTAAGCCGGGCGGCATCCCCGTGCTGCGCCGCCCGCCATCACGTGACAGGCGGCGCCGGCGCCATGTGCCGCGCGCCCGCCAGCAGCGTGCCCGCTCACCTGTGCACCATGGTGGCGCTGAAGGCACTCTGGAGGTACGCCTCGAGCACCGGCTGGAAGTGCTGGTAACGCCGCTCCGTCGCCACTGACGAGATGATGGTCACCTGACGGGGCCGGGCGGGCAGCACGGTCACAGACGGCAGCCTGCTTGCAAACCTCTTGGAGACACACTTCGTAGGCGGGGTTTCATTGAAGTTATCTAAACGTGCTGTCTGGCAATTCACACGACGTAACAATAGCTGCGAGCTCGCACCGAACATGATTATGGTATGACATATGGAAACGGAGAAACTCCCCCCCCCCCCCCCCCAAATGACCAGGACTTTGCACGATCCAAAACTTCGACGACGGTAGACTGAATACGAAAATAAGGCTCTAGCATAGCAGCCACGCGACCACAGTCCAAAACGCCGCCGCATGGTACAGCAGAAAGATGTTGCATTCGTAATCCAGAAGCAATGGAATAGGAGCAGCAGGGCCGACACGTCATTTGACACAACTAACGTGGTAAAGTCGGCTGAAAATTGTCTGCAGCGCGTCAACCTTGCCCTAGCCGACATGACCAATGTGCGGCATGTAAAGCGAGCCGTAGATGTGTGCGGTGAACAGGACCCGGAGGCCACATTATCTGGTGGCCGAATCTGCCTACCTTGGTTGGTGGGTCCAGAGTACACATAACAAACTTCGCTTGGAACAAACTTCGCTTGGTAATTGTGGTGAACGCTAAGTCATCCAAGAACACGGAAAACAAATTAATACAAATCCAAATCAAGGGGTACCAACCATGCCAAGAGCACTTGAGTGCTCGCGTGACAGTGCTCCTGACCTGGTGCCACCGCCGCACCCAGCCGAGCCGTGCCCGGCAACACTTCACCACAGACCGGCCGGGTTAGCAGCGCGCCGCTGCCGCACGAGAGCGGGCTGGGTGCCGGCCCGATCCGACGCTCACCAGCGCGTTGAACACGTCCACGTCGTACTCGTGGTCCTGTTCGTGTTCGATCAGGATGTGGAACAGGGCGTCCAGGCTGTCGCGCAGGAACTTGACGATCTCCTCCTTGTCGATCCGATGCAGCAGGCTGAGGCGCTCCCTCAGCTTCGCTGGCTCCGAGGACCACTTCAGCAGGCCCAGCAGGTCCACTGGGGCAGACGGACACAGCTGGTCACAGGACCCGGCACCACTTCAGCAGGCCCAGCAGGTCCACTGGGGCAGCGGGACACAGCCAGTCTCCCAGCAGGTCTACAGGTGACAGTCGGACACGGCAGGTCCACAAGCAACAGGGAGATAAAGCCTGCCACGGGACTGACTCGATGCACGTGGCTCGAGCTTATCTACACAAGGAGAGCATGGCGCATGTCAGGAAGTCGCGCGGCAGTCACGCGTCGCACTCGCCGCCGTGGACGGCGCAGCCGGCGAGCGCGGCCGGTCGCGTGGCCCCGCCGAGCTTCGCGCACCGTTCTGAGTGAGCTTGGTCGAGCAGGTGAGCGACTGCAGTGAGAACGAGTCCCGCAGGCTGAGCAGGAACGGGCCGGAGCCGGGTCGCGTGCCGTCCACCAGCTCGCTGCGCAGCGCCGGCAGCGTCAGGTAGCTGACGTCGCCCTCGTCGAACCGCTTGGCGTCCACCTGGCGGCGGCGGCGGGCGTTAGCGGCTAGCGGCGGTCGGCGCGGCGCCAGTCACACGGTCCAGTCAGCCGGGCGGCCAGGTACGCCGCAGGCCCGCTCGCCGAGCGAAGCTGTGTGTGGTGGACGGTCCGGTGCGGGGAACATGCAGGCATGCCACAGGCATCACTTCGGCCACCACTGGCGGCAGCGGGAGCACTATTACCGCCGGCCAGACGCCCGCTCTTCAGACCCTCCTGGCCTTGATGTCGGCGGAGCGGTGCGCCTCAGGCGGTCGCCCTCACCAGCTCGGACCGCTTACCTTGTACACATTGAGCTCGTGGCGAGTGTTCTTCAAGGTGGTGCCGTTCTTCTGAATCAGATTCACGTACGCCAGACCGAACGGCTTTTCCGTCTTGTCCTTGACCTCGTTGTTTGACCTGAGACAGCCAACATGCGTGGTGGCAGGCAAACGCAAGTCAGAAGTGAGCGGGACATGCGCAACCAGTGATAGAAAGGAAACAGCACAGCGATACAGAGCTGGAATCAAATACATCTCACCAATAAAACCCGACAAAAATTCATCACATCGCATGTGACATGTCACTGCACAAACACAGTTATCTGGACTGCGGTGGCTATAGTGGTAAAAACAGCAACTACTCTGCAGCAAAACGATAATCAAACCTGGCGCGCAATTACACTTTGATAGCGTGTGTACTCACTGTTTCTTTTGCGCGATCAAATATTATACTATCAAATAGCTGAAGTTCACGACAAGCCCCGTGAACCCCAAGAGGTCACTTATCAACGCCACATGATTGAAAAATCCATTGCCGATAGACCATTTTTGAGACCTTGACAATACAAGCATGTGACGTCGGCAATGACCGCAGCACTGCCCTGGATTTCGCACGCCTCTGGCGTAGTCAACTGTGCCAGAAGGAGCTCTAGCCACAACCAAAGCCAGACGTGCCACATGGAAGGCGAGCCGGAACTTTAACGGGCTGAACCGCCTCATGATCATCACCAAACACACTACAGCATGATGACGGATGTGCATCATTTGGTCGGCGGCTGCCGATCAGATCCGGTGATGAGAAGGGCCCGCGGCGTCCTGCGCGGCGGGCCGCGCCGGCGGAGGACGGGCGGCTCGCACTGGAGAGGTGTCCGGACAGCGACACGTCACCTACGTCCGGACAGCGACACGTCACCTACGTCCGGACAGCGACACCCCACCTACGTCCGGACAGCGACACCTCACCTATGTTTGAATGTGAAGCGCAGGTGGCTGGTGCAGTCGCCGCCGACCGGCAGCACCACCTTGACGTTCTCGGCCCAGCGGGGTCGGCTTTCGTGCCAGTACACCACCGAGCGGTACTCCTCCAGCGGCTCACAGCCGGCGCCTGCCTCGATCGCGCCCTGTCCAGCGCAGAGACCACGTCATCATCGTCATCATCATCATCACCATCACCATAAATTATCAAGCATCATCCAGCATCATGACCATCACCACCATCGACGCGCCACACAGGAGCGGGACGGCGGCGGCCGCACAGGGCCGACCGGCCATACCCGACACATGCGCTATCTCCCCTCCCCCGCTCGTCCGCCCAATGACACCACGGCTCGAGACGGTACACACCTCCCCACCGTCGAGGCGAGCCCCGTCACCTGTGGGCGTAGGCCACCACCCGGTCAGCCAGCGCGTCTCATGCCAGCGGCGCGCGCCGCGCAGGCCCGTCCGCGCCACCGCTCACCGTCATCACGCTGCCGTCCACGTCGCAGACCCGCATGGTGACCTCGACGTTGCGGTCTTGCACCTTGTTGCCGCGGCTGAACTCGCCGCCCACTAGCGTCAGGTAGAGGTCGTTCCGTCCGTCCGTCGGCAGGATCACGTCCGGGAAGCCGCGCCGCCGCGCCAGCGCCATCTTGGCCTGGTGGGGGTGCTGTTGGCGACCGGCCGGGCAGGCCAGGTCAGGTCGGGTCAGGTCACGGCACGGACGTGATGGGCGGCCGCGGCGCGGTGACGGCCACACCAAAACCTGCCATGCCATGTTCGTGAAGGTCAGCAGGCAGGGCGGCCCGGAGCGACAGCTGCTGCATCAGCGCGAACAGCGGCGCCGCCACCGATTGGTTCAGTGTGAACTTCGAGCGCCACACGACCGGTGTGAGTCCGGACGCCCGTCGACCAGCGCCCGGAGTCGGAGCCTGGTGCGCGAAGCCAAGCTGCCGCCGGAGCCGCCACGGACATCGCCAGATGAGGTGGTGCCCCTGAGGCACGCACCACTACGGCAGCCAGATGTACCACGGGCAGGCAGGCAATATGTCACGACGTAAAGCACGAACGCCTTTCCCCACGGCAGGGCGTGGCGCATCACCCCTGCAAAACAGCAGTCCACCTCTCACTAATGTGTCCACGTCGTCCTTAATCCACGATAACCTGGAGGTGGGCCGTCGCACCTGTTCCTTGTCGCCGGGCAGGAGGCGGAAGGTGATCCAGAGTCCCTGGCCCTTGTGGTCTCGGACGGAGACGCCGCCGACCAGCCGCCGCAGCGAGTCCTCCAGACTGTTGTCCTTGTCACCGCAACTGCGAACACACGCCACGATGTCACCGGCCGACACGCGCTGCCAGCGGCCGCCGGGAGCCGCCGACGCACGCCCCACGAGGCAGCGCGGGATCACCTCAGACGTGCGCCCCACGAGGCAGCGCGGGATCACCTCTGACGCACGCCCCACGAGGCAGCGCGGGATCACCTCTAACGCGCGCCCCACGAGGCGGCGCGGGATCACCTCAGACGTGCGCCTCACGAGCCAGCGCGGGATCACCTCTGACGTGCGCCTCACGAGCCAGCGCGGGATCACCTCTGACGTGCGTCACACAAGCCAGCGCGGGAGCACCTCATACGTGTGTCACACGAGCCAGCGCGGGATCACCTCAGACGTGCGCCACATGAGCCAGCGCGGGATCACCTCAGACGTGCGCCTCACGAGCCAGTGCGGAATCACCCCAGACGTGCGCCACATGAGCCAGCGCGGGATCACCTCCACACGCCCAGCATCCCGACCGGCTGGCGGCCCCGGGCCAGTGAGCTGGGTCACGCCGGCGACATGACCTCGCCTGGCGGCGGTGCCCACGCCTCTCTCGCTCTCTCCTCACGGTATCAGCGGCATGAACCGATCGACGCCGTCCTCGTCCGTGTGCTGGCCGCTGAAGAACGGCGACAGCTCGAACGCCACGGCGCCGCACGGCCGGCGGCACATCTCCACCGCTTTCTTGGTCGGCTGTCGACGGGAGGGCGCCGTGTGAGTTCCTGGCTGACCATCGCGCCCCGGCTCCCGATGGCAACTCCGTCCCGCGCCTGGGGCCACACTCTGACACCGAGAGCAGGGGCGGTGTCCGGACACTGACAGCTCCCGATGGCAACTCCGTCCCGCGCCTGGGGCCACACACTGACGCCGAGAGCAAGGGCGGTGTCCGGACACTGACAGCTCCCGATGGCAACTCCGTCCCGCGCCTGGGCCCACACTCTGACGCCGAGACCAAGGGCGGTGTCCGGACACCGACAGCTCCCGCGGCCGAACCTGAACACACGCGAGAAGCCCGCGGAAAGCCGACCCAGCAAACAGCTCTCTTACGACAGACGGCGGGACGGACCGCGGAAACACGACGAATCGGGTGGAGATGAGCACACTAGACTTCAGACAGGTGCCTTTGTATACGTGGGAGCTGTGGCAGGCGAAAGTGCAACGCCGGATGCGGGCAGATACGTCTGGTGGGACTGACGACACTGAACAGACGTCTGGTGGGACTGACGGCACTGAACAGACGCCTGGTGGGACTGACGGCACTGAACAGACGTCTGGTGGGACTGACGGCACTGCACAGACGTCTGGTGGGACTGACGACACTGAACAGATGTCTGGTGGGACTGACAACACTGAAGAGACGTCTGGTGGGACTAACAGCTGGGCTCGCCATGAACCCCGCGCCAAGTGCGGGCCCCGGAGACCCCGCACAGCTCGCCAGACCGGGGGCCCAGACTCACCGTGCGTTTCTGCAACCAGCACCCCAGCGTCAGCCCACGGTCCAACACCCCCGACCACACGCGCGGCCGACGACAGCGGCTCACAGCGGCACTAATGCAACTTTCCCATCCGCTTCACCGGCACGCCAAGCTCTCCGTGTGACCAGACACCAGCGACGCCACATGGCGACTGGGTCCAGCGGCTTACCTTGTGCGAGGCCTGCATAGAGCGGCGGGCAGTGGTCATCTCCTGGCGGGCCGAGGTGCCCACCTTGACCACGAAGCCGGCCAGGAAGAGGCGCGGCAGGGCGATGTCGCCGTTGCTCAGGTCCTGTCCGATGAACGCCGCGTCAGGGTCAGGTATCAGGACACGTGTAAAGTTCAGGTCGCGTGTCAGGGTCAGGGCGCCATGCCCGCGTCAGGTCGCGTGGCGTAAAGGTGTCCCTGTTCGCATCTGACGAACGAAGTGACCGTGGTAACCACACGCTGACCCGCCTCCTCTCTGTTTTGCGCGAGATAACGGAGGAAACGGCGTGCACGCACCTGGCTAGCGGCCCTGTACTGCCACCAGCCAGCGCGCAGTATGCAGCAGGGGGACGGCTAGCCAGCTCAAGGCCTCGCAGAGTTTCTGCAGGCTGGAGGTGGGCGGCAAACACAACAACGGAGCCCGCCTGGGGTCCCGCACAAAGCCTGCAAATAGCGGAGGTGGCGGGCAGGGAGCGGAGCGTACCGTGAAGAGGACACGCAGACTGCTCAGCTGCTCTATATTCTTCTCCAAACCCTCCTTCCAGCTCACCACGTAGTTCTCCGTCAGAACCTGGCCGAACGACATAACACATCAGGCGCCTGCTCCGTGCGTCGCGACGATTCCAATCCAAACCTGGGCATTCGCTGAGGGATGAGCCACGCGTGATGCCGTCCCCTCAACGCTCAAGTCGGACATTGTGAAGGTGTGACGCGTAATCGAGCATGCATACGTCCTACACTGACATTCGGTCGCAAACATGCATGAAGCGCAAAAAGTCGGGCGATCGGACAGGCAAGGCATAGGGAGACGCTACAGCGCAAGAAATCACAACCTTCTCCCGCTCTCCACATCCGCTAGCGTCTGGCCTGATGGGGCGGCCTATTCCCCCCCCCCCCCCCCCCGGGCCGACCCTTCCTGCCCCCCCCCCCCTCCAGCCAACCCCTTCTGCCCCCTCCAGTCGCCGCCCTCGCCTGACCTGCCCTCCCCCCCCCACAGTCGACCAGTCTGACCCCCTCCCCTCCCGAGCCCACCCCTCGTACCTGGTCAGCAGCGGCGTCGTACAGGAACAGTACGATCTCGGCGTCCTCGTCCAGGCGGCACACGCAGTTGCGCACCGTCACGTACAGGCAGTGGCTGTTGTGCTGCGGCCCCTGCTGACTGGTGGTCGAACCGTCACCCTGACAGACGCACACGGACACATGTCAGGCACCGTCACACGGCGCGCGCCACCAGGTGGTATGTCACTCCCGTTCGATATGGCTGGCTAAAATGAAGCATTCTATACCCCCGCAGCGACAACATGAACACAGCCTCGCGAGGAACTAGCCACTTCGTCTCTCTGTGTCAGGAAAACACGTGACACCCAGCAGGATTGGGCACCGCAATACCTGCTTGAGGCACATTGGGACCTGTAAGAACAACTATGGACTATAATGTTTATTGTACCGGGGTCCTATCCAACATGATGCTGTGTTAGGCGACTGGTCAAAACGCAAAATGGCCTAATATTTTCCAAATGTATCATGCTCCGAGCTCCACCTAGTCCAATGGCAGCTCTATGTTCCTGTTATTGGTCCACTACTCTGATACTATGTGGTGTTGTACCCTCCACTATAGCACTGGGGCGAAGCATTTGTCGCTTAGAAGTCAGCTGAGCTGCCAGCCGAAAGTAATACACACTGACACATGCAAAGAATGCAACCGGCAACATACATCAGCTTTCTTCAAGAAATTGTCTGAGTAATTTGAATGGATGGCCACTGAATAAGTAGTTGCTAGCCTTCGCATACTGCAAAAATGACTTGCCACCCATGTACAGCCAGTTTAACAAAGGATGTTAATGAAATACTGCTATATGTCATGTAACAGGATAACACAGCCACCCAATAACGCTAAGATCACTGTTTGCACGCTAAAAATCGATGTAAAGCATAACTATGTCCCAATTAATTGCAACACAAGTCAACAACGCTGCACCCAGCCACGAAAACATGTGCACTCCACTACCAGGGCTATTCTTGGCTAATTCCATCCCCCGTAATGCCAACCATGCAGGAGGTTTCTGGCTGACGCGCGTCCAGCCGGCCCTACGGCGCGGGCGGTCTGTCCTGACAGACGGCCCGGCCCGGCCCGGCCCGGCGGGTGGGCGGCGGCCACCACTGACCAGGCCTTCGTTGAGGCGGCGGGTGGCTTGCTCGTGCTGCCGGTACAGCTGCACGGCCGAGATTACGTCCGGGTTCAGGATGTTGCCCTGCTCGTCGCGCACCACCAGGTCCAGCCCCAGCACACTGCCGGCGACGTCACAGACGCGCCCGCTGTCAGCTGGCCAGCCAAGGCTTGACCGGCACCGACCCGTGCCTTCGCGGACCGCCCGCGACGCGGCGGAGGCGGGCACTGTCGGCCCGTCTCCCACAGCGCCACTGTCACCGTTTGGGCGACACGCCACGCAGGACGAAGAAGCCGTTACAGTCTTGCCAGAAACCACATGGCGGTGTCACATACCCTCCTCCGCCTGCAATGACTGCGTGTCTCCACGCCCCAACGCGGCCAGTGGCCCCATTCGGCACTTGACGTCACACGGTCACGAACATAGGCGACGGACACTCAGCACCTCACAGACCACAGCACAGTGCGGCAGAACGACACGCCAGCCAGCCGGCGCGCCGCCGGACAGCGCCGGCGCTGGACGACACGCGGCACTGCCGCCGCCGCCGCCGGCGCGCGCAGGGCACTCACAGGTTGCCGCGGTCGATGGTGGCCGTGACGCGTCGCTTGACCTCCCGCAGCTCGTCGGTGGGCAGGGTGCCTGAGATGATCTTGCGCCGGTGTCGGATCAGCTCGTCCATCATGTCGGCCACCTTCGACATGTGGCCGTCGCGGCCCTGCGCACGCGGCAGCTCGGTGAGCGCCGGCCGCTGGTGGACGGCCGGTGCGGCACAACCGCGGGCTGCACACTCAAACACACTCAACAAGACAGACGCCGCTCATAACGCGGAGAAACGCACGGTGCGCTAATAACGCCGAATCAACATTCCAAAAACACGTGTTGCAAGTCGCACCCAAGCTCCGAGATCCCGACCAATCCGGGACCTACCGAAGAAAAACCCAAGTCCGCGTCTGACATCGCAACATGACTTTCCGACATGCATTTGGTGGACATTCCGCCCGCGGTCGATGAGCGTGTTATCAGTCAGCTCACACTCACCACATACAGCGTCTTCCATATTTGTCCCCACTCCCTGAGCACCGAGGTGATCTCGTGGACTAGAGGGTTCTCACGCGGGATGACGGCGCCGGTGCCGCTGCCACAGAGCCAGTGGTACCGGTCAGCGGTGGCGGTACACGACGGCACCGCCACCGGCGGGCCACACGACACAGGCCGGTCGACGGGCGACGCGACGCCTCGCCACGGCTGGCCCCGCCGGCAGGGCAGCACCCCGCGCCAGGACGGCACGCGGAACGGCCACGGGTCGGTAAACGGAGGGTACGGCGCACCCACGGGCGGTCGGAACGGCCACGGGTCGGTAAACGGAGGGTACGGCGCACCCACGGGCGGTCGGAACGGCCACGGGTCGGTAAACGGAGGGTACGGCGCGCCCACCAGCGGTCTGAACGGTCAAGGGTCGGAGCACGGAGGGCGCGGTGCGCCCACGGGCGGTCGGAACGGTCACGGGTCGGTAAACGGAGGGTACGGTGCGCCCACCAGCGGTCTGAACGGTCACGGGTCGGTAAACGGAGGGTACGGTGCGCCCACCAGCGGTCTGAACGGTCACGGGTCGGTAAACGGAGGGTACGGTGCGCCCACCAGCGGTCGGAACGGTTACGGGTCGGTGACGGAGGGCACGGCACACCCACGAACGGCCAGAACGGTCATGGGTCGGTAGACGGAGGGAAAGGCGCGCCCACGAGCGGTAACGGAGTGCACGCTGAAGTAGCTCCAGTTGGGCGCGGAACGCGATCGCCTGCCTTCGCAGACCGGAAATACCACGCAATCAGACTTGAAGCAGGTGTACAGGACCACATACAGCGACTAGGAATTTCAAACTCGAATCGATATTGTCGTCCAGAACAGGCACGACTGACAAAATGCTGGACCTATCTTCATAGAGCAAAAACGTGAACTTGCGAACTTGGAAGTTAAGTCGCGTGCTTTGCGTCGGAAACCAGGCGATTTTGCTTGACTTTCGCTCATGCAGCCACTCTCAAATAGGAAACTTCGTTTGGACTAAGCTGTTTCTAGTCTTTTAGTCTAAAGTCCACAAAACGTGACTTAAAAGTGCTCAGGCTCGTCCCTTCGTTTCCTGGAACCTGACCCTCATGAGGAATGGGCACTCACAGTGACTTGTCGACAATGCACTTCTTGATGCGGACGAAGCCGCGGGGGAAGATGCCGCGGAAGGCCCTGTTCTTCAGTGTGTAGCCGTAGTACCAGTCTCCGCATCGCTGCAGAATATGCAGCGTCTCGCCGATGGAGAACTGGATCTGTTCCGGTCCCGCGCCCACGAAGTTGTAGACGGCTGCCGGCCCCACAACAAGTGAAAGGGGGGGGGAGAGGGGTGGAAGGGGGGGGGCGAGGCACGAGCAGCGGCAGCAGCTTTAGTCGCCCTCGGACGGGAGAACGACCGCCAACTGTCTGAGACTAGAACCATGACGTCCATACCCTATGGTTTCCCCGATGACATCCCAATGCGTAAGGGAATCAGTACCCGGCGTCAGATCGCCTTCCTATGCCTATACCGTCCGTAAAATGGTCGTTCCAAAGCAGGGGTTCTGCCATATACGTCTCGCGCAGCAGGGAGTGTGCTTTTCAGGTCTTAATTTGACTGCACACAAGTGGTCTTGGATTAAATGTGTCCGATTTCGACCGCATGCCTCGTTCGCCTGCAATCATAGTTAAAAGCTCAGATCTCCCACTTCAAAACGCTGTTTTCTACGCATTGCTCTGCTGGACTCCTGGCTCACCGCACCAAGGAGTATGGTCACTTTCTTCAGAATAAGTTAGTCCTATCATATCCCCCCCCCCCAAAACAAAATTTTGGTTGAGCAGACCTAGTGTTTACAATGTTTTTCCCACTATTCGTGAGGCAGTTTATAACGTCTTATGCCGATAGTACGCCACTCCGACCATTGAAGTCAAGCAGAAGCCTGACGTCTCCGGCTCCCGTCTCCAAAGGCCCGCCCTCAGACTCGCGGCGAGTTTCGGGCGTTCATACCGGACGTTTCGGGCGTTAATACCGGATGGCTACCCGCCAGCAAACTCCTGAGTACCAGAGCACCGTTCGCTCAATGAAACGGGGCCGTTTTCAGCCTCGTTTAGCTATTTGCGCGTAGCGCGCACCACTCAGGTATATCGCCTACTGCGTGCTTCCCGCGACCGTGACGCGCCTCCCACTAACCCCGCCCACCAGCCCCGCCCATTCATTGTGGAGCGTTTGTGGTGGCTTGTTCGCATGACACGATCTCTTCCAACACGCAGCGTATGCCAGAGGCATCCCCAGTTTGACCCGGCCCAGGCCGGCGGGTGTCCGCCCGCCCAGCCTCCCCGCGTCGGCGCTGCGCCTGCCACCACCGGGGCAGAGCGGCGCGTCCGGTTGCTCTGGCGGCCTCCCTTATCGGGCCGGCGTCCGGCCGCCCCCGGAAGGAGGGCCGCGCCCGGTCGGTGCGCGCCGCTCCGCCCACAGCGGTACAGCGGCCGGCCGTCGACGGCCGATACTGGCCCCTCCATGAGCGTGCAGCACCCGGCCCTCGATCGGCACGCCGAGTTACGCGTAGCCAAAGAGGACGGGACCGCGCAACACTCACCGGGCCACCGCAGCCCGATTGTGTGACGGAGGAAACCACGACCGCCGCTGGTGATGGTGATGCGTTGACATACATATGTCTTGTGTCACACATTCCCATTCCTGTGACGGTGCACAGTATGCTTACAGCAGCACAATACATCACCTAACACGCAATAAGTTCGCTGCCAGGTCAGTGCTCTCTCTTACCCACGGCGAACCGCTCAGCATCCTTGACTGGTACCCACGTCTGCACCGTCATGGTGGCAGCATTGTCCAACTATTTCCTGTGAATAGGGAAGTGCAGGTTTGGCTGAGCATGCCATCCTGTATGGATGTCACTTATAAAACCAACAGGGATAGAAAAAGCCCATGACTAGGCAAAAGCTTGCATCATGTATGCTTGTTATCTGTTTTATCAAGGGCAAAACATTGTGGGAGGATCTCTGAATCCTGGTTCTTTGCACACAATACTAGGTAGGCAAATATTTGCCAACATGCTGTGTAGCAAATGCTTGCAAGCAAAAATTTGCACCTGCAAATTCCATACCCACAGATGTTTTTATCACCAACATTTCCTGATGCATACACAGATTCTACCCATACTGTTCATTTGTACACCCAGTAACTTTCAAATATCCTGAAAGTCTTGCCTTTCAGCATACACTAAGGAGATTGGAGAGGTTTACACTAAAATAAAGAAGGGTTGTGGAAAACCTCATCAATTTTAGATCTATGCAGGGCCAACAACAGCCTATATAAGGGACCTTCAAGTCTGATGGAAACAGTGCAGTAAGACAATATCAACCTAAAATAACATTAATCCACATCATGATAAGATAACATGTATTTTTAGCAATAGTATAAATATATCACTGGAAAAGCTGCTGCATGAAATATTTGGCATTAGCCACCAGGTTCCACCCAACTGTCCCGCCATTTTATGCACTGACTTGTGCTTTGCCAGGATTGCATGCATTTGAAGTTGATCTAACCAAAAAAGCAATTGCCTACTTGACAAAAATGTTCTGTGGGCAACTGGGCATACAATTTTTTTTAAATATCTTCCTAAAAATTTAAATTATACATATTGTATAACCAACTAAGCATGACTTGACTTAGGTATGACACTTAGAGTGTGATGAGAAGCTGCTCAAACACAGACCTCAGTCCTGGAACCTTACAAGACATGGATTATGCACATAACAGGTACAGGAATGATCAGGGAAATGCAGCATTTGTAACTTGAGAAAATGTGATGTAACATTAGAAAATGCTGCCTAGCTTATGCACAGATCATGTGTGGGCTGTAGGTTGCCTCTTGAGGAAACTTAAATGATTTTTGCCAATAATTTTAGCATATAAGTTTTTCACTACAGGAGTGTGGCTTTATATATATCATAATACATATACTAGGAAAACAACGATTTTGAATTAAATCTTACAACTGTTTTTGTTTGATGTCTCAGAAAAATACTAAGGTACCCCCAAAGAAATATATTTGATAGTGTAAACAGAAGACCTGTTTCGGGGGGTGAATTATTGTTGAACATTGAACATCATTTGCTCACACGCAACGATACATACGCAATTCACTATCATCACAAATAGGCCCGGAATGCACGAATACCTCATGGACAGGCTCATGGCAATGATTGAACACCTAGCAACCGGCCAAATTTACCTGCGATGCCCCTACGTCCGTCGGTGCGCGAACCAATACTACGTTCAAGGTGTGTGTCTTGATGTACGATTCAAAATTGAGATATTAGCTGTCTCTCTGACGTCAATGGTCATAATTTGTTATCGATTTATGGCGATTCGTATTTAGACACAGGAGAGTAACCAAAAGTGCTGCTAACATGGGTGCACTTAAACTGCATCATGAATGTACAGGCATTTAATATCTTTTCTGGGTGGTTGATATAAATAACACCGGGGACTGAATGCTTGTTTGGAAAACTTTTGTCGTTTAATATGTTAATTGTTCACGATGTATAAGCTGATTCAGCAATGATCAAAAATAGTCAGAAGCAATTTGGCCTGCGAGCAGAAAAGACCTAGGCACGTGAGCCTACCAATAGGCTTATGTGGTATACGCAGTGAATTCATCAATAGTATTTGTCGTGAAATGGTTGCAACGACAGGCAGATAGACCTTGACATTCGAGGTTAAATTATTTTCCAAGTAATAGGTTCATAATACTTCGGCTAAATGATATGCATACACTGGCAATCTGGTTACTTTCTTTGGTATAAAAACAAAATGCTCGTCATGGATCGATAACAAATTGTGACCACTGGCGTCATCAGCCAGCTGATACCTCCCCACTTCGCACACCAATACACGCAGCGCAAATTTAGCGCAACTTCGCGCAATACCATACACGATATATGCGTTTCGTGTCCAAGGTCAGTTGGTGGTGTACGTGCTGCAGGCGATGCGTGGTGGGGAACACTGACACTGACACAGAGTATTCAGGTATCTGGAGTGGTCCATGATTTTCGTATCTGCAACATTTTAAATATTCCTAACATGATATGCTTCGTAATTCTCAAAACAGATTGAAAAGACTGAATCCAGCGCAGAAATCGTGCAGTTTTGATAGCAGTAAGTGTGCTAGGCATTTGAGTATTTCAAGCACCACGCAAGTATGAATTCATATTTGTGTGGTGTTAAAAGGATAAATTAATTTATGGCACATTTGCTGATGCCAACAATGTATGGCTTGTGTGCTTTGATTTGTTGGCCTTATGTGGAGCCTAAGCTGAGAATTGCCCCAATTTCACTCTTTCTTGACCTTTTGACAGTCGGCCATCATTCATGGTATCTTTTGTGTGTGGTTGCTCAGTAGGACTAATAATCACTTACAAGACAGTAATATTAGCCTTATTCCTCGGAGAGAGAAAAAAAAGCGAGAATGGAGATTTAGTTTGGCTGATATTTTGACAACATACCTTTATTGAAACAATAGCAGAAGTGAATTCACTTCTGCTGTTGGTTTGATAAAGGCACACTAACTTTGTGAATTTGACTACTGTTGATTGTTATTCACTTTTGTAAGCGAATTCACTTCTGCTGTTATTTCCATAAAGCATGTTGCCAGAACATCAATCCAACTATATCTCCATTCTCCTTTTATTACTGAGAAATAAAGCTAATAGTACTGTCTTAGCTAGCTGAATAATATTCCTCACTAACACACTGAACAACTAAGCACACTTTTATGTTGACTGCTAGCACTGTTTTCTAGTATTGTGTGTTGAATAAGAAAAAGTGTAACCGAGTTAGTGTAAGTCATCATAAGGTTATTGAGACTGTGTCAAGATGAGGCATGTGTATTTTGTCCTGTACACTGTGTGAGAATTGGCTGTAAAGATAGACATGTGGGATCAATATGCTTTTGGTCATTGCATCATGATGTATGTCTTCATTAACAAGTTGATGAATATTAAGCACATTATAGATGAAGGTGCTTGTTTAGCAATATCAGGCATTTATTGAAGTCTAAAATGCATACCTGATCCAGACCCTGTGCCCTCAATTTTGGATTTGCTTAACTGCCACATTAACCATAAGAGAAGAGGGGCTGTGGAGTCGAGACTTGTAAGTTTGCTTTTTCTCATTCAATGGTAAGCTGCTGCACCTTGAAAATTGGAGTCAACTTTAACATTGTATTTGTTATAGATGTAGTATCCTGCAGATGTTTAAGTTCTAAGTCTCAATCTCACATTGGCATATTTTTGTGTACTTCTAACAGTGTTCAGTAGCTGTGGGATATTAGAGACTGGGAAAAGGTACCCATGTTTATTGCCCCATGGTATGCTCTGCATTGATCTGTGATGTTCTGGAAGATTGCATCCATATTGGTCATTTGAAATTGGTCATTGGTAATGGTAAAATGGTAAAATAATGGTAAAATAAAAATGGTAATTGGTCATTTGAAAAAGAAAGCTGATTTTGTTAGAAAAAACATGATCATGGTAGACAATTGGGCATTGCATTGGTCTGAAAAGACCAAGTTTGCCAAAGAACAAAAGCCAAAATCCATAGATCAGCTGTGATCCAAACACAGCAGTTTGGCAAAATATGTAAAACTGATAGGAAAGGCCAGAGACTGTTAACACCCCAGTTGGAATGGGTTCAAGATTAAGGTGGAAAGACTGCAGTGGAGCAAATCAGCTCCTTCTGCATACAAAGGAGGCCATTTCCCAATAACTAGACAGCTGAATTTCATCATGTTGTGTGCTAAGTGCTGCAAGCACTTCTGTCAGTTAGTCACATCCCTGGTTGAGTGACACAATGTTCGGTTCGCAGGACTGGCCATCCAAGGATGAGTGACTCAGAGGGTTTAGTCGGCGCGGCCGCCACCCCGGCCGGCCAGGATCTCGTTGATGGCTTCAAGCGGCCGTTGGCGGCAGCACCTCGCCGCAAGCGCTTCCGCAAGACGGTGCTGGACGAGGACAACTACATCCGTGAGCTGGAGGGCATCGTCGAGCGGGACTACTTCCCCGACCTGAAGCGGCTGCGCGCTCAGGACGAGTACCTGGCGGCGGTGCAGTGCGGTGACGCCCCGCGACAGCAGGAGCTGCGCGCGCGCTACGGCTCGGGCGCGCGGCCCGACACGGCTCAGTCGTGGTCGACGGAGGCACCGGCCGTCCCAGAGACGCCCACCCCGGGTGGAGCCGTCGACCGGGCCGAAGACGAGCCGGCCCAGCCGCTCTCGCTCAACCAATACCTGGCCACGCACACCAGCGAGGACAACGAGAGCTTCGGTGAGATGATGGCCGAGGCGAGCCGCCGGCACCGCGTGCGCCACCCCTGGCTGTACGCGGCCGAAGCGGCGCACAACGACCGGCAGGCGGCGCTACTGTCGCTGGACGTGCCTTCGCTGGAGGAGCAGGCGGACGGCGGGCCGCGGCCCGGCCAGGTGGCCACTTGGCGCTACCGCTCCGAAAACGACCTTATGTACGCGCCGCGGGGGCTGGCGCTGACCGCCGAGGACAAGATCGAGCGGTCCCGCCTCCGTCAGGAGATCGATGTGGCCAACACGCGCTTCAAGAGCACGCCCTTCAACGAGGCGGAACAGCGGGCGGAGGTGGGTCGCGCGGCGCAGGTGCAGGCGCGGCGCCGCCTCGGCGGCAAGGTGGATGTGGACGGCCGTGAGGTGGTGGAGCCGGCCGGCCGTCAGCTTCTGCGCACGCCCTCGCCGGCGCCCGGCGTGGCCGAGTCGCCGCTGATGACCTGGGGTCAGATCGACGGCTCGCCCTTCCGCCTGGACGGCGGCGCCACGCCGGTCGCCGCGCCCCCCGCCAGCCCGTTCCGGATTGTGGCAGCCTCGCGGCGCGAGCAGCTGGCGCTGGCGCTGGCCGAGCGCGCCTCGTCGCGCCACCGCGACAAGAAGGGCCGCGCACTGGAGGCGGCGCGCCGCCACGTGGCGTCGCCGTCGGCCGCCGCGCTCGACCGGCTCGCGTCGCTGTCGCCGGCGGCGCGGCGGCTGGCGCGCGCCGGCCGCTCCGCCGACCGCGCGCTGCGCGCCTCCTACACGCCGAGCCCGGCGCGGCGGCGGCGGCCGGCGCCAGCCACGCCCACGCCCACGCCACTGACGCCAGCTGCGGCGTCCCCGGCGCCGGCCGCCAGCATCACTGACAACCTGCTGCAGCTTCCGGCGCGGAAGCGGGCGGCCGACTTCTTCACGTGAGCGGTGGTAGCCGTGGTGTGTTTGGCCTACTGTGGCTGTTGTGGTGGGGCAGTCTGTGTTGGCGGCAGCATTGTCAGCCAGCGTGCTCAGCGGAAGGCCGCAGTCATGTTCGACGCACGCGCCATCGGGATGGTGGTTGTCTAGTAAAATCCATGAAGTCATTATCTACAAGCCTGCCGTCCGGGCGGGGATTTAGGTGGCAGCTCAATCCAAGCTGAAGTCTTAAACATGACACATAGATGGTGCTGGCTGTGCGCGCGGATGGCACGCAAGGACAGGGTTCTGTTGTGTGTGTGTTCCCCTGCGTATCGTTTGTTGTGCCTTGTGGAAGGCATCCTGGCCATGTGATGTTCATTTCATAGGCGTGTGTACATAACGTTGGTGTCAATATGGTATTTGGTGCATACGTCGTCGCCTAAGTGCTTGTTTCATAATCGTGGTGTGTGGAAAGCTATCATGGGCGTCATCTGAGGCCACGCCATTGCGAAGATGGTGGTGATTAAGGCGTTCAACACAGCCAGCTATGCTTTGTGAGTGACCTGTCATGTAAATTGAATACATTAATCGTTTCACCAAAATGTGTGGAGGTTCAACTTCTATGAGTTTTGCGTTGCCAGGTGGTTTAAAGGAAGGTCACACGATTAGATGACCGCTACTAAAAATGCTTTATGCAGCAGCACGTCATTCCGGGTCCGAGGAACCCGCATTCTAATCTAATCTAACTTCAGAACATCGGTGACGGGTATCGGGATCAGGGGGGGGGGGGGGGGGGTGACGCACCCCTTTGTGTGGGACTAAGGCCTAGACGAGCCGGCTGCGCCTCCCATTCCGACAAATCAGCCGAAAACATCGTCTGCTTGGAGGACTCGGGTGAGCCTGCGGCAGACTGGCGGTTGAGAGGCGCCTCCGATCCCGGCGACCGGCGTGCCCTGTCACGCTGCTTGTCACAGAGCACGGCAGCAGTCCTGGAAGCAGTGCGCCACACCTGACCACAGGTGGCACGGCTGCCCTGCCGGCCGGCCCGCACCGCCATGACAGACCTCACATGGGTCCACATGTCAGGCGGCTGCCGCATCACTGCTCAACGGTCGGAGCGGTGACGCTGGCCGAGGCTGTATCCCGGCGTGTTCGCTGCCTCACGCGTCTGCGGGAGGGCAGCTGGTTCCGCAAGATCTATTAGGCGGGATCACCCAACCTTGTCGGGTGCCTAGTTCTGTGAGAAAACTTTTCGGCGACAAATAGTTCACTTGATCTCGCCAAGACATGAGATTTGAGACGTAGCGACGACTCGGCCTTCACTTTGCTGTGCGACAGGTTTCTGCCGGTCTCTGTTATTCGACTTCGCCTGGTCGGTAGCTGCAGGTATTGGCACGCTTGACCATATAGATCTCACGGCCAGCTCAGTTTCCGAGGAAAAGAAACGGAATGGGAGGGAGCCACCGTCCGTCAGCAACCCCCCGGGTGAAGCCGTGCGTGCTCCCCGCACGGCTGTCCTTAGGTCAACGTGCTCGGAAAGGCATTAACACGACGCTGCGCTTGGGTTATTGGCCATTAGCGGTGTGCGAGCATGCTAATGTGGTTATTTTACCGTGCAACAATACACAACGCATATACATTTCACTTGTGTTAAGTCGCACCAACACTGGCTGATGCAACAGGGAGGGAAAGCCCCTCCATACACACACACACACACACACACACACACACACACACACACACACACACACACACACACACACACGCACGCACGCACGCACGCACGCACGCACGCACGCACGCACGCACGCACGCACGCACGCACGCACGCACGCACGCACACACACGCACACACACACACACACACACACACACACACACACACACACACACACACACACACACACACACACACACACACACACACACACACACACACACACACGCGCGCGCGTGCAAAGGCTCAGATTTTAAGCATTCTGGTCGCATGTTTGTGTAACCCCCACGCTATTCGGAGCTCCGCCCGTGGATCCAGTGTTGGATCTGCACCGACCGTGTTTATCTATGATTGAGAATTGCGGAAGGTAAAGATGTCAAACTGAGCCTCCGCCTTACGATACACCCAGTCATACGTGCTTGTCATCTATGATGTCATTCACACACGTCCCGGTCATGTGTGACACGTCAGGCATGCACGTCTCGGTCATCTATGACACGCCAGTCACATACGTCCAAGTCATAGGCGTCGGAACGTTTCCAGAGGTGGGGGGAGCCCAGGGTGTACTTCAGGAACTTTCTGGAAAGCAAGCCCGGTGACTGGGGGTGGGGGGGTGGGGGGGGGGGGGGGAGCGGGTAGAGATGGAGTTTGTCATCGTCCTTTATTCAAATGTCATGGCTGCTACACTAGATATGCATGGAAAGCTGTTTCTTACTGGTGCACAATTTTGCCCATTCGACTCATTTATGTTATTCTGCAAATAAGGCTATCCAGCAGCAGAAAAATAGCCTCCGTGAAGCTGCCTACCTTAAGTATGAACTGGCCCCACGTACACTGCATTGCTCATCAGCCAACGTAGACAGCTTTTTAAACCGATAGAATTCAGAGGCTTTGTCAGAAGTTTTTATCTGGGTTCCACAGACATTAAGGACATCGTGAAGGTAGATTAGATCGATACGTTTGATCAAAATTTGCAGATGAAAATTTGACCGCAGATGGAGCGGTCAACAATGTGTATTAACATGGCCTAGCTATGCTTGTACGAAAATGTTTGCCATTCAGTCAGAATCGATTAGTGGTACAAGTTATATAACGTGTTTTTTTAACATGGGCGCCCTCAAATCGACCACAAAACCTCCATACCAGGCGTTGCAGTCTCCACGATCCGCGGAACGTTAGTCTGGCAGCTAGCTTTTAGCCTTGACCCACCGGACGAAAATGACGACACTTCTGAAATAATTACCGTTTAACACATTAACCGATTAGTGATACAAGTTATGTGACGCAGTTTTGAGCATGCGCACCCGAAAATCTTAGAAACAAAAACCTCAACCCCATGCGTTGCAGTCTCTGTAGGCCGCACAGCGTTGGTCCAGCAATTAATATTGAGCCGTGCCCAACGTGTGGACGAAAATAGTGACGCTTCTGAAAACAGTATCTTTGAACCCTTCATGACATCAAATCTTACATTTAGAAGGCAGTTTGAGCCCATATTTCATGTGTGCGATCACTGATCTGATCACATCGACTGACCATAAGAAAAGATTGACCCTTAAAGTGGGGCTGTGTATGTGGTGGTTGAACTGGAAGAGTAAAGGCAGAATCTCTTTTTTCGTGTGTCTGTAATTATTAATCTGTCCAGAAGACAGATTAACACGGTGCCCGCCGTCTGGTGGCACTTGCAGTGGCCGAAGCCCTTCGGTTTTGCGGAAGCTGCAGCCCAGGTCGTCGATGTCCTTGATCTCGAGGTTGCGGGCGAGCATGTTCAGACCTTTTGATGTTATTTGTTTCACTAATCCATTTTGAAAAAAATGAACGTGCTCACGCAAACGTGGGATGGCCTTGCTCGTTTCGTAAGCTCATTTCGACCCACTTTATTCAACAATAATGAGACCCCAACTCTACTCAACAATAATGGGACCCCTTATTTCCCTCCGGGCAAAGGGCCCCTTGAGTAAAACACCAGGGGTATATTACCATTTCCGGTCAAGGGGGCTGAAAGGCCATTCTGTCCCATCGGGAAGCGTCTTCTGGCTGTCGTTCTGGCGACAGAGGCAGGATCTCCTGGTCGATCCGGAGGCCATAAGAAGGATACATCATATCGCATTGTTCAGAAGGCCTCCCTGACACGTGAGGCCTTCTGACCCATGCAGTTGGCCCCGGATCAGCACAGGAACCCTCATTGAGCCAACAACCTTCCTGATCGCCGCAGGTGGTACAATAATTGTCACATGAACTTAAGTTCCATGTTTTTCTATGTTCTTCAGAAATTTTGAGGACCTCTGAACATAGATTGTAGATGAGAAGGGGGCCCAAATTTATACAAACACAGCTAATCTACGTTTATCTTAAAATGTTTAAGATTCAGTCAGAATTTATTACGAAAAAAAATGCTATGAAGTATGGTTTTAAACATGCATACTCGCAAGTCGTAGCAACAACAGCCTCGACGTCCGGCGTTGCAGTCTCCATGGGCCACACGGCGTCGGCTTTGCGGCTGTGACACTAAGCGATGGCCAATGAGCGAACGAAAGAGATGACACACCTGAAGGAAGATGGCTGGTGAAACATGGAAATCGCCATGTATGTTTAATGTAGTGCAAAAGTAAGCTAAACACAATCTTAATCTGAAAAGTGTGGGGGGGTCCAGTTGACGCTGCTGCCCCCTCCGCCACCTTGAAAAGTGGGGAGGCATGGCTCCCCTACCCCCCCCCCCTGTCCCTACACCCATGGTCCCAGTCATCTATGATATGTCGGTTACACACGTCACAGTTATCTATGATATGTCGGTCACCCACATCTCAGTCACCTACGAAACGTTAGTCACATACGTCCCGGACACCTATTGCCAGTCTAACACGGCCCAGTCACCTATGACATGTCGGTTACACACCTCACAGTTATCTATGATATGCCGGTCACACTCATCTCAGTCATCTACGACACGTTAGTCACACACGTCGCGGTCATCTATGACACGCCAGTAACACACGGCCCAGTCATCTATGACATCTCGGTTACACACGTCCCAGTCAGTCATTTATGTTATGTCGGTCACACACGTCCCGGTCATCTATGATATGGTCACCTGTCAGATATCGAAAGAAGATTCTCGGATGATGGCCGCTCTCATCAGACAGGATCACGCGTATTTTCACCCATGGGCAAATGGCCATCTGGAACGTCTGAGCGTGTTTGTCGTGTCTGCCCCCGCGCGCTCCGCTTCCATGACGCGGCGCTCTCAGTGCCCCCGCGCGCTCCGCTTCCATGACGCGGCGCTCCCAGTGCCCCGCGCGCTCCGCTTCCATGACGCGGCGCTCCCAGTGCTCCCGCGCGCTCCGCTTCCATGACGCGGCGCTCCCAGTGCCCCCGCGCGCTCCGCTTCCATGACGCGGCGCTCCCAGTGCTCCCACGGAGCGGACATGCTGCAGCGCCCCTCTGTCGCACTCCACAGCTCCTTTCCCCCAGCCCTCCGTCTCCAGTCACTCTCGCCATGGCGGTGTCCTGTTTTGCGACGGGTTCGGTTTCCACGCGCCTGCCGCTGTGCGCTACCGAAATACGCCGAAGGGCGTGCGCCGGCTGCTGCGGCGGCGGTGCGTCCCTTGTGTGGGGGAGCGGCGGCGCGGATTTGACGGGGGGAGGGGAGGAGAGCCCGCATCTGGGGCGGCCGCTCAGCTGTCGCCGCCTCAGCGGGGGATGCCGCCGCCCGACGCGCCGCACTCACACGCGGCGCGAGACCCGGGCACAGTGGCGGGGGGCGGGGCGAGCGGGGCGAAGTGGTGCGCCTGGGACCAGCATACAGAGTCGAGCCCTCGGAAGAAGGACCGTGCCGGGTGACAGTCCCCGGGCCAGTCGTGGCTTGTGTGAGGCCGTGTGCGCATCTAGCCGACGGCATCGACTGAGCAGCGACAGGCAACCAGTCCCCACGGCCGGCAACGAGCTCCCTCCCGCTGAGGCGGCCGCGGCGCGCGAGAGAGCGCACGCCTCGGTCAGCTGCGAGGCGTCAGCGCCGCCGCCCGTCGGCACGTCCGCCGGCCGTCGGAGGCGACGCTCGTCGACACCGTCGCGGCCCGCCGCCTGAGCGGTGCACCTGCCCTCTGGCGCCGGTCTATTTTTAATCGGCGCCTTCTGCCCGGCCGCAGCGGCCATGGTTGTGCGAGAGGTGCTGCTGCCGGCGCGCCGAGGTCGGTCGGACGCGCCGCACCTCACTCCGCGTCGGACGCCACTCGCCATGACTGGTAAGGTGCCGCCGACCCCGCGCCGACGTCCTGACTACTGAGCCGGACCCCTGTCCCCTGGCGGCGTTTCGGTCACGCTGAGTTTGTCCGCCCGCTGTTCGTCTTGAACAGGGCTTCATGTAGCTTATGTCATTCAAAGCATGTTGCTTGCTCTTCTTGGCTTGGCTTATGGATACGTTAAGGCTTTCCGGGAAATCATACGCAGCTTCGCGTTTTAAACAAGGCTCCACTTTCGATGTGCCGTGTTGTTTAGCTTCTTGCGCTTCGCCTTGGCAGCCATCCCGCTGTGGCTTGGCGAGGGCGCCGCTGTCCAGGCTCCGGAGCGCCGGCCTGTGTGCGCCCCTCACCCGCCGCCGCCGGCCCGTGCGCGCCTCTTACCCACCGCCGCCGGTTCCGTCCTAGCCAGGGGCTTGGCTTGCAGTTCCGCGGCAGCGCCGGAAGCGATCTGTATCCGGTCACCTGGTGGGATCAGCTGGGCGGGCTGTGATCGGCCGGCCACGCGATGGGCGCCCACCTGGCGCCCCCCCCCCCCCCCTCGTCCGTCCGTGGGGACCGGGCCACCTGGCCGGCTGCCGGTCCCTTTGTGATGTCTTCCCGCAGCTGGCGGGCGGGCGCGTGCTGTGCGGGTCGGCGCACCAGGCCGGGGCGGCAGCGAGGCCGCTCGCCCACGCGCGGTAACACGCTGAGAGGGACCGTGGTGCTCTGCTTCCAGCTAGGGAGGCGGTGGAGGATCGCCCGCATTGCGGTGCTCTTGGGAAGCACGCTGGAACGGGCACGGTACGCCCGACTCGCCCTCGTTCTAAAACGCACCAACGAAGGGAATTTCCGGATGATCGAAAAAATTGGGTCACAGCGATCGGAAAAAGTAGCAGAGCGGTGTAACGCAGAACGCACGCCACGGAGCTACTTTAAACATGTGATAACCTGCCACCTATACTCTACTTCCAGCATGGCATATGCAAGGGCTTTACCACAGGTGAAGGTGTCCTGCCTAATTTTGCTGGAACACTAGATGGTCCCCCAACTTTGTGGAGACTAGTCAAACTTTTGCGGAAGCAAAATATTTCGGAAGCAATGGGAAAAATAACCCACCCTTAGTGACATCAAATTACATTTTACAAGTCAAAGGCTGCGTTAACCAACTTTCTCTTTCCCAGTGTTTTTATCGATCTGCTTATTGATAACCATTTGACGTTAGATGCGGTTCCGTGCCAAACGACGGGAGGTCGCGCAGAGAAATGCCACCTACGCCTCAAAAGGGGCGGAAAGTTACAGCTTTTCATGGCGGTTCTACAATGATCGGTGCAAGGTTTTCAGGCCATTTACTGCTGCAGCGAGTTATTGCCAGCGTTATGACTTTTGTATCTAAGGGCTGTGTATCTCATAGACTATGAATCTAAGGCTAAGGGCATAGCTTTCCAGTTTTGGTAGCTGCGGGTGTTGACTTTTGCTAAACAGCAGTTAATCTGGCACGATATCGATAAAGACCGCGACGTGCGAAACTGCCATGGATTTTTCCATGAGCTGCATCATTTGCAGCCATCGAAGTAGGCTAAATCTATATCATGGCCATTTGAAGTTATTTTGCTGATTTTCAGACATGGACGTTGAAGACCAGGGAGAAAGCTCATTCTGGAGCCACACTGCGACGGGCTTTTGTGTAAACAGAAACGTAAAAGTCGAATGCTGCTTCCCAAATGTTGATCCAGGACAGAGCCTAGGCATTAAGATCCTACTGAAACAACGCTCGACACGGAAATGCCCCACGCAGATGCTTCATTGGCGCATGCATCTGTTCCGGGCACCGTTGGCTGCAGGTCGAACTGGGGGGTCGTTCCTTATTGCGGCCATACAAACGTTTGCGTTCAGATACCGGTGCTTGTTTCCGTATGACGCTCCGCAAACAACTTTCCCGTTCGTTCCATTTATACACATGATGCAACACTACTAAAAAAACTTTCTGCAAACACATGCGTATGAGGATATGCACAATCCAGCCGTAATTAGCCAGGCATGGTAGAATGGCCATGATTCATCGCTGTTGCAGCTTTTTTATCCACACACCTAATACTAATATTTTCTGCGTTGGTCGTGGACAATCCAGAGACGAGGCAGGCCTTTTTGAATACAAGAAGAAGCACGTCAAGCGCGTCCTAATTTTCTACTCAAGAATGGCAGACCTATCCGACGTGCCGCCGAATTGAGTAGCATTCGCAGCACGTTGATGAGCTTGAATCTCTAACGGCCCAGATAAACGATAATACGTCCACAGTCTGGTAACACTTGGCTTATTACATCTCGGTTCAGATTCGATCCCACTACTGCCCTTTTCAAACGAATGTGCTAGTTTTTGAAAGTGCTGGACCATGTGCTCCGGACGGTGTCATCTGTTCGGGACATGCGACATTTACACAGCTGTCCACACGACCCTCGGCTGTTCTAAGGCTCGGGCTCAGCTGTTCACGGCGATCAGCTGTGTGCATGCATGTAAATCGTACCGCCTTATGTACATGCCCTTTGCCACAGCGGAGGAGGTGGCAAACACAGAGGATTCCATGGTGGTGGTGGCCGCATAATTCCTCAAAGATACGAACAAATCATGGCGATGTGTGTTATGTTCAGCTCCGTGACTGTCATATCAAAGCCCCCCTCCCCCCCTCTCCCTCTCTGGAACGTCCTCGCACACCTGTTTTGTCTGCACGGGGCCTTTAGTTTTTAGGGTAATGAAAGCTTTGATCAAAGCACTGTTAGCAGGTGATGTCCAATTGCGATGTACAATTCCGGTAAGTGTGCTTCTTGTTTCGCTTAGCTCCGTCAGATTTTTCATCAAAACTCGGGAGAGGCAATCTGTAATCTGCGTTGCAGAGGCGGTGTGCCCCCCACCCCCCTCTTTCCCCCGTCACCACTGACGCGCTTCTCCGTCCGTGACCCACCTCTCCGCTGCACTCTCGGAAGCCCCCCGCCTCACGCGTCAGATGTGACGCGGCTGCCCGCCCTGCCCGCAGAGGTGTCAGCCGTCGGAGCCGACGCAGCCGACTGCGTGTTAGCCGCGCACCGGGACGTCGACGCCGACGCCGCCGAGCCGGTCGACGCGCCGTCGCCGTCGCCGTCGCCGGAGTCCCCCAGTCCGACGTCAGCGGGCGAACAGGACCCGTCGTCGCAGAAACGTGAGCCGGCCGCGACCGCTCGGGCATGCCGGGTCCTGTGTCAGGGTCAGCGCGCACTGAACGGGCCTCCTGGATGTTAACTGCTTTACTCGTCTACCCGAGGCGCGCCTGCGGACGCATTGTGAAGGCACGGTGCTGGCAATATGAAAGAAAGCCTGCGTTTCGATATGTCGAGTTACTGTCCGAAACTTTATGGGGCATTTTAATTCGAAGTTCTGGGGCATGTTCTATTGCAAAGGCATTTGGGCCTGTCTGGCTAAACGCTTATTACTGCGAGCCTCTTCCATCGACAACCTTCCCAACCGCACTGTAAACATTATTCACCAGCTATTGTCCGAAGCCAACAACCACAGAAGCCAAGTGGCACCTGTCAGCCCGATATTGGCCCCGCTGCCCGGCTGAGCACAGCCGTGTCTGTCGAGGCTGTTCTCCGCGGTCAGTGGCGCTGCATGCGCTGGCCTGCGGCCCAGCCGCCCACGCTCTGCATGCATGACTAACCTCTGATTGTCCGCTGATCGGACGATGCTTTGACAGTAATTCATGGCCTGGCTGGGGAGTGAGAGCACACCAGCCCCGTTGTGGGGAGAGCCCCGATAATTGCTCACCTGTCGGTGAGTGGGGTTTGCGCTGTTCCCTCGTAACTCCGCACCCTCAACTGTTGTTCAACTCAACGATTGAGGGTACCTTCTTACGCTCAACCGTTTTCGCTGAAATGTGTGGTCAACTACTCGCGAGTCAGCACTAGCAAACATAGCCAGTTTGGTTTCTGATTCGCACTGATCTTTGACTAAAAAACAAGAGGGACGTTTGGATCTTGGCTCCTGCTGGTTTTTTTGCTCACACCAGACCCTGGCTGCTGGCTCTCATTGATTCTTTTGAGAACAACACGCCTGGTGTTTTGGTTTCCATCGATTTTTCACAATCACCAGAGCCTCGTCCTCAGCAAGCGACAGATGGTGGCTCTCACGAAACACCGGAACCTGGTTCCTTATTCACATTGGCGCCACTCTCAAACACCAGCTATGGCCACCATTTGCTAGTCATTTACCAACAAACAGCTGTATTGTCTGAGTAAGAATATATCCTGTGCGCTTCATATGATATTTACCCACGGTGCTGAGTGGTATATTTGAAAGCTTGCAGAGCATATATTTTACCATTGAACTAAGTACATTTTAAACACAACAGATCCTGAAGATTATGGATAAACTTAAGACAGCTTCCGTGACACTCACAATCTCCTGTGTGATCACAAATTGGTTCCTGGCTTGTTCTTGGTTCTGGAACCAGGGGCAACCAGGCTCTGGTTTTACGAAGAATTGTTCGGAACCAAAAAACATCTATGATCACAACTTCGACAAGGATAACATTACAGACTTCACGGACGACACGTGTAAGTGTGAGAGCTACCAGATATCGTCGCAATGCACAGATTGGGTTGAGATGTCCATTAACACGCTTTTGGGTGGAGTCAAATTGACCCCCCGAAGGTTTTTCCAGAATGGTTTCCGATTTTTGGTTTCCGATTTCCAAATTTTGCATAGCTGTAGACAACTAAACAGCGGATCGTTTGGTGGCAGAATTTAGATGCACATTGTAAGGTCGCTGACGTATGGCAGGTCGAAGTCAGGTCATGGTTTCAGCAAAGTCAATTTCTAGGGAATCGTTCAATCTGATGCAGCAATGGAGTGTGAGACGAAGCCATACATCTCTGAAATGCTTTCTCAGACAGCACAACAATTGAATGAGCAAATTTCATTGACCTTAGGTCAGGTATAAAGATCAGCCCAAGGTCAAAACCAACCTGTTTCATTACTCTAAGGCTTGCAGTATGGGATAGTTTCTGGTGCTCATTTCGAATTTATTATCCGGCATGAACCGCATCCCACATCTTTCATGGACTCTATAGGTCAGAATAGGTCATTGACCTAAAATGACCCAGGTCAGCATCTAGTTTTTAGGAGCATACTGTCTAGCTTACACTTTGTCGCTTTTTCAGATGCAAAATTCAGAGCAGTTTTGTATGATTCTGGTCGCCATGACCTTCAAAAGGTCAAACAAGGTCGCTGGCCTTAAATGAGCATGCAAACTTTTGCTAGAAACAGTTATCTACATTCTGGGGACCCTTTGAAGACCAACCTGGAATTGGATCTTGTTTGACCTTATTTGACCCGAAAGTCATCACTTAGGAACCTCAAACTTTGATCTAAGTGAGTTCACGTACGGGTACCCTGTACCCTGTGAATTTGGTGTCTGTAGCTCTCATAGTTCTTGAGATCTCAGGGGTGTCAAATTTTATCCCCCCCCCCCCCCACCCGAGCGAAGGGTATCCAGCCGGCCACCCGGGCGCGTGAAATGCCTACACAGATTTCAGTGACACCTGGCTATCAATATAACTTCCTGTGGAATTTGTTATTTTGCTTCCATGCCAAATGCATCATTATGTGGCCACATTCACAATGACACAATGTAATCTTGGCAGTTATGTAAACAACCAAATTCAATGCGTTTTTTGCCGGCTAATTTGAACAAGCTTTGTTTTCAAGACTGTGGTAGGATGGTATGCTGGCTCGCGCCAGGATAGGTGACTATTTTTCTGAAAAACGAAACCGCGCAAGTCATATGCTCCTCTGTGCAGTTTGATGCGAACGGACTCGCCCGTCGTCTTAATTGTCCCCAGATTGACTAAACTCCCCTCGCCATCTGTGGGCACAGGAAGGCGGAATTCTGTCGCCTTCTGTCTAACTTGTGCTATAAGATTCTGACGCCATATGCGTGACTCAGATCAGACAGATTATTATGTCATACGTGTGACTGAGATCAGATGCATTCTGCCTTCATCTGTGTGAATGAAGTCAGGAAAATAATGGGACCAGAGCGGGCGAGTTTAGTTTGGTTATTGGGTCTTTAAGGGCGAGCGAACGTGAATGTGAAATCTGAATGTGAATCCGTGGGTCTGGCTGAATAAATATTGGTTCCTTTGGGACTAAACTGGCATGACTTGGGATAATGATATTCTGTAGTCCGTCGATGAATACATTTCCTGGATTATGTACGATCTGCGTCAGGCGCCGAATGGATCACCTCGATTTCGGCGTGACTGGGCGTGCCAGACTATAGCAGACTATGTGGTAAACTGCTGTAGCAGGCAGTCTACCACAGACCCCGGCAGACCATATCGTCAACTATTGGACCCGAGACCGATTCACCCATTTCAGAGTCTGTCCCGCGAGGATATATTCCGCCGGCGCTACAGAACTGTCTTCGCTGTGACGCCTGCTCGTGCATCTACATTGATGAGCTGGACTACTACAAACACGTTCGGAACTACCACTCGGCCAGTGCTCAGCGCCGCTACAGGTCAGCTGGCGACGGCGCCAGTCACCACCCGGCGCGCGCGGTCAGGTCAGGGCTGCCGAGGGGCACGGCTGCCGGTCAGATCAGGGCTGTCAGGCATGCTCACCATGGTCAGGTGTCATCTGGTCCTCATGGTTCCACAGACGTGCATAAAATATTAGGGGTCCACATTTGTTAGAATGGAATGAGCCAAGCCAATATTTAGTGGACAGTGTTTATTTGGCAATGCTATTGATGAAGTGATAATGATTTTGTGATGTAGTGACGTGCAGTTTAGTGGTTTGTGATTTTGTGACATAAGTAGGACTCACCCGACGGATCCTATGTCCAAATACGACATGCGTATTTGTCAGGACCGCTTGTTAACTTCGAACCGTGCTTTTTATCCCTCAACACTCACAAGGTGTTAGTCATAATCTATGTCATCTCCTGTTGAGGCTGAACTACACAGAAACGCATACACCTCGACGCTAGCGCTTTACAACACGTCCGGCAGAAATCTTAAGAACTTTTCCTGCACATGCAAAATAATAGTGCCATTCTTTCCGGTAGGAAATCTAGTCAGTGCAGAACGTGCGTGTTCTCCAAGATCGTGCCGGAGCAGGTGACGACGCTGAAGACCTTGCAGCACCAGCAGCGGCAAGTCAGCCCCGTCAAAATCAACGTCCTGCAGAACAACGTCAAGGTAACGGCGTACCTGCTCGCTTCAGCTTTGCTTCCATGAGGCGGGACCTCTATCAGGGCTGGCTGGGAGAGGGCCTACGCAGATCACTGCTGGAGTTTTGTAGGTTGCATGGGCAAGGCTCAGTCAGCCTGCAGAAAGTTTTGAGACAAGTTTTGCTCTTCACAGACACTAGTACATGTCCTGCACCTCTCATGTGAGGTATCACGTTTTCCATTCGTCCGCAGTATGCGGTTTTCATGCGTGGACGTGGAGGACTGGTGGCTTGTGACCCAATGTTGGCCGAGCTCTCTCACTGACGAGAGTAAGAAGTCAGAAATTTGGATTACGCTAGGGACGGTCAGGTGGTGCAGAAACGAGTATAATGTTCAGGAACTCGCAGGTCATGAGTTTTACTGGTTCTTTCTTTTCATGAACCACCAAAAGGTTGAATCCCTTAAGCTGTTCGGAAATAAAAACCCGCGCCTCCCCGTTTCCCCGAACCCCTGACTGCTCTTTTGCAATGTATCCATCCGACACAGTGCTGCAAGGCCTGCTGATGCCTTCCTTGGAAGCCGCTCGGCACGGGCCCCGGAATGCCAAGTCAGTTGGCACGCGTGCAGCACAGGTTCCGGTTCGGAGGGTGGCGCCGGCTGTGCCATGACACCCCTCGCCAGCCCCGCCCTGTAACGTAAACAGCGCCAGGTGTGCGCGACTCCAGTACACAGCAGGGCGCGCTGGCGGCGGTCCGGAACGCACGCGATACTTTGGGTCGTGAGACGAGTGCCGCCGGTCCGGGACGCGGCTATGCCAACGTGCAGGTGTTGGGATATGGACCGAGGAAGATGCCGACCAAGATCTGCTGTCAGTTTTTGGAGGGCATGCAATAACATTTGCCGCCAGGACGCCAGAAAGCTACCAATCATCATTAGGGATGAATGGGATGTGTGTGGCGGTTTGAAAAGGAACTCGAGCTCGAGCTTGGAGGATTCAACTAAGGCATGATAAGTTATTTTTCTACATGGAATAGGTTGCTTATACCGCACAAGATCGCATGCAACGTTTTCCAACCGATTTGATGAGTGTAGTGATTGCGGCGCCTGTTTCTCAGAGCCGCTGGAGTCGCATGTTCGCCAGCCGTCTGCGTGGTCAGCTGACGCCATGAGCAGCGGTCTTCGCGCCATCGACCCCCGCCGAGTGCCGCTCAAGAGCAAGGTCAAGATGCAGGCCAGCCTGCAGCCGTTCGTCGTGCAAGAGCTGGACGCCAAGATGAGGGCGATGAAGCGGCAGCGGGCGACGCCGGGCGACGGCAGCGCCACCTGTTGCGGCGACGGTAGTGACATTTGCGCCGGTGGCGCCACGCTGCGGGTGAAGCAAGAGCCGGCGGGCCTGACGGAGGCCGAGTGCGCGGCGCTGCTGCAGCAGGTCGAGGTGCGGATAAAGACCGAGCCCGGCGAGCTGGAGACGTGATGCCCTGTCGGACGAGCGTCGCACGCGCCGTGTGAGACTTCAGGACCTCGTGTGACGTGTGCAGTGGTCGGGACGAGCTCAGGACGCAAGTACCCGCCTGCCGACACCGCTGATGTCGGCTCCACTTTAGCTACGTCACGTTCTAGTCAGTTCCATTTGAAATGTGCTTCTGGTTCTTCTCCGAATGCGTTGTGTGCCTTGATGAAGGCTCCAGGCCTTGATAAGGTCACTTGTTTTTCAGTGCCTGAACATGGTCTTCCACTGTAAGTGCCTTCTACCGCCTTCATTGATGATAAAGTGGTATGCCACTGAAAACAAGGAAGAGGATCTGGACCCATTTTTACAGGCTTAATGAGTGTGGTTTCCTTCAATCAATGTACAAAATATATTTCGCAGGTTGCGTTTTGGGAGGCATCATCGGGTCCGAGAATTGCCAGTCGACCCCTGGTCTCGTGCCGGGAGCGCATCTCCTGACTGCGAGGGTCACCGGCTGGCGATTCATTGCTGGTCGCCATTTCCTCTGAACAGGTCACCGGCTGGCGATTCATTGCTGGTCGCCAGTTCCTCTGAACAGGTCACCGGCTGGCGGTTCACTGCTGGTCGCCAGTTCCTCTGAACAGGTCACCGGCTGGCGATTCATTGCTGGTCGCCAGTTCCTCTGAACAGGTCACCGGCTGGCGATTCATTGCTGGTCGCCAGTTCCTCTGAACCCAAAGACAACCGAGAGCGATTGACGGCGAGATATATGAAGCTGCGGCGGAGTGCAAGAAAAAAAAACCAGCAGAGCCACATGAAGTACAAAACGTCGCGTTAGGAAAGGAGCCTGGCGCGAATGATGCGAGAGAGCACAAATTTATTGTTTCATCCCTGCACCTAGTACATGCCGTTGACACATGAATCAAGAAGAGGAACCCGCACCCTGATCGCGACCAGGACACTCCCCGTCAAAGTGGATGACTGGTTAGGTCAGACCCATCACTCGCCACCGACATGACCTTTCCGGCCCCGTGACTTCCCGTAAACAACGAACACCATCCGCAGACAGTGACATCAGCAGCGCGGCGAGCGACCTTTCAGGTGACACGGCTGTGGTGTCGAGTCGTGGGTCAGAACTGCGCACGCCTCGACAGGGTCCGGACCGCGGCGTAGACACGACTGTTCAACATGCGCGTCTTGTGTCTGCTCTTGCTGCTCAGCGTTACTATAATAATGTTCGCAGGTAAGCTATTCCAAATGCCCCAGACGTATCTGTGCCATAATAGATGCATATTATCTTTGCTTCACCGCAGTGTTATCTTCCATCTGCCACATGAGGTCCCTGCAATGTGTACAAATGACCTTGTGCCAAACACGTATCTATGCAAGACAACCGTTGCTGTATAATGACAGAGCCATGAGAGGAGAGAAAATTGCTCCATTTCCCCCTGAGGGGCTTAGGGTCAATGGGCCCCTGCAGGGCAAAAATCTGTGGACACCTGTCTTGACAAAGTGACTATAATAATGCCGAATGGGCCGCTAACAAGCTTTTCGGAAGCGTCTAGGACCCCTGGATCGACCGGAGCACCCTGGTCAGTCGGAGATTGGGTTCTTTACTAACTGGAAAGGAGTCTGGTGAGCCTTGCAAGAAATCGTTCCCCCCCCCCCCCTTAGAGGTTGAAACCATTTGAGAAACACTCGCTACTCTTGCGCGAAGTCCTGGCGGCGTGACTTGTGCTCGACGTAAAAACGTAGTAAAACTCACTGCCTGCTGCATTGGTACTCAGGGCTGCTCGTGGCACACCCGGTCAAGAGCCCTGACACCTTTGACTTTGTAAGTCGTTCCGTTGTCTCTTTCAAATGGCGTTAGGTGGGGTCACTTGCGGGCGGCGGAGAAAATGATACTTCTACGAGTGGGACTGCTGCGGGCTTGGACATCTTTGCCACTGCCTGCGGGCTGGGACACCTTTGCCCCTGCTGCGGGCTGGGACACCTTTGCCACTGCTGCGGGCTGGGACAACTTTGCCACTGCTGCGGGCTGGGACACTCTACGAGCGGGACTGCTGCGGGCTGGGACACCTTGCCCCTGCTGCGGGCTGGGACACTACGAGCGGGACTGCTGCGGGTGGGACACCTTTGCCCCTGCTGCGGGCTGGGACACCTTGCCACTGCTGCGGCTGGGAGCACTCTACGAGCGGGACTGCTGCGGGCTGGACACCTTTGCCCCTGCTTGCGGGCTGGGACACTACGAGCGGGACTGCTGCGGGCTGGGACACTACGAGCGGGACTGCTGGCGGGCTGGGACACCTTTGCCACCGCTGCGGGCTGGGACACCCTTTGCCACTGCTGCGGGCTGGGACACTCTACGAGCGGGACTGCTGCGGGTTGGGACACCTTTGCCACTGCTGCGGGCTGGACACTCTACGAGCGGGACTGCTGCGGGCTGGCACACCTTTGCCACTGCTGCGGGCTGGGACACCTTTGCACTGCTGCGGGCTGGGACACCTTTGTCACTGCTGCGGGCCGGGACACTCTACGAGGGGACTGCTGCGGGCTGGGACACCTTTGCCACTGCTGCGGGCTGGGACACTCTAACGAGCGGGACTGCTGCGGGCTGGGACACCTTTGCCACTGCTGCGGGCTGGGACACCTTTGCCACTATTCGCGGGGCCGCGCGCGCCCCACCGCCTACCGATGCCGTTGAGCTGTCTGAGTGAAGTCAATGGGATCCTGGGATGGGAAGCTGCACCACAGCAGTACTGGGATGGGAAGCTGCACCACAAGCAGCAAGCGCAAGTGTCACGAGAGGCCTGCTGTGAAGTTACCGATGCCCGCTGTCTACGAATGTTCTGAACGGCTTGGGGTTTTACAAGAGGGTGTACACAGCCATATAGGTTTGTGGTCGTTTATGTTCACAATGCTGCTGACATCATAAAGATTTCCTTAAGTTTTCTCCGATCTTCTCGACAATCCCCACGAGCCATGCCCCGCCTTCGTTGCCCTAATTCATGTGATCTGTTTCGGAGTTAAAAGTATTAATTTCTCCCCCTCCCCCTCTCTCCCTCTCCTCTCATCTCCTAGTTGAGAGGATTCTCTGGCCGATCCAGTGGCCTTCGACCCTTCAGAGAAAACGCACAAGGTGCTCATTCATCATCACCCGCACTCAGTTATTAGGTCCGTATCTATCAGATTGAATGTTCTCGTCTGGAGTGGCCCGTGGCCACCACGCCCCTAATGGGGCGGATGGAGCAATCGTCCCCATGACTATATCGTTAGATGTTACCCAGCAACCTGTGTTTTGTATCCGTGCGTGAAATGGGGTGACTTGTTATGTACATGAGAATGATGACATCGGGCAGATGGAAGATAACACAGACAATAAGGCAGAAATGCATTCGACCATGTGCGATAGTTCAAAAATATGTTTCAAGGTGTAGGACTGGAAACACATTACATGCGCATGCAGGTCACCAGTCAGAATACCTCACGTCAACTACCTCACTCTCTACCTCACCAGCGCCGACTGGTCACCAGTCGAATACCATCACGTCAACCACCTCACTCTCTACCTCACCAGCACCGACTAACGCACCGACTGGTCACCAGTCAGCATACCTCACGTCAACTACCTCACTCTCTACCTCACCAGCGCCGACTGGTCACCAGTCAGAATGCCTCACGTCAACTACCTCACTCTCTACCTCACCAGCGCCGACTGGTCACCAGTCAGAATATCTCACGTCAACTACCTCACTCTACCTCACCAGCGCCGACTAACGCACCGACTGGTCACCAGTCAGCATACCTCACGACAACTACCTCTCTCCTACCTCACCAGCGCCGACTGGTCACCAGTCAGAATACCTCACGTCAACTACCCCACTCTCTACCTCACCAGCACCGACTAACGCACCGACTGGTCACCAGTCAGCATACCTCACGTCAACTACCTCACTCTCTACCTCACCAGCACCGATTAACGCACGAACTACTAGCAAGCCCCAAGACGCTCTTTGAACTGCAGCTTTTGTAACGTACTTTGCAACGATGCGACAGCGTGTCGTGTAAATAAAGTGGAAGTGATGCCGCTCGTGAGTCCTGCTTACAATAACCAATCGGCATGCACGCATAGTGCTACGGACATGCCAGGCTAAACTCCTGCTTCAGTATATCCGTACATGTGTAAGTAAAAACATGCGCCCGTCTTCGTCCATCGCATCCATTCTCCAGCCCCGCAGCTGAATATCTGGCTACTTGCGAATACCATTTGCACTGGTTGTTCGGTGCATCATACGCTTCTGATGATTACAAACGCAAATACATCCTGAAAATAGATTAAGCGGAGCTCTGAAAACGGAAAGCTTGCCTTCCACGGATAAGGTCGTTCGACGAAGTAGGCACGCATAAGATCACATATAGATGTGTAGTGCAAATTATAATGCGGGTTTCCATCATTGGTGTTTTACGAACTGATTGGTGACGATGAGCGTCACAGCCAAAGCCTAAATGGATCTGGGATGGGTCTTATCTCGCTCGACTAGTTCCTGAGAAGAACAAATAGAGGGTTTATGTTGCAGTGTTGTTACCACTGGCAGTGAAACATTGTGTCTACTGTGTGTCACGCAAGAGAAACTGAGGGCGTGCTGCTCCGAATTACCAGATTGAATGCGTATCGATATAGGTCAAGTGGAATGAAGAGATCTAGGTCGTTATCAGTATCCCAATATAACCTAATGCCGGTGTTTGTGTGCTGTTTACCTATTGTTACCCTCAGACGCGTAAGATTTGATCAGTAGGATCAGTTTTGTTGAAATCCCTCTGAAAAGCTCAGAACTTTTATTCGAAGTAGCCCACACAGCAGGAGAAATCTCAGTTGAGTTCCCGCTCACTGCTATGAAAGTAATACATCTCATTTGCCTTGCTTTTCCGACGTGTGTGCTCTTTAATATCGACAGCATACTTAAGTGTCAAAATGTTTCTGTAATAAATGCTACGAAAGATTAAAACATTTTGTTAAGACCGAGCGATCTGCAAGCATTAAGGTAATATCTCGCGAATGCAGCCAAACTTTATGCGTTGGCTTTGTTTTTCTGCTCTATGGCGTTTATCACCGTTGGTTTTTTAGGCGCACTTTCGCTTTAGGAATGGGAGCATCACATAATCCATAACACGCACTGGTTCAAACTTCAACCAATGCACTTCTCGGAAGCAGGCCCTTGCACGCCGGGACAATCATAAACATTCTTTTATTCACACCAGCAGAGGTGCGCACGATGGTTGACACGATTGCCATTAAGGACGTTGGTCGCGACTGCAAGAAATAATCACGGTGCTGCTACAAGGCCGTTGACAAAGCCCGACGTAACTAGAAGTGATATGCCTATCGTGCCTTGACGGTGCTGCGGAGGACTGCCAGTGCAATTATAAGATGTAACTACCCTGAGGTTTTACTGGTGTATGTTTTGTGAAATGTGCCCCAAGGGTGGGGGACATTTATGAGTGATGGGTAGGTAAAACAAATTACATGCAAAAAATTATCCCCGCCGCGCGAAATTCTTAGCAGTGTGCTTGCCACTGGACGTAAACACAACTCATGCATCCCCCATTGCCCCACCCCTTTTCAAATGACCCTGACTCCGTTTACCCTGTTTGCTCTCCCGTTGTCTCCCACAGACGGCGTTTGGGGTGTGCGCTTTTGCGGACGGAGAATATGTTCGTTCCACCAGCCGTACTGCTGCGGAGCACCAGGCTTCTGCCGCTGCTCATATACGCCGTGCTTTAGTCACAATCGGTGCTGGTGAATTGTTCGCGTGAAGTCAGTGAGTTTCTGGGCGGGGGAGCTGCACGACAGCAGTGAGCACCAGTGTTGTGACAGGCCTGCTGTGAAGTTACCGACACCTGCCGCCTGCGGATGCACCGAGTGATTGGGGTTTTACGAGACACGGGTGCCTACAGCTATGTGAGTTCCTGGTCGTTTAGACTGGCAATGCCGATGATGTAATAAAAAGGTGCGCTTGAGTTTTCTCAAATCTCCTCGACAATCTCCAGGCAGTAGCCATGCCCGCTTTTCCTGCCTTATTTCCTGCCATCTTTTCTGGAGTTGACAATGTTGATTTTTCACTCTACCCAGGACACTATCAGACCGATGCCGATACACATTCAATGCAGTGAATAACAGCAGTATATTTTTGTCTATTATGCGTGACACATATTGAGACCCTGATTCTCCATTGTCAGCGGTAAGTGCGCTGTAACAGCAAAGCTCAGGAACTAGTCGATCGGGAAAAGACCCAATCCAGATCCACATAGCTGGGCTTTGGCGCTCACCATCACGACTTGGTACAGATCAACGCCAAGGATGGGAATCTACGTTCTGGAAGTGGACGAAGACAAGTGTGTGTATTCTCTTACACATGTCCGGATATGCTTCAGCAAGAGTTTATCCCGACATGTCCACAGCACGAAGCGTGCATGGTGATTACTCACCGTCGGCATGACTCAAAAGCACCACGTCTTCCACTTTGTCTTCGCGAAATCCTTCTGCGTTATAACAATTAACGTGTTTTTCAAACGTTGAATGACACAGCAAGCTGCAGTTCACGGCACGCTCTGAGGCTTTCTAACCTTGCTGCTTTAGTCGGCGCTGGTGAGGCAGTAGTTGTGTCGAGTGGTGACCTCCACGCGCCTGTAGTGTGTTTCCAATCCTGCGCTTTGAAACACATTTTTGAAGCATCGTTCATGCAAATAATCATCAGAGCAATGCACTGCTTCCGCTTTGTGCACGTTATCTTCCATCTACACCGCAGCAAACCCGTTTTATACACACCACAACCGACGTTATCCCGTGCGTGTTTATCGATGCCAGTTTATGCGCTATTATAAGCCTTTGCGTATTATATAGTTTATGTGTTGTTGTATGTGCATCAGTGCGTGTTTATACCCTGTTATAACCACACACCGACGAAGAAAAAGGTTGATGGCTAATGTCTGATAATTAAGCCCGTGGTGGTTGTTCACCCACCCCCTGAGGGACTTGGGGCCTATCCCCCTCCCCCTCCCAGGCGCAAACAAATCCATTTTAGTGATACTCTACATGATAAAGTGAACGCAGTGATGATGAACTAGCTACTTATAAGGTTTTCAGAAGCGTTTTACGATCCCTGGTTCCGTCAGAGGGCCCTGGCCAGTCGGGGATGGCCTGATGCGTAAAACAGCAGGCTAAATCCGGCCGAAACGAATTTGGTGAGCTCTTAGAAAGCTATTTCCCTTTCCCTGGGTTCAGGGGCCCATTAAGAAACTTTCGCGTTGGCTGCGCGAAATCTTGGCGGTGTGCTTACTCCTGTACATCAGCACAACCCACGCATGCTCTTCTGATACTCCCCGTCAGATGTCTTCGACGCCACTGACTACCGTTCGCTGCCCGTTATCTTCCGCAGACAGTGCCTGGGGCATTGTTTGCCACTGACTACCGTTCGCTGCCCGTTATCTTCCGCAGACAGTGCCTGGGGGATCGTTTGCGCGGGACCCGCTCTCGAAAAAATGTCCCGACTACAAGCCACACTGCTGCGGGCTGGTAGGCTTCCCCTGTTTTCTGCTCCAAACGGCCGTGCGTCCCCGTCATCAATCATTGCCGATGGGAAGCTTGAATGAAGTCAGCTGGATTCCTGGGAGGGAGAGCTGCACCACAGTAGTGGGCACCAGTGGTGTGAGAGTCCTGCTGTGAAGTAACCGACACCTGCTGCATGAGGGTCCTGCTGTGAAGTTACCGACACCTGCTGCCTGAGAGCCCTGCTGTGAAGTTACCGACACCTGCTGCCTACGGATTTGCTGAGGCGATTCGGGGTTTTCCGAGGCACGGGTGTGAACAGCAATACGAGCAATATGAGCTCCTGGTCGTTTGAGCTGACAACATCGGTGGCATAATAAAAAGGTTTGCTTGGGTTTTCTCCGGTCTTCTCGACAGTGGCCAGGACGGAGCGATGTCCACCTTTTGGTGCCTTAATGCATGTAATTTCATTTAGAGAAGCTGCAAACGCTACCCAAACAAGTGTCAGAATTACGTAAGTTGTTAAGTGCATTTACAAGGAACATAATTCGCATAGTCAACACAGCAGTTATAGCCTTATTCCTGCTATTATTTCTGCTCTTGTTTGATAAGTTCATATTGCCGAAATATCAACGCATATATATCTCCATTCTGCTGTTCTTTTCCGAGGAATAAGGCTGTTACTCCTGACTTATCTATGCAAACAAGTGTCAGGCAATTTGGACAGGCATTCAACGCGATAGTTAGTCACATCCTCAGTCTGTAATGCGTAGCATAAAGCGAGTCCCAATTTCTTTATCCCCATTGCAATAATAAAGCTCAGAAACCAGTCCATCCAGACAAAACCAAAACCACTTCGCTAGACGTTGGCGCGTACCATCACCGTTCGGCATATCTAGGCGCCAGGACTGGATATTTACATTGTACTTGCTTTAGACATCCGCATACGATGTTTTGCACACATATTTCATGGAGCGACCTTATCCCTGGACACATTTGCATTCGACTTTGCATGCATACACAATATACGGGAATGCGAAATTTTGTATACATGATGTTGTCGCTAAGAGCCTTCATTCCTTACAAACAGCTTCATTCGAAATTTGCTTACTTTCTTCCAGCATCGGCATACGAACTTTCAGATGCCAACTGTTGTCATACGGACTTTCAGATGCCAACTGTTGTCATACGAACTTTTAGCTGCCAACTGCTGTCATACGAACTTTTAGCTGCCAACTGCTGTCATACGAACTTTCAGCTGCCAGCTGCTGTCATACGGAATGCATCCGGACGGGCACCGATGTGCTAGCATTTGCATGCGATCAACTGCGAACGACCTTTTTCATACGATCTGTTACGAGTGCGAACATTTTAGAATCGAACTCCTTCCCGACAAACATTTCACCACGCAAATATTATCCTGCACGACCTTTTCACACAAGGAAACTTTTTTACTCGACGTACTATCCTGGCGAGCTTTAAGCAAACGGGCTTAATACCAACGGCCATTGGCATACAATATATTTATATACGTGCTTCCGTCCTCAAGCGATCCACTGACCGCATCAGCAGCTGCACTGTCGTTAGCTGACAGCATCAGTCATCATCATCATCAATATCAGTCTGTCGTGAGTTAACAGCATCAGTCGATATTTTCAGCTGATCAGATTTCTGCGAAGAGTGAGAAGGAATGCGACTGGACGATGACGAGTGTATGTTTAGATGTACACCTACACGGTAAGCTGAAACAAGAGTATAGTCCGACATGTGCACAGCACGATGTGTGTATGCTGATTGGTCATTGTAAGTGTGAGTTACGGGCGCCATGACTTACACCTTGTCTACGCGAAATGCTGCCGCATCATTACAATGTGCATTTCAAACGTTGAATAACGCAGCGAAGCTGCGATTTACGGAGCGTTTTGGGACTTGCTAACTCAGCTGCGTCAGTCGATGCTACAGAGGTTGTAGGCATGTCGGCGGAGGCGGAGTCTTTGCTCTCTTCATCCCATGAGGGTTTGGGGTCCACGGGCCACTCCAGGCACAAACATTCAATTTTATCGATACTTGCCTGGATAAAGTGAATGCAGTGACGATGAACGAGCTGCTTGCAAATTTTCCAGAAGCGTCTAGGACCCCTAAATCGACGAACACTGGGCTAAAATCCAATAGAAGGAAAGTCGGCGATCCCGTAGAGATATTGTGCCCTCTTCTCCAGGTTGAAGTCCCCAATCTGAGCGACTGTTACCCTCCCCCTCGCCCCCTGCACGAAGTCCTGGCAGTGGGCTTTGTACTGGACGTCAGCATAACTCATACTCGCCCCATTGCCCCGTGACTCCGGTGACCACTGGCTGCTGTCCGTCATTTCCCGCAGACCATGTCTGGGGAAGTAAGTGCGGATGATGGAGAAGATGTCCCATCTTCCAGCCGAACTGCTGCGGGTCACCAGGCGCCTGCAGCTGCACGGCACTCTCGCGCATCGGTGGAAGCCAATGCCGGTGATCCGCCTGCTTGAACTCCATGAATTCCTGGGGTCGGGAGCTGCGCCACAGAATTGACCACAGATGTTGTGACAGGTCTGCTGTTAAGTTGCCAACACCCGCAGTCTAGGATGCCCCAAGCGATGTGGTTCCCACGAGACACGGGCGTGAACAATTATATGGGTTACGGGTCGTTAGGCTGACAATGTCACTGTCGCAATAAAAAGGTCTGCTGCTTTTTTTTTTGTTGTCAAATATCCGCGGTGACCGACAGGAGCCAAGTCTGCCTTTTCTTGCCCAATTTAATGCATCTTTTCCGGAGGTAACTGCACTTATTGTAAACGCTACTGTACCTAACATCATACTTATTTGAACACAGATTAATGTGGTGGCTGGCAGCATCATATTCTCAGTTATGGCATGTCCCAGTTTCTGCACTGCCAGTGGTAACGGCACTGCAACGGTGAAGCCCAGCGGACTGGTTCGCTCAGGGCTAGTCAAACATTGTGGGAAAACTGACCAGTTTAGAAGAGAATCAGCAATATCTTTCCATCTGCTTGCGTTACGACTACTTTGAGGTCCTGCTCAGAAACTGCATAACGTTCTGGACCGAGTGATGTATGAGATGCAGCACATTCGTGATATTTCTTGGTTGCCGTTTTGGGTCTACTACTCGATGCTCCAGAAGTGCTTTTGCGTAAGGTGTCAGCGCTACTGTTGGTGCAAGTTTCGTCAAAATCGAAGGGGTCGGTCGACTTCTGGCTGAATCATGAATATCGAACTGCAGGTTACTAGCACACGCGGAATCCCGGCGGCGACTTATTGAACACAGATTAATGTGGTGGCTGGGCAGCATCATATTCCTCAGTTTATGGGCATGTCGCCAGTTTCTGCACTGCCAAGTGGTAAGCGGCCTGCAACGGTATATATTATATATATATATATATATAATATATATATATATATATTAGATATATGTGTATATATATACTGTTCTGTCCAACATATATATATATATGTATATATATATATATATATATAGCTATATATATATCATATATATCCCTCTCCTCTCTCTCATCTCTCCTCAATGCCTTCTCATCTCCTCTCGTCGGCTCTCTCGATCCTGTCTCCTCTCTCTCTCTCTCTACCTCCTCTCTCTGCTCTCTCCTCTCTCTCTCTCTCTCGCTCTCTCTCTCTCTAAGTTCTCTTCTCTTTGCTGATACATGCTGTTGACAGATACTCACAAAAAACCCTGCCCTATCATCGTGACCAGGACATTCTCGTCAAAGTGGACAGCTGGTAAGGTCGGACCCCTTACTCCCCTTCCCCGAGCCCCATTCTGGCCTCGAACAACAACACCCACAGCCCATGACATCAACAGCACGGTGAGTGAACTTTCAGGTGATACCGCTGTAATGTCGAGCTGTGGGTGTTGGCCAGAGCTGAGCACGATTCGACAGGGTCAGGACTGAAGCGGCGACACAACTGTTCAAACATGCGCCTTTTGTGCCTGCTCTTGCTGCTCAGCGTTGTTGTCACAATGCTCACTGGTAAGCTATTCAAAAGCGCATTAGACCCATTATGCCACCATGACGTTACGTTGTTTACAAAGACGCATGCGAGTTCCCTAAAACATTTGTTTTGGATACCATGCAGGGGCGTAGTTTCGAAAAATGAGTTGGTGAGCTCAACAGTGAAAAATAACTCGACCTATCCGAAAAATATTCCAACAAACGGGCTTCTGACCGAATTTGGCCCCGCTTGTGTCTTAAAGTTGGGATGCTGAAGCCTAAGATGGGGACTGGATCCCCCCTAACTGAATGGGAAATGGCACCCCTGGAGGCAAATGAATTGCTACCGCATTGTGCGTGTTATCTTTGTCTGCCGCATATCAGTCTTATGTGCACAACGGATGATCTTCTCACAAACACGTACCATTGCGAGAAATAGTCTACTGCATAATGACAAAGCCGAGGCGAGGGCCCGATTACTTCATCCACCTTCTAAAGGCTTGGGGTCTGTGGGCCCCTCCATACGCACACAGCTTAATTTTATCGGCAACTACGGGTACTTGCGTAATGGCCGAGTGTTATGTGCGCCAGATTCTCATGGGGGAGCTCGGGTTCGAATCCCCATTTGTCCACTGCCCCTGCGCGCTGAGGCGTCCGGGTAAAAAGTCGCGTTGCAGTTTGCCTACTGCCTTCTTGTCGATTGCTATATAGCAACTTTCGTGTTGGCGACATGTCAAATATCGACATGGCAAAAAGTCGAACCGGCAAAATGGCGAACCGTGAAATGGCGATATGGGACAATGCGGACTAACTGGTCCCGTTCCCTTCTTGTGCGGGGAACAGAGGACAGAAAGTGACTGATGTTTTGTTCCCATCTTGACTTAGTAGACCCGTACACACGCATCATAAATCTTCAATAAAATGTTTTCCCGACATCGGTACTTGCGGTGTCCGGACAAATAATCGGCTTGCAGTTTGGCGAACGCTTGTTGTCGGCTGCCACATGACGACTTTCATATAGGCCACCTGTATAAAAAGCTGACGTGCCAAAAAGTCAAATCGGGTAAATGGCGAGTTGGAAAATGATGACTTACCAACAATCAACAGGTGGCATGGTTAACTGCAAAAAGGGCCACCATACCTCAAAGTCGACGGAGTAGAATGGTAAAATGCAAAACTGTGGCACGCAAAAAAGGACAACTGCTAAAGGGTGAACTACTTATAGGGGATGCTCCACATTTGGAGATGTTTGAAGCGACTTCAGATATCATGGAAAAATGTCCCTGCAACTATTGGTATGATTTAAAGAACAAATACTGCTCCAGGCAAACAGCGACTTCTTCGAAAATTTGCTTCTCAATACGCCATCGTTCGATCAGGTCCTGAAACGATGTTTGTAACGTCCGAATCACTACCAGACCAGCCGCTCCAGGAGAATCGCTGCATTTTATGGGCTGCCTCACTGGTAGTATTTCAGTTCGCCGACAGGTGGTTTGACGAGAGCTGTGTATGAAATTAGCCGAATATCGTTATGTGCGTATGGTTTGGTCCATGATAGGATCTGAGCCGCAATTCTCAAGCTATTTAATCCCAGGCATATTTCCGTCATAACTGGTAGAATTGCAAAATACATGAATATCGTATCACAAACCACATTCGTGTTCGAAACTTGCATTACAGAGAGTGTTTCACATTTATATGGGGTTTTGAACTGAATAGCCATCTCATAATACGGCTCACGTCGACCCATTCGGTGGGCCATTCAACCGTCTGGTGAGACCTTCGCAACTGGTTTGCTCCTTTTGCGGCCCCTCAGCCAAGAAGTCCTTTTTTTCCTCATGGTCGCTTTTCATCGCTTTTCCCCTTACACCCGTTCCAGACACACAGCTTTCACTAAGTTTTTGTTGTTCTCATCCCGCCCCTCCCCCCCTCCCCCGCCCAGCATGGGGAAGCGTAGTAAGCGCAATAGGGACGACACCGACACGGACGCGAAGTCGGCCTCTGACATTAACATTAGTATTGACATTGACATTGACATTGACATTGACATTGATAATTCCCTGCACGTAGACGACCGAAGTGCCGCTGGCCCAACTTTGACTGCCACTTTCACCCGATGTCCCTCGCGCGCCCCAGGCCCATTCTGTTGGTTTACGCATATCCGTCACGATGTTCTGGGCAGCGGCCGTCTCCATCCAACGCTGTTGATTCCGACCCTCGTTCGTCTTCGACCACTCCGGTGCCAAGTCAGGACTCGGGAACTTATCGTGATCCTCTCGGCTCATTTGTGGTTGTGAAACCAACAGATGAAAATGTTGCCTTCCGGAAAGTCAATGTTTCCTGGCCGAACAACGAATTCAGGCTTTTTTGCCGTGCATCTTATTTGGACATCGGAACTTTGGCAAACGGCTCTCCCATCATTAAACAAAAACCCGTCTTCAGACAAAGGCCATCCTGAAAACTACCGAATTCTGCGGAAAAAACTGTCCCTGCCTGCCTCCACCACGCGCGGAACACCACGTAGGGTACAATTTTGGCCCAGGAAATGCGATTCATGACCGAGGACGGAGTTCTGGATGGGCTTCGCGCTGAGAGGATCTGTGAAGCCCGTCGTCAGACCGGCACTCAGAGATGGCCAAGACGTGACATGCGTCTGCTAGTCCTCACTTTCCAAACAAATCATCTGCCTGAAACTCTCATCGCCAGCCATCTTCGCTACTCTGTCCGAGTTTTCATTCCAAACCCACTGCTGCGCTGCTTCAGCTGTCAACGACTCGGTCATGAGAGCAAAACATGCAGAGTGCTCGCTGTCAAAAGTGCGGAGCGGCCCCACATGATGGCTCTGCCTGCACCACACCGACGAAATGCCTGAATTGTGGCGACCCTGGACATCATGCCAAGTCATTGCAATGCACCGTACGGGGGCGAGGGAAAGAGATTTGTGCAGTCAAGGCAACGGCGGGTGTGTCGTATCCTCAGGCACGGCGCATCGTGGGATCAAAGATGACCTCGCAGCCAAACAAAACATATGTATAGGCAGCAAGAGTCCCGATGGCAACATGCGGAGCACAGGCGACTATTCCCCAGCTGCCTTCTCTGAAGATTCTGATCCCCCACACCTACGTTTCAACCGAGTTAGTCACGCATGCCCAGCCGGGTGATACCGTCGAGTCGCCCTGGCTGGGCGTTCGGACGCCCATGAGTCCGCGCGCTCCCGTCCCCTGGTGGACTGGAACGTGCCCGGTGTTCCAGGCCTCCGGCTATTCGTGGTCCGCGTGTGGCTCAAGCCGTTCGGCGTTCCAGCCCTCCGGCTACGAATGGTCAGCAGCCGGACCCTTCTGGCCCGCCGCACGAACGGCCCCTCCCCCTCCCCCTGCACGGCACTTACCACAACATGCCTGAGCGAAGACCGCTGGTCCCGCCCACCTGTGAGGGTGGCCATGGGCCGGCCTCGGTCAGTTTCGTTGGGCCGATTCCCACCAACCGGCGGGGATGGGTCAAACCACCATTAAATGTCATTTGTCTTACAGTGGAATTGTCGTGGTCTAATTTCAAAATGGTCTGAGATGACTTGCTGCATTGACACCCTTCATTATCGCCTTACAGGAAGCCTGATTCCGTCCTGCCGACCCATATAACTTCAAATGTCAAATTGTTCCTCATATCGTAATAATGACACAGCCGGTGAGCGTCGCCAAAGTGCGGTGGCGCTTTATATAAACATGAAATAACACACGTGCACAATGCACTTACCAACCTCCACCGGCTGTTGCATGCTCCGTGCGACTTCATGGCCGCAACATCGATGCCCATTCTGTGTACATTCCTCCCAACTTATGATAACGCGGGACTCTCTCGGCAACTTAACCACCAGTCATTCACTTTCAAAACCCTTTTCTCATCCTCGATGATTTTAACGGACATGGTCCAGCTTGGAGTAACGGCACCCGGGCTGTTAATCGCAGAGAACATTAAGTGAGGACTTTATTAATACTTATAACATAATCTTGTTAAACAAAGGAAATACACTTACCACCACTTACCTACTGGTACGAAAACCGCCATCGACCTGTCGCTGTGCTCCCCCTCAATAGAGACCTTCTCTGATTGGACAGTTGAGGGTGATGTACAAGACAGCGACCATTTTCCAATCAAACCTTACATAGCTTCTGAGCCAACCGCTGACGCAGTTTCGTGATTCATACCTCACCGAAATTTACGAAAACAAACTCGGCCAAGTTTCAGGAGCTTTGCTACACCAACGAAGATCATTACGGATCACCAGTGCAGGATGCCAGGCTTATTACACATGTTATTCATGCTGCAGCGACTGCGGACAATTCCACTGACTAAATCCCCATCACGACACATCTCAGTAATGTGGTGGATGACCGAAGTTAAAAGTGCTATTGCACATCGGAAACATGTCTTCTGCTGCTTTCATCGTCATCGTGATATGCCTCGCCTTCCTGTCCGAATTATGAGCGTGCTCGAACCAGACGCGTTATAAGGAGGGCAAAGCGTCATTCTTGGCAAATCTACATTCAGCAGTTTACTGCTGCTACTCCCTAAGCAGCTATGCGGACTGGTTCGAGCACTTTACGGAAAACGCACTTTTTCCCTCGGCCACTTACGCATTAATAAGCGAATTTTCGGCAACATCTCTTATCACAATGCTTTCGCGGAAAGCCTTGCTCAGTGTAGCTCTTCCAGAGAATGCCAGCCAGGCTTTGTGGATCTTGCTCAAGCCCGTTTTCCTTTAAATGCTAAATGCTTTACCTGCGATAATACAGATGACTATAATGCACCATCTTCGTTCCTGGAACTCCAAAATGCTATGAAATACGCCGGCAACACCTCTGTAGACAAAGACCAATGGCACGATTCTTTTTCCGCTATCTTCCTGAAAATATGCTTCATTTTAGATTGGCGATTTTTAATGATTTATGGTTGTCCTGCGTCTTTCGTGAAGCATGGAAAACACCATCATAATTCGCTCCCAATGCCAGGGAAAGACGCCAAAGACCCCATCGAATTATCGCCCCATCGCACATACTAACTGTTAAGGAAAGCTTTTTGAGCGGTTGATAGTGCAGCGAATCTCTTGGATTGTAGAACAAAACTGCCTTCTTTCAAAAAATCAATATGATTTTCGACAAAATCGTAACACAATAGACTGCATCACCCGACAAGAAAACTGACCGAAAGAATTTCCTTCAAACACCAACATCATACGACTGCTGGCCTCTCTGGATTTTAGCCGAGCCTACGACATTATATTTAAACCTGCATTTATTTTCAAGCTTCATCAGCTAGGGTTTTTAAAGGTCATTTAGCATATTATCTCATTGGATTTCTTTCTGGCATCAGACCACTTCGTGTGAGATGTAGATACGCCGTTTTCTGGCACTCACCATCCGGAGAACGACCTCCCACAGGGAACTGCGTCTCACCGATTCTCTTTAATTTCATGATAAACGATTTATTTGACTGATACCACCGGGCGCCTTCTTCGCTTTTTGCTGACGATGGCGTAATTTGATGCTTGGACGCCGAGTATGGCCACTCGCTGCCACGGCTCCAAGCCGCCCTGAACAAGGTGCAGCAAGGGTCGGAGCATTACGGGTTCCGCTTCTCCACTTCAGAGTCTGTGGTTATAATTGTCGGTAAAAATATGTGTGGTGCTCCTAACTTTCGGCTTCAATTAGATGGACATTACACTCCTCTTGTTTTGTCTTTCAAATTTCTCGGCGTTGTACTTGACCCAAGATTATCAATGGGAAAACACGTGAAGCATGTTCGCAGCAAATGCCCAAAGAGACTAAATTTTTTAGCTGCATTTTCGGGTCGAGATACGGTGCCCACCGCCAAACGTTATTACATCTATACAAATTATTAGTTCTTCCCATCACGAATTATGGCTCTGTGGTATGTGCACGAGGTAGCCAGCACACTCTACAACCAGTATCCACCATACAAACCATTGCCCTTGCGAATTGTCCAAGGAGTTCTGCGTACTTCCCTGATTTCGGCGCTTGAAGTGGACGCTCACGTCATGCCTCTTGCTTTCCGACGAATGGAGCACACATTGATGTGGTGCGACAAGATCCCAATCATCCCGCATTTGGATGTATACATGTCTTACCTCACACTCATCACAACTACATAGGACCGGCAGAACGCCGATCAGGACTTACAAAAGCATCTCGAACCACTGTCTACTGTACCCACTCTCCAGTTTACGTTACCGCCTTATCCCGTTACACCTGCTTTAAAAGTACTTCCATGGCAGTTTAACCCTTGGAAAGTTTTGTTTCCTTTTGAGGATCCCAAATGTCTTTTTTTGCATCAAGTTATGTTTAACAGACAATTAATTGCCTAACTGACAGCAATAGAGATAGCAGTTGTATTTACACCGATGGTGCCAAGGCCAATAATCACACCGGATGTGCAATAACTTGCACTGAACATTGCCATAAAATTGTCGGGTACCGGATGGCGCCTCAGTATATTTCGCTGAACTATTTGCTCTCCTTTCGTTATAGCACATTCAATAACGCACCCATACAACGACGACGATAGTGATATGTTCGGATTCGAAGGCAGCTGTACAGTCTCTTATCAACCCCAGATTTCACTCACTATTTCTTCGATGAAATCGCCAGTCTCTATCTTATATTACACACACGGGTCATGACCGCTAAATTTGTATGGATTCCAGGACATAGAGACAATACGGGCAATGAACGGGCTGACCAACTAGCCAAGGAAGCGTTGACAGCCCCTCACATCATGGAGATGATCCCGTTGATCATGCATCTACAAAATCTTCGATTCGCACACAGACAAAGCATTTTTGACTATCACAATGGACCGATGCTACCACAACACAACTTCATGATATCAACCCAGACATTACCCCCTTGGCCATCAGCACACCATAAAGACCGTTCAAAAGAGAAGATGTTGGCTCGTCTACGAATTAGACACACTATACTCACATACAGTTACATATGCTTCCGTCACCCTCGTCCTCACTGTCAGCCGTGCAATTATCCACGTTCGCTTGAACATATTACTATAATTGCACCAAATATCAACATGGACTTGAAGATACGCAGGTCTATTGTAAGCACAATATCGAGTTTTCCTTATAACACATCCTTGGTGATGACCATCCTGCATTGTTTTACATTGTCTTCAACTTTCTCAGACTTACCGGTTTGCTTCAAGCAATATAAGAGTCCATAAAGGTGCGTGTTTTCCACATGCATAATTATACCAATTTGAAATGATATCTTCCCTGCGTGAAATGGACAGAACTGCCGAAGCGCCTCAAACTGGTACAACTAACTAGATAGCCTTCTTGAAAACCTCTCGGTGCTTTAACAATCCTGCCCGTCTTGAGACGAAGCCCCTCTAGTTTTCTGAGCTGCACACCCGCGAAAATAGGAAAGGCATGTCGGGGAGAGTATTTCAAGTCACCTTGGCATTCATGACGTCACAAAAATGCCATTCAAATCCTACCGTTCCATGAGTCATACGGCGGTCAAGGCCAAGAACAATATAATTGTCGAGGCGTTCTCATCTGGCGTTAGTGAGCGTAATCTCCAAATATAACAGCATCAATTGACTCTCATGCCATATTGTGTTAGGTACGATTGCCGTAATCAAACCATGACACATTGGGGAGCATTATTAACTAAACAGAGAGTTGTGATGTCGAGGGCAGTCTTCTTCTTAATACTGACTTCTACCTTCTACTTAAAAAGTATACCAACAGCTATAACTGAACGTGTTTCATCATATCTGATGCTTGCTTTAATATCTCCAAATGTGAAACATTCCCTTTAAACGCTTCAAGATGGTGGAAAGCTAACCGCTGTTTGTTGATGCAACGATCCACGCTGACGTACGTCAGACACGAAAAAGTCAATGGTCGCGTTGTTCATGGCCTCTTACACCAAATAACCATTGAGGAGGTGGAATGTGGAGTTTCTGTCGCGTCATGTCTAGATTATTTCAAATTGGGCGGCGCGAAATAGTTTGCACGAGTTTTCGTACTCCTAGCTCAGAACGAGAAGATTTCAAGTTTTAAAAGGGTGAACTAGTGTAAACTGGGTAAGTGTGAACTGGACGTCATGGTCGTGGAAATTGCCATCTCGGTTGAGACCTCCATAAAATGTGGAACAGCCCCTTTAAGTATCTTGTTCGAATAAACGACGGCATGGGAAAATGGCGACATGCCACAAGACAAAAACCCAAAATGGCCGCATCGAAAAAAACGACAAGTATTGTACAAAAAATCCGCCACTTAGCCTATGTGGTAGGCGCGAAGGCGCAACCTGTCGATTGTGAAATGGAATCATATATATATATATATATATATATATATATATTATATATATATATATATATATATATATATATATATATAGACAGGCGTGTAGTTCCTATCACGTTGTGGGGGCTTCAGCCCTCCCCCCACACACAACCTGGACACAAGCCCCCCTTTCCAACTTTGGGAAAAAAAGTGGGCCAAATCCGCGGAAGACCCCGTTTGTTGTCAAATGCTGGTGAAGGTTTTTAAAATTTGTCACCGCCCTCCCACAACGGATGTTAAGAAACTACGCTCCTGTTCCTATTTGATCATTTATGACGGTTTTGTCCAGCACGACTATCTTTGCCGAAAAGGGTTGCTGCTTCTTTCATTTTGTCCTGTCGGTTAGCTGACGCGTAAAGCTGACGCCTGCCATTAGTAAGCGCCCTGCCTGATTGAAGAGCTTACGTGTCTTTGTATTTATTTATCTATTATTATTGACCTTATTGTATCGCCAACAGAACAGCGCTCCCCTGACATGAGAAATATTTTAAATAAAATGCCATAAGTACATAGCACACAACGTCCAGCTAGCGATCCATTTTTCTGACGTGTCCATGTTTTTCAAGTCACTATTCACCAGGACCAATTTCAAGTGTGGGTCTTTTGTATTTTGCCATTCCGTCGTTCGCCAAAATGACATATCAATATTTGCTACGTCGCTATTTTTCAGTTCGCCATTTAGCCGTTTTACCAACTTGGCATGGCAACCTTTTCAATGTCGCCATTTTGCAGTTCGCCCATTAACTTACCGCCATTTATCATGTCGACTTTTTACAGTTCGTCTTATTGCAGTTCGCCATTTCGCGGTTTCGACTCTTCCCCTGGTCGAGTTTTTTACATGTCGCCATACTGCATTCGTCATTCAGCATTCGAACAAAACGCATTCGCCAAATGAGATTTTCGACCCTTTTGTCCTATGAACCGTTCGCTAATATGGCCAAGCAGCGGTTGGTGCTGTGTACAAGGGACGCAACCGCGTGCGTCGCTTTTCTCTCTTTATGATGAATGATAATAAAACCTCGTAGAAGGGAAATTATTGGACCCTGATAAAGATCATGTCTTCCCGATGACTGATGGGTACATTGAGCAACTTTCACCCTCCTTGCGCGAAATTCTGGACGGTGTGACCATCCGCTGGACGTCAGCATAAATCATGCCTGTCCTTCCCATGGGATGCCTGTCAAATGTCTCCGACGAGCTGGACAATTGTTCTCTCTCTCCGTTGTCTCCCGCAGACGGTGTTTGGGGGGTCTCATCATTTGTGGAGGGCAGTGGTGGGAGAAAATGCACCGTACCTTGAGCCTCACTGCTGCGGGCTGACTGGCCACATCTGTTACTGCTCGAGGCAGATCCGTGCTCCATTATCAACCGATGCCGATGAGCTGTCCTGAGCGGAGTCAACTGGATTCCTGGGAAAGGGGGCTGCGCCACAGCAGTGAGCACCAGAGTCGTGAAAGGTCTGCTGTGATGTTACCGACACCTGCTGCCTGCGGATGCACCGAGTGATGGGGTTTTACCAGACACCGGGTGCGAACGCTGAAGTCGTTTATTTAGCCTTTATTAACAGTCTTTTATGGCGTTATGGTCGTCTACGCTGACAATATCCCTCCTTATGTCGATGTTGCCAGCACAATACAAAGGTTCGCTTGGGTTTTATCAAATCTCCTTGACGATTACCATGCCAAGTGTCATGCCCCGCTTGCCTTGCTTTATTTCATGTGATATCCGTCTCCTTGGCCTAGGGGAGAGATGCTGAACTCGTAATTCAGCGGCACTGAGTACAAGCCCCGGAACGAGAGCATCGTTTGGCTCGACTAAAATGAAAAAGGTCGCCAGTAGCTGGCCAATGAGGGTCAACCCAGGGTCGTGCCGTGCCGTGCAGCCGTGCCGCAGCATTGTGCGGCGCGTAAAACCCTCCGCATTCCTGTCAGGGGAAAGGGCGAGGGTAAAATCATCCGTTCAACTGGACAGCACGACTGGGGTGGTGGGTGCAGGCAAAGCTACTAGAGAACGCTACACAGACGTGACGTCACCATGGGACTAAAATTTGGTAGCTCACAGTATGGTTTTTGGTTGATACTACGAAAGGGTTGACAGATATTAGTCACGTGATTAAAAACGGAGATTTCGGCATTGAACTGGATGAAAACCCTGCTCTACATCTATATTTAAATGTTATTTGAACATATATTGTAAGTTTGCATTTCATACCTTCTAAAGACGTACCAATACTAGGATATGATTTCAAGAATAAATCCTACTAAGCCACGTTTTCTAGTTTCAGTACTCGCCCCACATTCGTCGAGGCCAACGCAAATAAATCTATATGTAATGCATTTTGTAAATGGAATATTCATATGTCAATGCATAGATATCATGTGCAGCGTTTACATGAAATGAATTAATGGGCGATGATCACGGATATATTGTCGTCCTGCAGTGCCCACATGGAGTGAACGTGAAAATAAGGTAATGCGAAGAGGTTAGGTACCAAGAAATTCGCTGCTGCTGTGCTATGATCCTCCTAGGTGTTGGTTAACTTGCAGATCTGTAATGTTGGATGGGTTAGATAAAAATGGTGCGCAGAGAATAATGCCCCCGTCAGCCTAAAACATCCCCATTTAACTATTTCTAAGCTAAGATATGGCCCTCGACTCTTTCACTTACGGAAATTGCAAAACTTGCCAGAAATCGGTCCATTTACAGGAAAATTCCGGTCTGGTGAGCTGAAATGGCTCGCGCTATACGACCCGGGGTTCACCAACCCACTACACCCATAATGACAGGCCAACCCTGCATCCACCCGATAGACGTGGGAACGTTTCAAAAAGTGGTTGGGGGGGAGCAGGCTCAGGGGGTATTTTTTCTGGAAAACAAGCCCGATGACCGGGGGGGGGGGGGGGGAGTAGAGATGGAAGTTATCGCTCTTCATCTAAAGGTAATGACTGCTATTCTAGATATGCACCTAGAGTTGTCTCTCACTGGTGCGCACTCTTGCCTATCCGACTAAACTGTCATTCTGTCATCTGTCTGTAAGGCAATCCAGCTTCCCAAGATCATTCGTCCATTTCAACGTAGTCCTAGGGAGCCGAAATTTCACCAACGGGTAGGCATTTTGGATAATTGAGGAGGCATCTGTCTCCGCAGGGTAGACGCCAAAATATGGCCTGAGCATAGGCTGGTGAGAATTTTGAAAGTGAATCGATAGCTCACAACACAACAGATTTTGCATGCGCCTTCATTTCGCTGGCTGCTTTTCAAGAAATAAGACTCGTCGCGGCATTTTAGGCGGAGACAAACTCGGAAGCTTGAAACTGGCAAACGCCATGTGACAAAAGCCATTGAACTGGACATTCTCCTTTAAAAACCAAGCCACAGAATAAAGGCCCTTCTGTCATATATATATATATATATATATATATATTATATATATATATATATATGTATATATTGCCGCCACTGCCATATACTGTCATATATTGTCTGGGGAAACTGTAATCTGCGTGTGGTCGCTGTGGTCTAGGGGAAAGATGCTGGACTCGTAATCCAGCGGCACTGGCTACGAATCCCAGAGCGGGCGCATCGTTTCGCCCGACTGAAATGAAAAAGGTCAGCTGGCAAATGGCCAACAAGGGTCAACCCAGGCCCGGGGCAGCCGTGTCGCAGCATTGTGCGGCACGTAAAACCCTCTGCATGCCTGTCTGGCGCAAGGGCGGAGGCAAAATTATCCGTTGAACTGGACGGTGCGACTTGGGTGGTGGGTTTACGGTGCACGAAACAAGCTATGCTTATCAGGTACTATGAACCCAGTCACCCGTGCAAGCCATTCGGAATAACTTAATATATGTACGTATATATATTATATATATATATATATATATATATATATATATTCTTTGTCTGAGCCCTGCTACCGTCCGCCGTCGGTGGCCACTGTCCTGGCCCGGCTGTTTCCGAATAATGACCGCGAACTGATAGCATGACTGCTTTGTTGCACATTTCTGGATCAGCATTGCTACTAATTGGGATGTAAAACATGTATTGGATACCTGCAACTTTCCGAACTATCTTCCCTTACACCATACCACCCCAGAAAAATGCCGCCGGGAAGCTGCCTACTTTAGGTATGAATTGGCCCAACGGACATTTAATTGCCCGTCATTCAGCGTAGATGACTTGGTCTGCTTTTGTGTGTAGGCAGGGGATAGCCAGAGCCTTGCTAAGAGGAACGCAGGTTTGACAAAGGCCCCCTATATGGTTATCCCCCCCCCCACAGAACCCACAAAAATATCCCCAGGTGTAGTTTATTTGTTAACCAGGGATACGGATTTCTTCGTTTCATTGCTATTTTTACGTTGTGAGTAGAACAGAAACAAGAAGCTACCGTGAAATCAATTCTGTTTACATTTTTAACACTCGCCCGGGTAGCCGGCTAGGTACCCTTCGCCCGGGTGGAGAGGGTCAATTTGACCCCCTGAGATCTTGGAAACTAAGGAGAGTTAGAGGCATCAAATTCACAGGGTGTGTTGACCTGTACGTGAACTCACTAAGATCAAAGTTTTAGGTTCCTAGGTCATGACTTTCGGGTTAAATAAGGTCAAACAAGGTCAAATTTTAGGTTGGTCTCTAAAGTGCCTGTAGCGGTGGACCATGCCCCGGGTCAGTGTGTCAGCATGTAAGGCGAGTGGGGCGATGACTCATGTCTGAGTGAGGAGAACAATCACGGCTCGGGGCGGTGCGTCACGGTGGCGCCGGCCAGTCGCACGCAGATCGTGCCCCGGGTATGAACCTTGGAAGCAGTATAACAAGTGCTGCTCGGGCGCGTGGGTTGGGTCTCTCTCTGTCAGTGTTGTGTGCGGCAGTTCGCCGGTGTGTGTGGTGTGGTCCAACCGAGATGTGACCACCGAACAGAGTGCCCCCAGAACCTAGATAGCTGTTTCTAAGCAAAAGGTCACATGCTCAGTTAAAGTCAGTGACCTTTTTGACCTTTTGAAGGTCATGGTGACCAAAATCATACAAGTTTTGCATTTGAATGAGCGAGAAAGATCACGCTAGGCAGTATGTTTCTAAAAAAAACAAAATGTGACCGGGGTCATCTTAGGTCAAGGACCTATTCTTACCTTTAAAAAGTCCATGAAAGGTGTATCATGTGGATCTTGCCATCCGTAAATTCGAAATGAGCACCAGATACTATCCGACACAGTAAGCTCTAGAGTAATAAAACAAGTTGGTTTTGATATTGGTCTGACCTTCATACCTGACTTGAGGTCAACGTCATTTGATCATGCAATACTTGTGCTGCCTAAGAAAGCACCTCAGAGATGTATCGCTTAGTCTAACACTCCATTGCTGGATCAGATTGAACGATTCCCTAGAAGTTGACTTCGCTGAATCCATGGCCTGACTTTGGCTTGCCACAAGTCAGCGACCCTACCAAGTACATGTAAATTTTTAGGCCAAACGATCCGCTATTCAATTGTCTACAGGTGTGCAAAACAAAGCGCGGCCGCGCCGAGTCATTCGGAAACCATTCTGGAAAAACCTTCAGGGGGGAGGGGTGGGCGAGTCAACTTGACGACCGCCCAAGCGCGTGTTAAGGTCGATAAACTACAAAAATCAGGCGTTTAACGACCGCATGGAATAAATCATCGGTTCTCTTAAGTTGCAATGGCTGAGTGGACTATTTCTAAACCGATAGAATTCATAAGCCTTTTCAGAATGTTCTATCTGCGTTCTAAACTCATTAAGGACATGGCGAAGGTAGATTGTAGATCGATATGTTTGATCGAAATTTGAGGGTGAAAATTTTGATTGTAAATCGAGTGGTCAACAATGTGCATTAACATCGCGAAGCCATGTTTGTCTGGAAATGTTTCACATTCAGTCAGAATCGATTAGTGATTTCTATACCGCGGTTTTTAACATACGTGCTCGCAAATCTTAGCAACACAAACCTTGACATCAGGCGTTGCAGTCTCCGTAGCCGCGGCGTGTTGGCTCAGTGGTCAACTTTTGGCCCACCGGTGGACGAAAATGATAACGGTTCTGAAATCATTACCTTTCAACACTTGAATCGGTTATTAATAAAAGTTGTGTGACGTAATTTTGAGCATGCGTACTCGTCAGTCTTAGTTTAAAAAACCTCGACCCCAGGCGTTACAGCGTCCGTAGGCCGCGTGGCGTCGGCTCAACAGCTAATACTGAGCCGATGCCAACGGGTGGACGAAAGTTATGACGCTTCTGAAAGAAGCACCTTTGAAAGCTGCAGGACATCAAATTTTTCATCTAGGGAGCAGTGTGGGCGCAGATTTCACGCGAGCGATTTTTAGGCTGGTCATGGGAACAGATTGGCCCTTAAAGCACCGCGAAGTGGTGTTGGAATCTTGTGGTGGAACTGGAAGAGTGAAGGCAGATTCTCTCTTTTCCGTGTTTCTGTAACTATCAATCCATCCAGAAGACAGATTAACATGGCGTCCGCCGTCTGGTGGCACTTGCAGTCACTGACGCTGTTCGGTTTTACGGAAGCTGCAACCCAGACCATCGCTGTCCTTGCTCTCGAGGTTGCGGGCGGGCATATTGAAATATTTTGATGATTGTTTTTTTACCAATCCATTCTGAAAAATGAACGCTCTTAGGCAAACATGGGATGGCCTTGCTCGTTTAAAAAAAATATTTCGGCCTACTCTTTTCAACACCAATGAGACCTCCAATCTACTTAACAATTATGAGGCCCCCTATTTCCTTCCGGGCAAGATGCCCCTTGAGTGGAACACCAAGGGCACATTACCGGTTCCGGTCAAGAGCTGAAGGGACACTCCGTACCATCGAGAAGCGTCTTCTGGCTGACATTCTAGCGACACGGGGCGGGATCTCCGGGTCGATCTGGAGGCCATTGGAAGGATATATCATATCACATTGTTCCCCTCCCTGACACGGGAGGACTTCTGACTCGTGCAGCTGGCCCCGGATCAGCACAGGAACCCTCATTGACGCAAGAACACCCCTGATCGCCAAGGTGGTCCAATAATTGTCACGCAGGCTCCAGTTCCGTGTTTTTTTTTCTATTTCCTTCAGAGATATTGAGGAATCCCTGGACGCAGATGTCATGAAATGGGGTCCTAAGCTTGTATTAACATGGCTTATCCATGTTTGTCTTAAAATGTTCAAGATTCAGTCAGAACTGATTACTGATAACAAACATGCAATATGGTTTTGAACATACGCGCTCGCAAGTCATAGCAACAACAGCCTGAACGTCCGACGTTGCAGTCTCCATATGCCGCGTGGCGTCGGTCCCCAGCTGTGACGCTAAGCGATGACCAATAAGGAAACGAAAAAGACGACGTATCTTGAGGAAAATGGCTGGCAAACTAGGTAAATCGGCATATATATTTAGATGTGGTGCAAAAGTAAGCTAAACACAACCTTAATCTGAAAAGTGCGTGGGGGAGGGGGATCAGTTAACATGCTGGCCCCCCACCTTGAAAAGTGGGGGCTATGCCCCCTGACCCCCCTCCTGTTCTTACGCCCATGATCCACCCTGACAACGCTTCCCCTAAGGCTACAGGATGTGCGTTCCAACTTCTCGATGCGCGTCCCAGGGTGCTGCGAGCCCGTCTGGCCTGGTCTGGCGCCCGCCTTATCTCATTTCGATCCTATGTTAGTGTTGTTGCTGTTGTTGCATGTTATACTCTTTTACACGGACTGTTTCTAAGCACTCCCGGCTAGACTTATTCGGAACAAATCACTGGTGAATGGGTGACCCCATCTGTCTGTCGGGGGTAGGCTGGAAGCGCATTTCAGCAAAAATGTTGTGGCTTTGGTGCAAACCAATGTCATTTCCCAGCTGAAAATGTTTCACTTAACGTGTTAGGTTGAAAATTCAGCTTATAAAAATGCTGATGTTTAAACCAGTCCGCAAAGAACAGCGTTTTCGCAGCCATGGCGCTGGTGCCATATGACGTAGTCCCATGATGACGTCACAGCATCGCTACCCAGAATGCAGTAATTCGGGGGCTTGGGTGCGGATTACACACAACAAACATACTGTGCTTACCAGGTACTCTGAACCAAAAACAATCCATGCAAACCATTTGGAATAAATGCATAAAAACAATGTTTTCTGAGTTAGCGGTTGAAGTGTACACGTCACGTAGGCTAATTAGGCTAGATTTAACACCCATTCAATGCGGTGGTTAGTCATATCCTCAGTTTATAACGCGTGACGTGCAGCGATTCTCAATTTCTTCATTGCTAATGGTGACCGCGCCGCAATAGAAAAGCTCAGGAACTAGCCCCGCGTGATAAAAACCACTCCAGATCCACTTAGCTAGGCTTCTACGCTCACCGCCGCGACTCGATGCATCAAAACGACGCAGCACCAGGGCCAGCTATTGTTTTGCAGTCGACCTGCGCATTTACTGCTACCAAGGCCCGAGCGGAGCGTCACTTTGACGTGCAGGCCGCTGCCGAGCGAGCGCGACTCCCGTCACCGGGCGTCCGCCACCGGTGACACGTGACCCCGCACCACTCTGGCCGTCTGCGACGCCTCTGAGTGAGCCGTTAAGTGAGTCGCCGGGACGGCTCGCCGGGACTGTATTCTACGGTCGGCTCCGGTCCGAGGTGCTCGCGGAGCGCATCCGGGAGGCAGGCATGAGGTGCCTCTGTGTTCTCCTCGCGCTGGGCGTCCTTACAGCCACCATGACGGGTGAGTGGGATTTGCTGTGCGGCTCTGGTGATCTTGGAACACACTTGCCAGTCGCAGTAACGGATTTATCCATATGCATCTGATCATGAGATAAGAACGCTCGATGAGATGGCGCCACTGTGCCAGCTCATGTTACTCCGTCGGCGATGAGCATATTCCGCACAACAGTTTGATGTGGTCTTGCCTTGCTGCAATAAGTGTCCTTCGACCAACAAACACTTCAACGTTGCCACCCGGGTGCCCCATGACATGACAGCAAATTACAAGCGGCTTATTGCAACAATGTGCTTCATAGAAGCACTGATTCGAAACGTTTACAAGCCCCATATACCGACCAAGCACGTTCCATAAGCGCCGCTCTCTTTCCGATCTGACCGCGTATCTCGCCCTTCCCCCTCTAGAAGCGATCCTCTGGCCCCGATGCGGTCCATATCGCCGCTGTCCCATCTTCAAGCCGCACTGCTGGCTGCCCTGGAGCCACCACTGCATCTGCACGCCGCTGTGCTTCACGCCGTGCCAGCTGAGGGGCTGAGGGACGGGCGAGCTCGCGGGCCGCCCCACCGCCCGGCGGTCCGGCGCCGCGCCCCGCCGGCGGTCCGGCGCCGCGCCCCCGGCCGGCGGTCCGGCCCCGCCGCTCCAGGGCTGTGGACGGTCGCTGACGCCCAGCCCAGGCCACAAGCGGAGGGAAGTTGCACAGTGTATTCGTCCGGCGCACCGTTAAAACGCACTGTTTGGATTTTGTATCTCTTGTTTGTCATAGATGGTAACCGCATAGTATCCGGATCGCGAAAAGGACGATGCCTTCGCAGCGGGACAACCAGCGCCCACCCGCTGCGAACACGAGGTGCGGTAGTCGCAGAAGTTTGCTGGGATACCGGCATCGCTACGACGAACCAGCAAAAAGGAAAATAAAGCTGCGGCCACAGTCGGAGCAGGGCGCTGAGAGGCCTCCTCAGCTGGCAGATGTCAGCGTTGGCATGGCTGAGAAACCTCTGCACTATTTATCCACGATGGTTGTAACATTGCCAGTCTTCTGCTGGCCCGCAGCGGCTCCGACCGGCCTCGACGCTCCTCCTCGACTGTGTCGGCTTAGACACCGCCACTCCGGCGCCCGCATAGCCAACTCTTCACCGCGGAAAAACAGAACCAATGGAAAACCGAACTGCAGCCGCCCAAACATCGCGGCATCTCGACAGGCGCCGCTCAAAGCCAGACACAAAGAGCGCAACAGGACTCCTTAGATCCCGGCCTAAACAGTCCCACGGTAGGCTGACAGGAGATCACCGCACGTCACCGCACACAGCCAGGCTCAACGAAACCGGGGCGGATCGGCCAGCTCCTATCGAAAAAATAACGCAAAAACCGCCTACTTGAGCGGGCACTGACGACCATATTGATGATACTAGTCTATTAGAGCGACATGGAGTTCGTGACACTACTATGATACTAGCCTATCAGAGTCACATGGAGTTTGTGACACTACTATGATACCAGGGTAATAGAGCGACACAGAGTTTGTAACAGGGCTCAATCACGCAGGGTCCAACGCTGGGCGCCAACTCCCGCGGAGGAGCCGTCGGCAAACGATCACGATGCCCGCCGTTTGATGCTGCACTTGCCCCTCTGCAGGTGCGAAAGGTAGATGCGGGCTTTGCTGTTGTCAGCTGTTTTTCGCACCCAGACTGTAAACGAAGACGACTCCATATGGTGGCGCGGCGGCACCGAGCAATTCACGCGCATGGCC